>NC_136716.1:0-337500 GCF_936440315.1 Barbus barbus | reverse complement strand
ACTGTAATCTCTTTGATATAAGCAGTAGTTTGATTTGTTTCTGCTTCTGTCGCGTGTTTGAGTTAGACTATAAAACAGACGTTATTTACACACAACTGCAGCTTTAGTTTATAAATCATCGTTTCTGGGAGGCATTCCATGCGCAAATGCCAAACATATGCATCTCATGATCTCACATGCATTAAACATCTGACTGACAATTATGGTTCTGATTGAAATAACAATTCAAAACCAATTACTCTGCTAATTTAATTTAATTAGGTAATTACAAATTATTATATCATTAATTTATTAAGTTTATCGTGAATAATGACACAATTTATTATTTTAATATTATAATTTATTATTAATTTTATATTACTAATTAAATAAATATATTTTATTTTTAGGTGGGGATGAGTTTTTGACTTGCATACCTCATGAAAACAATTTAAGATGCTAATCCAAGTTATATTCATAAAATTATATTAAGTTGTTAAGTTTAATAATTTTTATAATAAAATGTATTATTTTAATAATATAATACTATATATATATATATATATATAAACTGATTAGTTTATATTGTTATGAAAGCAGATTTCTATGCTAATATAATTAATTTTATTAATGTAATAATGCATGCAATGTCTGAGTAAACATTATTTTACTATTTAGGTTTGGACGTGTGTTTGTCTTGAAACACTTAGTGACTCCTATCTTTGAGAGCCTGCGTACTCTAGTGTACTGTACTCGGTGCGTACTCTAGTGTACTGTACTCGGCGCGTACTCTAGTGTACTGTACTCGGCGCGTACTCTAGTGTACTGTACTCGGTGCGTACTCTCCTGTACTGTACTCGGTGCGTACTCTAGTGTACTGTACTCGGCGCTTACTCTCGTGTACTGTACTCGGTGCGTACTCTCCTGTACTGTACTCGGCGCGTACTCTCGTGTACTGTACTCGGCGCGTACTCTCGTGTACTGTACTCGGCGCGTACTCTAGTGTACTGTACTCGGCGCGTACTCTAGTGTACTGTACTCGGCGCGTACTCTAGTGTACTGTACTCGGTGCGTACTCTCCTGTACTGTACTCGGTGCGTACTCTAGTGTACTGTACTCGGCGCGTACTCTAGTGTACTGTACTCGGCGCGTACTCTAGTGTACTGTACTCGGCGCGTACTCTAGTGTACTGTACTCGGCGCGTACTCTCGTGTACTGTACTCGGCGCGTACTCTCGTGTACTGTACTCGGCGCGTACTCTCGTGTACTGTACTCGGCGCGTACTCTCGTGTACTGTACTCGGCGCGTACTCTCGTGTACTGTACTCGGCGCGTACTCTCGTGTACTGTACTCGGCGCGTACTCTCGTGTACTGTACTCGGCGCGTACTCTCCTGTACTGTACTCGGCGCGTACTCTCGTGTACTGTACTCGGCGCGTACTCTCCTGTACTGTACTCGGCGCGTACTCTCCTGTACTTTACTCGGCGCGTACTCTCCTGTACTGTACTCGGCGCGTACTCTCGTGTACTGTACTCGGCGCGTACTCTCGTGTACTGTACTCGGCGCGTACTCTCGTGTACTGTACTCGGCGCGTACTCTCGTCTACTGTACTCGGCGCGTACTCTCGTCTACTGTACTCGGCGCGTACTCTCGTGTACTGTACTCGGCGCGTACTCTCGTGTACTGTACTCGGCGCGTACTTTAGTGTACTGTACTCGGCGCGTACTCTAGTGTACTGTACTCGGCGCTTACTCTCCTGTACTGTACTCGGTGCGTACTCTCGTGTACTGTACTCGGTGCGTACTGTACTCGGTGCGTACTCTAGTGTACTGTACTCGGTGCGTACTCTCGTGTACTGTACTCGGCGCGTACTCTAGTGTACTGTACTCGGTGCGTACTCTCGTGTACTGTACTCGGCGCGTACTCTAGTGTACTGTACTCGGCGCGTACTCTCGTGTACTGTACTCGGTGCGTACTCTCGTGTACTGTACTCGGCGCGTACTCTCCTGTACTGTACTCGGTGCGTACTCTAGTGTACTGTACTCGGTGCGTACTCTCGTGTACTGTACTCGGTGCGTACTCTAGTGTACTGTACTCGGTGCGTACTCTCGTGTACTGTACTCGGTGCGTACTCTAGTGTACTGTACTCGGTGCGTACTCTCGTGTACTGTACTCGGTGCGTACTCTAGTGTACTGTACTCGGTGCGTACTCTCGTGTACTGTACTCGGTGCGTACTCTCGTGTACTGTACTCGGCGCGTACTCACGTGTACTGTTCTTGGTGCGTACTCTAGTGTACTGTACTCGGTGCGTACTCTCGTGTACTGTACTCGGTGCGTACTCTAGTGTACTGTACTCGGCGCGTACTCTAGTGTAGTGTACTGTACTCGGCGCGTACTCTCCTGTACTGTACTCGGCGCGTACTCTCGTGTACTGTACTCGGCGCGTACTCTCGTGTACTGTACTCGGCGCGTACTCTCCTGTACTGTACTCGGTGCGTACTCTCGTGTACTGTACTCGGCGCGTACTCTCCTGTACTGTACTCGGCGCGTACTCTCGTGTACTGTACTCGGCGCGTACTCTCCTGTACTGTACTCGGTGCGTACTCTCGTGTACTGTACTCGGCGCGTACTCTCCTGTACTGTACTCGGCGCGTACTCTCGTGTACTGTACTCGGCGCGTACTCTCCTGTACTGTACTCGGTGCGTACTCTCGTGTACTGTACTCAGCGCTTACTCTCCTGTACTGTACTCGGCACGTACTCTCGTGTACTGTACTCGGCGCGTACTCGTGTACTGTACTCGGCGCATACTCTCGTTACTCGGCGCGTACTCTCGTGTACTGTACTCGGCGCATACTCTAGTGTACTGTACTCGGCGCGTACTCTCCTGTACTGTACTCGGCGCGTACTCTAGTGTACTGTACTCGGCGCGTACTCTCGTGTACTGTACTCGGCGCGTACTCTCGTGTACTGTACTCGGCGCGTACTCTAGTGTACTGTACTCGGCGCGTACTCTAGTGTACTGTACGCGGCGCGTACTCTAGTGTACTGTACTCGGCGCGTACTCTTGTGTACTGTACTCGGTGCGTACTCTAGTACTCTTGTGTACTGTACTCGGTGCGTACTATGTTTGGGATTAGAAATAAGTTTGTAAATGTCGCTCTATCTCTTTTGGCACAGATGTTGCTCAGATGTAGGGAGTTTTCTGGAAGACTTCTCCGTCCTCTCCTGCAGAAGCAGCGTGGTTTGTCTTCCCATCAGCCCCTTCTCTCGGCTCACATGGATCTGCCGATGGTGCTGGAGGTTCTGGAGCGGCTCGCTCCGCTGTCGCTGGCAGAGTCCTGGGATAATGTAGGTCTGTTGGTGGAGCCCAGCAAGCCCCGGCGGGTCAGCTCGATCCTGCTGACCAATGACCTGACCGCGGCGGTGATGGACGAGGCCGAGGCCCTGCACTGCCAGCTCATCGTCTCCTATCACCCTCCGCTCTTCCGGCCGATCAAGCGTCTGCTGCAGAGAGACTGGAAACAGCGTCTGGTGCTCCGAGCCGTTGAGGCTGGCATCGCCATCTTCTCTCCACACACGGCGTGGGACAGTGTCCAGGGCGGACTCAATGACTGGCTCGTGGCAGGAATGGGTGAGAACTAGGGCTGTCACCATAAATCCATTCTGAGATCTTCCGAATACATCGCCATTCTCTGTGGAATCCATTCTGAGCTTAGATTTTAACAGGAGATGGCGCTCTACTCTAATTTACATTTACATCATGTCCCTGGAGCACAAAAGCAGTCATCAGTAGCACAGGTATATCTGTAGCAATAACCAACAATACATTGTATGGATCAAAATTATACATTTCTCTTTTATGACAAAAATCATTAGGATATTAAGATCATGTTCCATGAAGATATTTAGTAACTTTCCTACCATAAATATCAAAATTTCATTTTTGATTAGTAATATGCATTGCTAAGAACTTCATTTGAACAACTTTAAAGGAGATTTTCTCTATATTTAGATTTTTTTGCTCCCTCAGATTCCAGATTTTCTAATAGTTGTATCTCAGACAAATATTGTCCGATCATAACAAACCATACATCAATGGAAAGATTATTTATTCAGCTCTCAGATGATGTTTAAATCGCAATTTTGAGAAATTGACCCTTATGACTGGTTTTGTGGTCCATATTTAGTCATTTAGCAGACGCTTTGAAGAGACTTACAGATGAGGACAACAGAAGCAGTCAGAATCAACAAAAGAGCACTGATATAAGTGAGCAAGTGCAATAACAAGTCTCAGTTAGCTTAACACAGTACATGTAGCAATGTCTTTTAAATTAAATCTTTGCATTATATAATCAATACAAATAAAACAGAACAGAAAAAGAATAGTGCAAGCTACTGTTAGAGGCCTTTTTTGTTTTTTGTTAATTGTATTATAAATAAAAAGTAAACAAATAGAGAGAATGCAAAAAGATTAGAGAAGCTAGTTTTAGGTTGTTTTTTTTAAAGAAAATAAGCAGTCAGTAAATTAATAGAGTGCAAGTATTTTTTTTAAAGAATAGAATTAGAATAGAGTGTTAGTGTTTATCCACACACTCAAACACTGATGAAGAAGAGCGCTGAAGAGCACTGAGTCTGTAATCTCACCTCGGCTCAGAATGCATTTATGATGCCAGATTAATGTAAACACAGCCCACTGTGAACACTTCTGAATGATTATTTTAGGTTCAAGTGTGTGTAAGGATTTGGAAATGAGCAGAGTCCGGCTGTTTCTGAAGTATGCAGCGCCACCTGCTGTTCAAGACTAAGCTCAGAATCCACTCCAGAAACAATCGCCATGCATTCGGAGAATCTCAGAGTCATTTCTGGATTGGGGTTATTTCCCAGGCCTAGTAAGAGCTGGTGTGTTTCTCCAGTGTGTGATGTGTGTTTGTGATTGCTCAGGTGAAGGATCGGTGTCGGTGCTGAAGCAGGCTCACTCCAGCGGTCCTCAGAAACACCGGCTGGAGTTCTGCTGCGAGACTGATGCAGCGCTGCAGCGTCTCCTGGAGCAGCTCAGACTCCTCGAGGACCTCCAGTGCGCTGCGGTCAGGTCAGTGTGTGTCCGTCTGTCTGCGGAGAGTCATGTACAGTGATGCGCTGGTCTGTGATGCTGGTGTACTGATGTTCAGGAGTGAAGGAGGAGGTCAGCAGGTGGTTCTGACCTGTCCCAGCTCGGAGCTGACCGCTGCTGCACAGATCCTGCTGACCGATCCACACGCCAGCAGATGCCTCAACATCACACAAGTCCAGCCGGTGAGTCCTCAACAACACCTTCATTATTACCTGTCACGCTGCTCAGCTTTGATCTGTCAGTAAATTGAGTAAATTCATACTTTTAATCAGGAAAAATGCATTAAATTCATCATTAAAGATATTTTACAAAAGATTTCTTTAAAATAAATTCAGTTTTTTTATGTTGTTTTTTAAGTGCAGTCAAGTTCCAACTTTGTGTTAAAAGCACTAAACTTAATTTGATGAATTTGAAGATCTAATAAAGAAGATAAAGAGAGGTCAGGTAAAGACATTGTGACAATTTAAAGTCATTTCAAGATATTTATAAGACGGAAGTTTTCTAACCGTTTCTTTAAGATACACTAGTGTTAAAAGGTTGTGTGGGTTTAAGGAAATTAATATTTTTGTTCATCAAGGATGCATTAAATTGATCAAAGTGACAGTAAAGATATTTATAATGTAACAAAAGACTTCTATTTCAAATAAATGCTGTTCTTTTGAACTTTCTATTCATCAAAGTAGCCTGGGAAAAAAAATCAATTATGATTTCCAAATTAGTTTTCCACAATTGTGTTCAACATTGATAATAATCAGAAATGTTTGTTGATCAGTAAATCAGTATATTATTATGATTTCTGAAGATCATGTGACACTGAAGACTGGAGTAATGATGCTGAAAATACAGCTGCAGATCACAGAAATACATTACAGTTTAACACATATTCACACAGAAAACAACTAGTTTAAATCATAATAATATTTCACAATATTACTGTATTTATTGTAATTTTTGATCAGATAAATGCAGCCTTAGTGATCAGAAGAGACTTCTTTCAAATCCAGGATAATTTGAGCGGTGTACATCTTAAACAACAACTGGTAACACACAATACTTGTGTGTGCGCTAAAAACAGCCAACACAAAAAACCTACAAAATAAGAATATTATAAATTAAATCTATAATTTCATTAAACTCTAGGGTAGTGCAGATGAGCTCCACTGATAATCAGATGTAGGCGGAGCCACATAATTAATGTGAGCACATGACACAAATACTGTAACAAAGTGTTCCATTGCATTTCATATATTCTAAACTTTGAAACCTTTCTCACTAGTAAATAATGCTATGATCTTCTGTTAAAAACACGTTCAGTTGAGGTTGATAATAGAAGTGTATGCCTGTTGTGTCTGTGCTCCAGCCTCCTCTGCTGGGCTGCGGTCAGGGCCGGCTCAGTGTTCTGGACCAGCCCGTGTCCGTCTCTACAGCGGTGCAGAAGATGAAGACTCACCTGGGTTTGTCTCATCTCAGACTGGCTCTGGGGGACCAGCACACATTAGGTGGGTACGAGAGAGCTTCCACCTTCATTTACATTCAGAGCGGACACAGACGTTTAGATTGAACGCAAGGCTGTGATACAGTTACTTTAGTTGCACAAAAACTGACTGTTACACTGGGAAAAAGATCAATGTAGGATTTACGTTTCACTAAGACATTGCTAGTAAATTTCCCAATGATTACAAAGTACACATTGGATAAATGTGATATTTTGAGGTGTAAAGACTAAAATAGTGATGGATTGTTAAACGATTAGCATTAGACTTTTATAAATAAATCAAGCGGCATTTTTATTTTTATTTTTTATATACATTTTAATAGATATTGCAACCACAAAGAGTAGTGTATATTCAATGAGCTGAGCAAAAAAATAAAATAAATTACTATAGAATTCTTAAATATAGAAGTCACTATAGAAGTGCTCCAATTTCCAGGTCTTTAATTCCCATGGGAAGCCTGTAATTAAGACAGTACTGTACTACACAATTACATTTTATTTCATTTTTTACATATTGAAATATTGAAATTTACATATTAAAGTCATATGAAATAATGTTTTTTGACAATTTTATGAAAATGTGAAATGTTTATAAATTAGTGCTGATTAATTGCGATTAATCGCATCCAAAATAAAGGTTTTTGTTTACATAATATATATTTGTGTACTGTTTATTATGTATATGTAAATACACACACATGCATGTATATATTTAAGAAAAAAAAATATTTGTATACTAAATCTATTTATATATAATATAAATTATATAAATATATACATGTAAATATATATACTGTATGAGTGTGTATTTATATATAAATAATAAATATAAACAGTACATATATATATACTTTTTCTTTTTTTTTTTCATAGAGCAATTTATAATTCTTTAATGTAGTTTTTAATGTATTATCACAATCGTAAACAAACTTTTTACTGCTTACAGCACTTTGTTATTCTGGTAGTTATTTCCCTACTGCTGCTAATGCCTCACACATTCACAGTCTGCTTGAGAAAGATCCAGCTCTTGAGGTGTGTGTGTGTGTGTGTGTGTGTGTGTTTCTGTGCTGATCCAGGCTCTCTGGTGAAGACGGTTGCTGTGTGTGCCGGATCTGGAGCTTCTGTCCTGCAGCGAGTGAAAGCAGACCTCTTCATCACTGGTACATCACACACACAAACACCTAACCGAGAGCTGAAGAATAGCATGATTAGATGAGCTTGTTCTCTGATGCTCAGGTGAGATGTCCCACCACGAGGTTCTGGATGCGGTTTCTGCCGGCACCAGTGTGATTCTCAGCGAGCACAGCAACAGTGAGCGAGGATTCCTGACCGTCTTCAGACAGAGACTGACTGCAGTACTGGACAAGACGGTTAGCGTAGAGATCTCCCGACGAGACCGAGACCCTCTGCAGGTGCTCTGAGTGCACTGATGACCTTAAAGGGACAGTTCAGCAAAAAACACAAACTCATTCCCTCACCCTCAAGTCCAAACCTGTATGAGTTCCTTTCTTCTGCTGAACACAACAGATATTGTGAAGAGTGCTGGTAACCAAACAGTTTCCGGTCCCTATTGACTTCCACTGTATTGTTTTCTTTACTGTGGAAGTGAATGGGATGAACTGTTTGATTAAGCACATTCTTCAGAATATCATCATCTGTGTTCAGCAGAAGAACAAAACTCGACTTGAGGATCAGTAAATGATGATGAGTTTCTGTTTTTGGGTCAACTCTCCCTGCTGTAAATGTAAAAGTAACATCATTCTATAAACAAGCAAAATAAACCTTATTAAAAATAGTGCATAAAGTTCTATTCACGTTTGTTGTTTTAAAGTGTACTCATTTGGTCCCACTTCATAGTAGGTGTCTTTAACTCAAAACAAGTGAGGCACAGTGTGCTTCAAGCATTCGTGTAGTTTTGCAGAACATGGGTAAAGTTAGAGATTAGTTTTGGTTAGGTTAGTGGTATGGGTAGGTACAGTGTAATTATAGAAATTAATTACAGATTTAATTACATGCAAGTATTGTTTTATTAAAAATACATTTAAATAAAAGTACAATGTAAACATGTATGTACACAAGTGCATTGAATCAAATTATTAATTTAAATGTTAATACTTGGTTTTAATTGTCTATTGTAACATTTTATTTCAATAGTCTATTCTATTAACTATAACTAACTACCAGTGTTGGGGAAAGTTAATTTTAAAATTAATGCATTACAATATTGTGTTACTCCATAAAAAAGTAACTGTGTTACTTAGTTACTTTTTATAGAAAGTAGTGCATTGTTGCTTCTCTATTACCTTTTATCACTTGGGCTGGGCTTACTTAATTGTTTTTTAATAACAAAAAACCCCAAAGTTATATTTTTGGCAGCTGTAAAGGCCGTTTCACACCAAAAGAGCGGCTGAAGGATTTCTCTCAACATGGCAACACCAGAGCTGTCACTCAATACATGGGAAACTATTTAACTGGTAAAATTAAATTGGAAATTTAAAAATAATGCATTACTTTACTAGTTACTTGAAAGAAGTAATTGATTGCATCACTCTCGTTACTTGTAGTGCTTTACCCCCAACACTGCTAGCTACATGAGTATTAGTATACTGTCAGCTAACACTTTATTTTGACGGGTCCCCAGCAGACATTCTACTGAATGCAAGTAACTCTGCGACTACATGTCAGCGTATTCTACTAACCCTCACCTAACAGTCTGCTATCGAGTGTTGACATGTAGTTGCAGTGTTAGTAGAGTGGACTACTGAAGTGTAGCCTGATCTCCTGGTAAAGCAGTGTTTACTGTTCCTCTGAAGGAACTAACAGACAGCAGGAGGTGGAGGGTGTTTTTTGATGTAGTTTGTGAGGAGGGTGGGATAGTCGGTCATAACGCCTGTCGCTCCGACCGCAAATGCCGCTTCCATATCGCTCTCCTCGTTGCACACAAACAGCTGCACCTGAGACGGAGAAATGAGATGAAATGAACGCTTCTGCTTTGGACTGGAACTGTTTTTATCTTTAAACAGCGGAGGAAAGTCACATATTCACCTGCAAGCCTCTCTTGATCAAGTGTTCAAACAACGATTTCCGCATGGTCAACCTAAAAACATCAATAAACACAATAAAAAACCGGATGGAGAAGTGATTTGACAGCTCGAAGATGAATATTACTTACTTCTGGAGCAGAGACACCACACATCTTTTCTTCAGGATGGCTTCTTCTGGAATATAAGTCCTGAGAGATCACACATAACTACTGGATTAGTATTAGTCAAATGCAATGGATGTAAATACAGTTAACAAGGTCTCATTTGTTAGCATTATTAGGAAATGAACTGATGTGGTGAACTAATGGAACCTCACTGTAAAGTGTTACTGCTAAGCATAGCTGAAGATTTGACTTCTAATATGTTTGGTTAATGAGTTTCAGTCCTCCTCACACAGTAATGAATGCAGAGGTGGGTTATTGACGGACCTGTTGATAACGCTGGGCAGGTAGAAGAGCAGCAGGCTTTCCCCCAGAGGAACAAAGGGAAGCAGTCCAGTATAGAAGAGCAACAAAAGCAGTACTCCACGCCTTAGGCTGAACATATAGGGCATGAGCGGGTTCTGCGCGCGCACACACACACACACGAGAAATATAAGACCAGATGAAGATCTTTGAAGGCTTGGAAAGGTTTATTAAGACTTCTATGATTAATGGCCCCTATAGAGACACGATACTGTACCTGCTTCTTACATTTCTCCATAACAGCAGACTCTTCAGAAGCCCAAACTGTGATAGTCTCTCTGCCATACTGCTTCACAAGATTACAGACCTACAGCAACATAACAGCCATATACTTATTCATCAAGTCTAGTTCTACAAGTAGAAGAACTAAATAACATTATTGAAAGTAATGACAAAACTCACAAACTGTTTACAAAAAAGTAAGTAAAAGTAAAAAAAAAAAGTAAGATTTTAAATCTTTACACTTTATTCGTTTGTTGTGCTTTAAAAAAGTATGCTCCTCTTATTTCAATGTGTTGAGTATCTACTAAAACACATGTAAAGTACTTGATTATTATCATTTTAACTAGTGTTTTTCAACAGGCTATTAAAATCAATAGAAATGACATTAAAGTGTATTTTAGACTACCATGTCAGTACGCTACTGTTAGCAGTACACTTTAATCATATTTCAAATTATACAATTAATTATAAAATTACATTTAAAGATGTTCTAGCCTACTTAAGTGGGTTAAAAAGCACTCAACTAATTGCATTTAATATACATTTTAATTTAATTGGAAACAACAGTTAAGTGTCCACAGACATTACATTAAACTCACACTTATATTGTTTTAAAGTGAATTATTTCTGCTTTTTTCTCAATGGCAAGCTAGAACAGGGACGGATTTCAAAAAATAGTGAAAGCACAGAAGATGATCGTGATCCAGAAACAAACTTGATCAGCAATATGAATTAAATGAGAATGTAGTGAACGTGATCTTACCTTTCTGATGAGCAAGTCATTGTTTTCTTTGATCTCGAGTATCATTGGCATGTTAGGAAAGTTCTTGAAGACGTCTTCCAGCAATACAAACTTTCTGTCCTTCCCTGTGCTGTAGTGTCCTAACACATGGAAAGCAACATTGCATATTTCATCATAACATTATATGTAGTAATAATTAGAGCTTCACTACAACATGTAGAAGCCTATCGCAGTATTTACCAACATAAAAGGTGACCTCGAGTCGCTCTTCATAGAGAGGCAAATCCTGAAACATACAAAACAGGATTCAAAAGCCACCTCAAATAATAGGGAGATGAAAAGACAAGGTTTGATGGTTAAAATAACTACCTGGAATCTGAGAGATGACACAGTTTTGTCGTATCCGGTTTGTCTCAGAAGGTTGTTATCGTGTGAGACCACCACACAGCCGTCTGATGTCAGGTGACAGTCCATCTCCAGCATCTCAGTGCCCACAGATACAGCACTGGACACATCAGACCCACACATGATGAGTGCACAGAAGAAGAGAACACACACACTCTCACACACACATGATGAGTGGACAGAAGAAGAGAACACACACACTCTCACACACACATACACACACACATGATGAGTGGACAGAAGAAGAGAACACACACACACACATGGTGAGTGGACAGAAGAAGAGAACACACACACACACACACACACACACACACACATGGTGAGTGGACAGAAGAAGAGAACACACACACACACACACACACACACATGGTGAGTGGACAGAAGAAGAGAACACACACCCACACACACACATGATGAGTGGACAGAAGAAGAGAACACACACACACACACACACACACACATGGTGAGTGGACAGAAGAAGAGAACACACACACACACACACACACACACACACACGCTGAGTAGAGAGACAGAAAGACACCCAGCAAAGGAGAAACTCACTGTGTGAACGCTTCCATTGTGTTTTCTATCTTCTCTCCAGATCCTGTAAGCAGCATAAACCATTAGTTCATCTCTAAATCAACACTTAGGCCAATTTGACCCAAAAACACTTCTGAGCTGCTGGAAATGCTTGCAAAGTTTCAACACTGTTTCGCGGGATGTGCGGATTGATATTATATTATTATGATGTTAGTGGGTCAATTTGACCTTCAAGTTCCATGATTAAAGTCAGCTTCTGACCCAAAATAAAAGCATGTTGTTATGTCAGTTTTTAAAGGGTATTGACATGTATGCATTTGGCAGAAGCTTTTATTATTACACATACTGATTAAAAAAATATAGCCTGAATGCTCTGTAAGTCGCTTTGGATAAACGCGTCTGCTAAATGTATAAATGTAAATGTATTCAAAGAAATGTATGCTGCGTTGAAGGTGTATATTTGTATCCATTTTTATCAATTCTGCTGAGAATCGAGCCCATGATCTTGGTGTTGCTCGTAGTGTTTGAGCTTCAGGAAAATATCAAAAATAAAACCAATTTAAAAATAAAAGAAATAAAAAATGTTTCATTTAAAAAAAAAAAACATTTTATGAACATATTTAAAATACTGTTTACAATATTCACATTTTGTGAAAAACAAATGTTTAAAAAAATAGCCTAGTTGTTAAATACAATTTAAAAAATAATAATAATCGCAAAGTAATGTTAAAGGTTTACATTTTTTACTTGTTTCTTTTTTATAATTTGAATAAATTATGGTCAGTTTGATTAATCACACTAGTTTTTTTAAGCATTATTAGTATTTTAAGTATTATAGTATTTTTAGGTATTAAAAGGTTTAAGTATTATTAGTTATTCACATATCTTAGTTAGATATTATTTATCTCAAACACTTATAGATTCAGAAGAACTTGCCTCCTCTGTGTGAAATGTGTCTGCAGTGGAACTCCAGCCGTTTCTTCTTATGAAGAATCAAAGGATTGCGCAGCAAATACAGAGAACAAACCCCATAAACTCCGACAGCCGAGCCGAGGAGAAGAATCAGGCTCAGTGTGTCCATCATAATAACAGCCAATCTCTCACCAGCTGCCCTTTGACTCTCAGAACCGGATCAGCAGTCTTTCTTCCACCTGCTCTGAAGCTGGGCTTTATAAGTCTTATCTCATGCAGGATTTATGGCTTGTTCTGTGTAACCAGCATGTGATCATGCATGAGAGCTGGGTGTGTGGTTAGCTGCAATACTGATATCATAACTCAAGACAAAACAGGGTTTAATCATGAACTCCAAAAATCTGATCACACTTCCGTTCAGACTGTGTAACTATAATACTGAAAACCATAAAAAAAACCATCTTTGGCTTTATAGATGTGAGTTTGATCCTTTATCTGAACTGTTGTGGTCTGTGGTCACAGTTTCAGATGGTTTCACATGAATCAAAGCGTCTGACTTGACCGAAGCCACACTTCTGCTTACTGATGATGACCGGCTCTTTCTAAGAACTCCATCAAACCCTTGAGAAGAAGATCCTATTTCGTTCATGTCATGATGGCTGGAAAATTCCCCATGTTGTAATGATGTCATGTTAAATTATGACGTGGCTCCAAACTGAATTAATGGGAATTGCTTACATTTATTATCAGAAACCAGCCTTTGTGTGTCGTTTGAAAGGTGGAACTGGGTTAAAGATAAGTTTAAGACTAGACCTTTGCCAAATATTCAGCGCAACACATTCTGACCTGATTATGAACCCAGCATTTTTACTAACTTTTAGTCAGGTGATCTGTTGCATTTTGAGTCTTTTGGCAAAAACCAGTAAAACCTGTTATGAAAAGTCCAAGAAGTGTCATGTGCACAATCGATCATGATCAGAAGATGATTTAATCACACAACAACAGCACTGTCCTGAGAGAACGAGAGAACTCCATCTCTTCCTCATACTCCGTCAGGTCACATGAAATCAGGAGAGCTACAACATCTAGTTTAACCCTTCATGGTGTTAACAGTAAAGAAGTTACCGGGCCAGACTGTGTCTTAAGAACTAGTTCAACAAGAGGTGATCAGTCCTACTTTTCAGAGTTCATGCTACCGGCCCCAGGCCAAATTACTGCTAAATTTATGGTAAAAACTGAGCCTGATAAAAAAATAAAAACTATTTAAATAAACAGTAAATGAAATAAATGATGTGTCATGCTGGGACTTCTGTAAATGTGCTTTAACTGTGAGCATAAAGTGTACAGTAGTTCATACACTGAAAACATATATATATATTCTGAAGTTGTAAATGATTATTGGAGTACATTTTACAAGAAATACTATTTCAGTTTTTCAACTTCAAAATTTCACACTTAATTGTGTTACTTGCCTTTCTTTGTAAATATTTGTGAACTTTACTAGCAGTTTCAAAAAAAAATTCCATGCTATTTTTTTCAGTATAGTTTTTAAGACAAATCATACATCTTAGATTATTTTACAGTAAAATTACACATAATGTAGTGTTAAACAATTTACAGTTTTTCACCATAACCAATGAACAGGTTTTTACTGTAGCGTTTTTTTTAAATAGTTTTTATTTATTTTTTGTAAATATTCTAAATGTTAAACAGTGTATTTGTTTTTCAACACAAGTAACTGATTATAAATACAATCATAACATAGTTTGGTCATTGTACAGTCAAATAATCCAAAAATATACTGACCATAATCACACTTGATATCAGAGTAAATATCCTTTAATAACAATCAAAGACAAGAATGTGTATTTACATGATAATCATAGCTGTCTCACCCCTTTATATTTTTCAAAGTCGCAACATTTCAAACATTTCATAAACACTGTTTTAACAAATGAACACAATGAAAAGAGTTTGAGTGTGACGTGAGACTGAAGAGCGACCAATGTTTTCATATATTAATATTCACATCAATGACTGAACGTCACTTAAAGATAAACGTTTGTTATTGAAATCATCAAAATCATCAGCGTGATCCTATTTTAAGAGTACTTATGAACGGGCTCAAATGTAGAGGTGTGTGTCCGACTGAGCTGTGAGTTAAACTCCTGCAGGCTTTTAATAGCACAGTTCTCAGAGTTCCTGCAGTTCCTCATGCTCTGCTACTGTAGCTCAGAGACACACACCTGGGCTCTCATAAACACATTAACTCTTCACAGAGCAACGCTGTGGTCAGTAATGACCCAGACCCCCGTCTGAGACGACACCTCCATCACTTCCCCTCACAAACAACAACTACAACAACAAGCCAGCAGTCCTGAAGTCAGTTCTGCTGAAACGTCTGAAATAAGGTCAGTGCTGAACACAAATCAAGACATTATCATGCTTTATTCTACAACAGAAAGCTTTACTTGTCTAGAAAAAGGCAAAGATCAGCGTTCAGCTTTTTACTTTTAGGGTCTAACGTCGTGTTCATTTGTGAAGATCATGATGAACAAAACATGTAAGAATCATAAACTTCTGCTGGTCACACAGCTTATTTTCTGCAATAATCCAAAAGCCGATGGAAAATCCTATTGGGTTGAAGGAACGAGGTGATGAGAACTGACAGTTTGAGCTACAAAAACAGGCAGTGCTTTATAAAATGGTTTCTTTAAGCCCATCTGAAGCATATGTTAATCTGTCAGAAGACATCTGGATGGTGTCTGAAGCTGATGTTTACCTTACAGACCAAACTGTGTTAAACACCTCCACCCTCACCACCGGCTGAGCTCGGACACCTCACATCACTTCAGGATGACCTAACAATACATCTAGATCCAGACCGGACAGTGATGCAGACAGCCCCGTTACATCAGCTGACATTCATTCACAGCACAGTTTTCTCTTCCTCTTTGGTCTCGCTGCGGGAGGAACATCAGCTCAGTCAGCACTGCCATCCGTGAGAATCATGCATGCTCTCTCAAAACACAACCAACCAATAAAACCCCAGAAATGGGATATAATATAGACCCATTTGTTTTTCAAAATGCTTGTCATATGTAAGCTTATGGGGATGCTGTAATAATATAATATAATACAATATAATAATATATTTAAAGTATAGTTTCAACATATATATTTGAACATGTTTTAAAATTAGCACAAATCTACCTACCTACCCTATCTGTCTAATATCCTTAGGAACAATTGTTTGTGTTGTATAATTTTTCTTTCTGTGGGTAGAGTGTGATGTGGATCAATAAGATGTTGAGAGAATCACAGAGACCTGTCGACTCAGACACTAGCTAATACAACTCAGTCTAAAGACCAAAACTCATTTGAGCCGTTTGAAAGGAACGCAGTCAATGCCGAAGCAGACATGCACTGATGTTTTAGGTTTGATGTGCGAAGCAATGTGAAACAGTGTTTATTTAGCCAATGAGTGCTGGGCCCAAACCTGAAGAAACAGAAGACGTGTGAAGACCTCACCATTTGGTAAACGTGTGAAGGTGTGCTCACCTATATAATGCACAAGGAGACAAATGCAGAGACATTAGAAAGGAAGATACAGAAGGGAACAGTCATCAGAAGCAGGACAGAAGACAGCAGAGGACTTGAAACAGTATTTCTCCATTATGAAAGCTCAGTGAGCGAGGTGTTGAGTTAAAACTGATAAAGCCAAGCGAGGACAAAAGCACATCTACCAGAAACATGCTGGGTGTGGAAATGTACCCTAGTTTGGCCCTGGGCCCCCAGAGACGGAGCGACTGCTGCTACAGAGGTAAGAGACTTCAGATCTGTCACTGCAATCAGCCGAGAACCACAGAAGAGAGCAGAAACCTGCAGGAAGATCGCAGATATTTTACTCTTCAAAATAAAGGCTCCACAAAAAAAACATTGAGGGGGGAATATCCCCAAAGTGATATTATTTCAGTATATTTTAATGTTTTGAATGAGTTTTTATTTTTGCATTTTCTGTTTTCTTTTTTAAAATTGTAGTTTTCTTAATGTGTATATAGTTTTTCCTCATTTTTATTGCAGTTTTAGGTTTACTTATTTCAGTACATCAAGTTAAATTATATGAAAATGAGAAATGCTCAAGCAACTAGCTTAAAATAAAATATATTAATTAAATTTCAAATGTTTTTTTTTTTAAGGTTTTAGTTTAAAGAATGTTTCAGTGAACAGTTCTCAAAAGAACCTTTTATCTTATTGTGAAGAACACTTTATGGAACGGAAAGATTCCACGGATGTTAAACGGTCTTCATGGAACTAAAAATGCAAATAAAGAACAAATAAGTATAATAAGTGCGGAGAAGAACAACGTCTCCAATATCTGGTGTTGTATAGAGATGAACAGTGCATAAGAAGACTAGATAAAATGCTCATCAAACCATTGTTAAACGCTTCAGAAACTTCACAAAATGTGGCATCAAGCTCTTAAAAATAAAGCTTTCAAAAGTTTTTTGTTTTTTTAAGTGATGCAATAGAGGGGTCATTTTGGGTTCAACAACCTTTCAGAGAACAGTTCTTAAACGAACCGTTTTTCTTAATGCGAAGAACATTTTAATAATCTAAAGAACCACTATAAAGAACTGTAAAGACTCCATGGATGTTAAAGGTTCTCCATGGAAGCATCAATGCCAGTTACGAAGCTTTATTTCCAAGAGTGTAATGCTAACATGCAGATGTGGCCCATCTCTGGCAGATGAAGCTCCAGCACATGTTCTCGCTCCTCGACTGCCGCCCGCCGCAGAGACTGCTGGGACGCCTCAGAACCAGGTCAGAATGGAGCTGGAGAACGCGGCTCTGTGGAAACAGTTCAGCACGGTGGGCACTGAGATGATTGTCACTAAGAAGGGCAGGTGAGCACACGTCTGTATGCATCAGGACATGCCAGTTTGGAGACATTTGTCACCCTGCAGCACAAAAGCAGTCATCAGTAGCACAGATATATCTGTAGAAATAGCCAACAATACATTGTATGGATCAAAATTATACATTTCTCTTTTATGACAAAAATCATTAGGATATTAAGTAAAGATTATGTTCCGTGAAGATATTTAGTAAATTTCTACCGTAAATATATCAAAACTTCATTTTTGATTAGTAATATGCATTGCTAAGAACTTCATTTGAACAACTTTAAAGGAGATTTTCTCAATATTTAGATTTTTTTGCTCCCTCAGATTCCAGATTTTCTAATAGTTGTATCTCAGACAAATATTGTCCTATCCTAACAAACCATACATCAATGGAGAGCTCATTTATTCTGCTTTCTGATGATATATATATATATATATATATCTTATGACTGGGTTTGTGCTCCAGGGTCACATGTGACTGCTTTAACTTGTCTCTCTCTTCTCTGCTCCTCAGGAGAATGTTTCCTCAGCTGCGAGTCAAGCTGTCAGGGCTCAACCCGTCTCTGCGCTACATTATTCTCTTAGATATCATTCCTGTGGATTCCTCTCGCTATCGGTTTCAGGACAGCAGCTGGCAGGTGGTCGGCGGAGCGGAGGCTCGTCTGCCAGACCGTGTCTTCATCCACCCGGACTCGCCTGCCACCGGAGAACACTGGCAGAACCGCACCATATCCTTCCACCGCGCCAAACTCACCAACAACACTCTGGACGCACAAGGATATGTGAGTAAAAATGCCCCGTTGCTGTAAAAGTCTACTATGCTACTATTCACTAACACTGTTTAACAGTGTCAAATGTTAATAGTGTAAAGTATAATTACATTGAAGATACAATACTTTTATAATATATTTTCAAATAGTGCAAATATGTGTTATATTTTTCAATAGCAAAAAGTATTTAGACTCTTGAATGGAGGGCATTGCATTTATAATAAAGTATAAAAACAAACCAAGTTCAGAAGTGCAAACCAATAATAACTTTAGTGTCCAGATAATGTATGTTCACATTTGAGCTGTTAAGCACTGTAAAATGCTTATGGCATAATGACTGTAACTGAGGTTTGTAAGACGATTGCTCAAGAACTCTAAGGGTGATTTGCATCTCTCTTTCTCCTGAAGATCATTCTCCACTCTCTGCATCGATACCAGCCGCGGGTTCATGTGATCGAGGCCCGAGATGTGCTGATGTGGGGCAGAGCCCAGCACTCTTTCAGCTTCCCTGAAACACAGTTTATTACCGTCACTGCCTACCAGAACAGCAAGGTCAAATTAATAAATGAAGAATTTATACATAACAGTGAAAAAAGCTAAATATTTTTCTTCATTAGTACAAATAATAAAGTAATTACATTCCTGAAAAATGTTGCTTAGTGTTTGTTTATTTATTATTTATTATTATTGTTTTATCCTAGATCACCGAACTGAAGATAAACTCAAATCCTTTTGCAAAAGGCTTTCGAGAGAATGGCATGAACTGCAAGAAGTAAGTTAAACACCAGTATTACCTATTAATTAAGTAATAGCAGACTAATAGTATCTCATTTAAACAGAAAATGTTTTAGACACTTGGACTGAGAGCACAATAAAATGTTTCTGTTTTCCTCAGACAAAGAGAAGCAAGACTAAAGAGGAAAATTACATCCGGTCAAGAGGAATCTTTGGATATTGGTGAGGATATTTACTACCTTAACACTGATACTCTTCACAAAAGAATGCTTTAGTAAAAACATGCATGGTTTCCAAAATATTGCTCTTCTGCTTATAAAACGTTCTTCGTACCCCTCTTTCAGAGTCATGTGACCCATGTGATTCCACGGAGCTCCTCCCACAGTCGGTGGAAATCCCAAGCTCCGCCCTCTCCATGATAAACACCGCCCTCCCAATGACAGACTCAGGTTTCCACACAGAAGTAGCATCGCTCCGAGATCAGACCGTCTCGGACCAACCCCTCGCGCTTGGACAGGCGTTCTTGAGCTCTGAGATTCCCTCCTCAATGGAGAGTCAACAGCAGACAGCCTCTGAAAACAATGTAAACGACACAATGATGGATGGGTAAGTGCTATAACCTCACAGCTACACTAACAGCGGTTAATGGGCGTGTTTATTAAAGATAGCCTTATGTTTTGTTACAGGTCTGGACAAATGATGGGCCTCTCTGGATACTCCTCAGGTTTCCCCACTCCTCAGCTCAGCTCCACTTTGCCTCAGTCGTCTTCCATCTATTCCGTGGTTTCCTCCACACAGAGCTCTGACCTGGAGCTCCCGCCGTCCTCAACCACATACTCCTCTATGCCTCCATCGGACTATCCTGGTCTGAATACCTCCACGAATATGCCCTCCTCTACAACCTCTCCTCTAGGCTCTTCATACCCTCCCATCTCATCCTACCACGCTCTTCTTCCGACAGACCAATCCCAGGACACCCTAAGCCCTCATACGCCCACAAATCCATCTTTCCAATCCATCCCCCCCTCTTCTTGTCAAGGTTCTGGGTTAACGATTGACCCTGACCCAAATCAAGTGGATGATGGAGGATTAGGCTCATCCAATGCAACGACTCCTGCAGTCCAAAACCCAACCCAAACCGCCTTTCCCTTTCCTCCGGTGCAGTCCTCAAATGAGCCCGATCCATCATCCCCTCCGTGTCAGAGTCTATCCTTCCCCCCAGTGCCGCATTGCAACCCAATTCCCACTCCTTCCGACCCAAACACGACTCCAACTGCATTCCCCTTCCCTCCGGCAGCACAGTCCACTTCTAACTCTATAATGACAGCTTTGAACCCGAACCCGAACCTCTTCTTCCCCCATGTTCAGCAGAACCCTAGCCTCAGCTCACACACTCCAGCGACTGGTTCTTTTCTAGTTTCCCAATCCTCATCCATCCCAACAATTCCAAACCCAGTTTATCCAACAACTGGACCTTTTTTCTTCCCTTCCACCAATGTTAGCTATCAAGTCCCCATACAATCAGTTTCCAACGCCCTGCACGCTACCGCAGCATACGCCGTCCCTTCATTCCCTGCACCCAAACACAGCGCTCCTGCTCCTTTCCCAAACCCTGCTCACTCTTCTTACCCACATCCGCTCCAGAGCCTGACTCTGCCTTCATCTAGCTCCATCCACAGTGTCCCTGCCATCCCAAACACAACCCAACTTCAGTCTACCTTTCCCCAGTCATTCCCTAATCCCTCCTTCCCTCACATCCCAGCCCAGATGGCAAACCCCACTCAAATTCCCTCACAGTCCTTTCCCCCAATCCAAAGCTCTCAGTTACAGTCTCAGTTTAATCCAGCCTCAACCCATCCACAGTGCCCTTCGTCTTCAAATGCTTACCCCGCTGTAGCTCCCTCTGAGATAGGCAGCTTCTCGCAGGTCAATTCTGCTGCCCCCTATCTGCCAGATGTGGTACTGCACCCTTCTTTGCTCCCTTCCCTTGACTCCTCGCTCTCTTCCTCTGCTCCCCCGTCCCTTTATAACCCTTTTCCTTCCTATTCACTCCATCTTTGCCAGGATCCTCGGTCCTCCCTGCATTTACCACTAAGGCATATTTACAGACAGCCACAGCACGCTCATGCTCAGGGGTCTTACTTTGACCTTGGCTCAAGAGCAGTATTCTGAGAATAAACAGAAAAACAACACGTAAGACAAAGTTTGCGAGGAGACGACGATCAATCAACGACTTTGTTCTGAAGATCATGGAAGCACTGCGCATTTTATGACTGCATTGGAGAGACAAACCAAAACACTGTAGTTTAAAATGTAATACTTTTTAGTGTTTATGGCAGAAAAAGAAAATCTCTGCTGTTCATGCGATGGTTTGCAGTTATGTTTTTTCCTGATTAATGCTTGATGTAATAGCTGAATACTGATGTAAATTTTACTTATTTCTATTTGTGTGCATAAATGACTAAATAAAGTTTGAATGAGTTTAATTGTACTATTATTATTATTATTTTTATTCATGTGTGTGTGTGTGTGTGTGTGTGTATACATAATAAATCTACATTGTATTTTGGACCCAAAAAGTATCTGGACACTTCGCCATACTTTGAACGTCATTGCATTAGAAACCTAGTGGCATGTGCAAAATAAAGTTGCTAGACCTTTTCTCTACGTCTGTTCTGTAAGCCTCACTATAAAGATTTTCCATATTCTTTAACATTAACACATTAGTGCTAATTATTCCTGACATGAAATGCCATACATTGGTGAATCTAATTTAGTTGGTCAATTAATTAATGAGAAACAGTTAACAGTTTAGTTTGCTTTTCTCTATGCTCTATTCTTTAAACTGTGAGGAACTCACTAAAACTTCAAGTCATTACAGAAAATTACAATATGGCTGATGCACACTAACAGTTATGATAACAAATGAGTGACTTGATAGGTTAAAAAGATTAAGAAATTAAAGAAATGTTGGATGCTGCACAGGTGGTGGACGAGGAGATACCCCTCACAATGTAGAGCGCTTTGAGTGCTTAGAAAAAGCAGAAAAGCACTATATAAATGTAATGAATTATTATTATTATAAGGCTAAGTATAACTGGGCCACTTTTACCAGTCATCTCAATGACAAAATGTGCCAATGTTTAACTGAATTCACTCCTTATAGAAAGTATTACACATGCATATTATGACAGAATATTGAAGTGAGAATTTAAAACAAAAAATGAAAACAAATAAAACTGACATCTGCTTCTCTCATACAGTGTTTTCACCATCATCACTGTCACTATAATCATGGCATTTGCTCAGGTGTTGAGTGTGTGTGTGTGTGTTAGAAACTGAGGAAAGGCCATTAAAGTCCAGGTGATAATTACCTTAAAGCCCTCCTTCATTTTCCCACCTCCACTCATTTCTCTTTCCTCCTTTTCCATTTGGTGTTGGACAGAGAGAGGGTTTAAAGTAAGGTTAGGTAAACAGTGCTACACTCAGACACAGGTGCTGAGAGACAAACCATGTAGAAGCACAACATGTTAGAGACGTTGTTTGGAATATTTTATTATATTTTATTTGATTGACAACTGAGGCGATGTCCAGTGCTCAATAATGATTTCTGAAGATCATGTGACTCTGAAGACTGGAGTAATGATGCTGAAAATACAGCTGCAGATCACAGAAATAAATTACACTTTAACACATATTCACATAGAAAACAGCAGTTTTAAACTGTAATAATATTCCACAATATACTGTTTTACTGCGCTTTTGATCTAATAAATGCAGTCTTGGTGAGCAGAAGATACTCCATACATTTAAAAACGTAATTATTCCGGTCCCACTTTATATGAGGTGGCCTTAACTACTGTGTACTTACATTTAAATTAATCATTTGATACAATGCACTTATTGTGTACATACATGTTTTTACATTGTACTTATATTTTTAAAAATACCTATATGTAGTTACATCTGTAATTAATTTCTGTAATTACATTTATAATGACACTGACCTATCCCTTACACCTTAACCCACCCTTAAATCTACCCATACCACCAAACCTGTCCCTAACCTTACCTGTATCCCACCTCAATAGCAGCAAAAGTGTTGTACAATACAATATGACCACAATAACTACATTGTACTTATTTTTTGATGTAAGTACATAGTAGTTAAGGCCACCTAATATAAAGTGTGACCATTATTCCAAATAATGTGTTACAAAGGCAGACTTTTTTTCTTTGGAATAATTTGCACAGTAACATGCATTAAAAAGGGCCAATTTTGAATTCATGTTCATTTTAATCCTAAATCATCATCAACATCCACTAGAAGGCACTATTGTTCACCTCTTTCAAAGGCTAATGCCTCAAATGCAAGGCCATCATCGAAGTTGTGATGTATTAGAGTCTTTCTCTCCATCTGGCGCCTGTGATCTTCTCTCTGAGTCTGCGGCGCAGCTCCAGTCGGAGCAGATCTCGTTCCTTGCGGATTCCCTGGAGCACGGTGCGGTTCTCCTGAGCGCGGCGCACCAGATACGGCAGCGTGTCCTCCACCGAGCCGTACGGCACAGACTTATACACCGAGAAACCGTGCTGCGCTGAGAGGAGAAGAGGACCTGAGGGTGACGGCTGCTCCAGAGAGCCAAGAACATCAACACATTCACAATCGAGCTTCTTACCGAGAGTGAGAGACACGTGGTCACACATGCCCAGCAGCTGACCGAAACACACAGCACCCGCGTCTCTGAGAAGCCCCAGCTCCAGCATGCTGAAACACAGACACAGCACACCATCAACATCACCGAGCTCCACACTGACAGCAGGTGTTAGTCAGTAACGCAGGTGTACCGTGTCGCGGCCCGTCGGACCGATTCTTCATTGTGAGTGGCAACTATTATCATGTAGCGGTCAGGTTTCTCTGAAATGAGCCTCAGCATGAGCTCTAGACATCCGTTATAACTGCAAATAAGAGAAGGCATGTAAAAACAGCACTTAAAACACTCAAATGCAAGGAAACAAAATAGATTAGCATTAGACTTTAATAAATACATAAACCAAGCAGCAGTTATACACATTTTAATAGATGTTGCAAACAAAAGAGTAGTGTATATCCAATTAAATATTTTAGAGCTGAAAAAAAAAACACAAATAAGTTAATAAAATAACTAAATAAATAACTACATTTCTTAAATATAGAAGTTTATAAATATAGAAATATCCAGGTATTTTATTTCCATGGGAATCCTATAATTAACCACTTACTATACTACACAACTACTTTTTTTATTTTGTTTTACATATATTTAACATATTGAACCCTATAAACTCATATGAAAATGATTTTTGACAGGAAATGTAAAATAAATCTGTTTGGAAATCTTATTTGTTTAAATGGAGCAATTTAAAGTCCTTCACACAAAATCTAAAAAAATACTTTATTTTGTTGAGTATCATATTTGATATATCAGGCTTTTATGGCCCATATTGTATTATATAATGAGAATGCGGAGAGCTCATACTCATACACACCTTAATTTTATTCAATTTAAAATATGCAATTAAAATATGCAATTAAAATATGCAATTTGGTGCAGATTTTATTTATATGGGCAAAAAATAAGATTAAATTCATTGAGATTTTTATAACAGCAAAACATACTTGCATAACATCTCAAAAATACTCATATTTAACATGATTTAAAAAAAACAAAAAAAACAATTATGGATAAAGCAAGCAAAGGTTTCAGAGCAAAAAGTAACATGGACCACAAGCTGAAGGTGAATGTTTGTACAATTATACTAAAAGGCCTTTTACTTCATAAAGAAGTATAAACTAATTTAGATTCCATAGAAGTTTGTGCCTCAAATAAGATACAGCAGGCTTAGGAGTCAAAGCATCACCTGTTATTAGTTTGCTCCCAAGACTCGTGGACTGGATCTGTTCGCCCTTCTTTCTGGGCTAGTTTTCTCTCTTTGTCCATGTAAGCGCCTCTGACGAGTTTAACGCCGAGACAGAAACCCTGATCGATGGACGCCTGAATGGCATCAAGCAGTAGATTCCTTGATTCCTGGTGAAGAAACACACGAAGTATATCTATAACGCCATTAGGGATATACAATGTGCTTTTTATACAGCAGAGGGGTTTTATTTTTAAATACTACTATTTAAATGTTTTGTTTGTCAGGATGTTGTAATGTCAGTGAAAGCCTGGCGGTGACCTTCAGGTAGCACTGATACGTGTTCCAGATCCAGGCGTTCTGTTGGTTGAATTTCTTCATCAAGGCCGTGGTGATGAGAGACAGGGCAGGATTCATGTACGTGTACTCCGCATCCACCAGAACTCGTACTTTATTAACACTCGCCTGTGAACACACAGCGTTTCCACTCAGTCCCAGCGCTAAAGGTCTTTCTGTTCACTTGGGTTTAAGGTTTAGTACCTCTCCTATTCTGTCGAGTCTCCGGAGACCCAGCAGTAAGTGTGTGTTCTCACTCTCGGTCAGACCAGGAAACATCACCTCCTACCGGATAAAGAAACACATACTAAATAACAGCTGATTACAGTAAGCTTGTGACGTTCTACAGAGAAGAAAGGATAATATCGGTACCTCTCCCTCCATGGCTCTCACAAGCACGCTCAGATCATACGGCTCTGTCTTTAGAAGAGAAGTCAGCTTCGCCTGAACAGGAATTCATATAATTACTAATACTGCTAGCAACATCTGTACTTTAAATAGAGAAAAGGACAGAATCATTCTGTCAGTACATAACAAACAAAGAAGCTGAATCTCGTATGAAGTGATGAAACACTCACACACAGCTCAGGGCTGACGAGAGCGGTGATCTTCAGCTGCATCATGGGATTTTTACTCCAGCCTTTGCTGTGAGACATGTGCACACACTCCAGCATGGACACCAGGTTGTCTTCATATTGACGTTCCCTGCGGATATAAAGTGTGCCATGATCAAAGTCACAGTTAGTCTGACAATGAAATACATTGTTCTTCAACCTATAGATGCAAAAAGATCAAAAGGTAACCAAATTCTATATTATAATGCAACATCAAGTTTCATGCAGGTTTTAGAAAAAGAAAGAAACAGCATTGCTACAAATTCAGCATTTAAAAAAATCCTGAGAAATTGATAATGTGGAGCTACATGTCCAGGCTCACTGGGTCCCACGGTGCAGCTCAGCCCCTGGGCTTAGAGTGTCTGATGGTGCAGCTGCATATCTGGGCTCAGTGGGCCTTGTGGTGCAGCTCAGTTTCTGAGCTCAATAAAGCCTTAAGTATGCTTCAGTTTTGACATGAATGCTTAGTGTATGCGTACTCCTGGTACTCCTGGCAATTGCCAAACAGAATAGAAATAGAACAAAATTGTTTTTCTTATTCAAAAAGCCATTTTACTCGGATGTCGTAAAAAGGTCAGGATGAGTGATGTCGTAAAGATGGTCGTAAACCACTAGGGGAAGTCGTGGCCTAATGGTTTGAGAGTCGGACTCGTAATCCAAAGGTTGTGGGTTCGAGTCTCGGGCCGGCAGGGATTGTAGGTGGGGGGAGGGAATGTCCAGCGCTCTCTCCACCCTCAATACCACGACTGAGGTGCCCTTGAGCAAGGCACCGAACCCCCACATGGCTGCCCACTGCTCCGCGTGTGTGTGTGTGTGTGTGTATGCGTGCGTGTGTGTGTGTGTGTGTGTGTGTGTGTGTGTGTGCGCACGTACATTGGATGGGTTAAATGCAGAGCACGAATTCCGAGTATTGGTCACTTGGCAGTAAGTCACTTCACATGTGTCAAAAATAAAGAAAAAGAATTGCAATTTAATCCTGTGGTGCTGCTCTACTGTACCTCCACGCAGGATTATGGCCAGAGTTTTTTATATTTCCATGACTTTATTGGATTGAAGTGTTTGTCATAAATCAATGATAGTATGTTTTACATGTTTACAAAATAAGCCCTCAAAAGACAAAAATGGGGTCTTACCCGGTGCTCTCTCCCAGGTCCTCTTCAATGGGGACGGCTAGCATGGGGTGGAGCCCCAGAGAGCTCATCTTCTGCATGGAGTCTGCGATCTCATCTTCTGTTTCGCCGGCCACAAACTGAGCGTACACAGACGGACGCACGACCATGCAGAAGCATCGCTGGCCCAAAACCTTCCTTGTAATGGTCATCAGCTTCGTTAGACATGAGATAATCAGACACATGAGTGTAATTAAATATTGTCAAGGGAGCTCCTGTCAGATATCATATAGGACGCTACACACCATGTGACTGTAGAATGTAACATTTCAAACAAATTATAGTAATGATAGCCTATGTTCTAACCACTTAAACACACTAGGGGATATGTAGTCCCCGGGGCCACTGCTGGTCAGATGGGGGCCCTAAGCAGGATTGTATTGTTGTGCCCCTTCTGTCAATTATTATGGAAGTAAAAAACAAAAAACACCTACTATTGTAATGGGTCTGGTGTGTATAAAACAAATCGCATGATGAAGGAGTAGAAATCAAAGAGTTCTTTTAATAATTCACTAACTGAGAAGGGCACAATCAAACATAAATCCAAAATAATACATAAAGGAACATAAGAGAACACAGGCTTAAACTACCAAACATAATCAGGGAGAAACAGAAAACAGGTGTGTAACTAATTAATCAAAAACCATGGAAACAAACCAGACATACAAACTGAACTAAAACAGATCATACATGTAACAACTATAGAGGTCGAAATAGAACTTTAATAAAATATAAAAGTAGACTAATTAAATTATATTATATATTATATTCTTTACGCACCCTCCCCCCCCGGTACACTAGAGGTAGTGCTTTCACTGGATGCTGGAAAGGCGTTTGACCGGGTGGAGTGGGGCTATCTTTTCAACACACTACAGAGGTTTGGATTTGGCCACAAGTTTATATCTTGGATCAAACTTTTATATACATCTCCATTGGCTGCTGTACGCACTAACAATAATATATCCGCTTACGCTGAGCTTCAACGCGGCACGAGACAGGGTTGTCCTTTGTCCCCACTTTTATTTGCAGTTGCAATGGAACCACTTGCTCTAGCTTTGAGACAAAGAGCTGACATTAAGGGTATTCAGCGGGATTGGAACATAAGGTCTCGCTGTATGCGGATGATATGTTATTATACTTGTCTCATCCCCTCTCAAGTCTCCCCAAACTGTGGAATCTACTTACAGAATTTGGCAAAATATCTGGCTACAAAGTCAATATTCAGAAGAGTGAATGAATGCCTGTTGGTGACGGGGTCAGGCTATCATCTTTAGGTTCAGTTCCCTTTCAAATTAGCCCTAAGAAATTCAAGTACCTTGGAGTTTGGGTTACACATAACTATAAAGATTTATATGTGGCAATTATCAGCCTCTCTTATCCAGTTTGAAGCAAGAGCTTGAACGCTGGGACCACCTGCCTCTGTCATTGGGTGGAACAATTAATACGGTAAAGATGAATGTTCTGCACAAGTTTTTGTATATTTTTCAGTATCTTCCGTTTTTTTTTAACAAAATCTTTCTTCTTCAAACTAAGATATCAGATATCGGCCTTTATTTGAAACAAAAAACAGCAAGGAATGGATAAAAAGAAGTATACTGCAGAGGCCTCGTGCAAAGGGAGGGATGGCACTCCCAAACTTCATGTATTAATATTGGGCAGCCAACATAAGAGCATTGTTATACTGGATAAATAATGACACCTCTGCCCCTGTATGGTTCATTCTGGAGGGGGCTTCAGTTGGGCCCACCTCACTGACAGCCTTATTGTGTTCTAGACTACCATTTGCACAGCCCATCTCTAGCTTGACTTCTAATCCGGTTGTTATACATTCAATTAAAATATGGAATCAGATTAGACGGTCCTTTTCCCTTAAAGATCTATTGCAAGCGGCACCAATCATAAAAAAATGACATGTTTGCCCCATCAATGATGGACCAAGCTTTTGATGCCTGGGCTAGTAAAGGTGTGATCTCACTGTCTGATCTTTATATGGATGGAAAGTTCGCCTCCTTTGAACAGCTGGTACAGATATATGACATACCCAAAGCACAGTTCTATAGGTACTTGCAGCTCCGGAATTTTGTAGCATTGAATTCGACCGATTTTCCATCGTTCCCTCCCATTTCATTAATAGACTCAATCTTTGAATGTAAATCAGTCAAAAAACAGACTATAAGTAAGATTTACGAACTACTCAACATGTATGATTCAACACCCTTAGACCTACTTAAAAATAAATGGGAGACAGATTTAAACGAACCAATCTCAGAGGAAATTTGGCACAAAATAATACAAGGAATTTTTTCGTCATCTATATGCCTTAGACATGCTGTAATACAATTCAAAGTTGTTCATCGTCTGCACTGGTCTAAGGTCAGACTTTCTAAGATTAGGGCTGACATATATCCCATATGCGATCGATGTAGGCAGGCTCCCGCCACTTTGCTGCACATGTTCTGGACATGTCCAAGGCTTTACATGTTCTAGATTCATTTTTTTGAGACCTTTTCTGGGATATTTGGAGAGGTAGTAGAACCATCCCCATTTCTTGCATTGTTTGGTGTGGCCCCTGAAAACACTCTTCTCAACACAAGAGAAATCAACATGTTGGCCTTTGGCTCTCTTTTGGCTAGGAGACTGATATTGTTTAAATGGAAGGACCCTATTCCACCGACACATAACCACTGGATAAGAGAAGTCATGGGTCATCTTAAATAGATTATGATCCACAAATACATATAAAGAGATTAACAAAAATGAAACATATTGACAAATAAAAAGAATGAGATCCACAAATAAATCTTAAAGTTTCAGAAACATCAATTAAAATCACAAAATGAGATTTGCAAATAAAAATCATATTCACAAATATATTTGTCTCACAACCACAACTTTGCCTGGTATTTATTTGTGAATCGCGTCCTGTGTATTTGCGAATTGTGAAACATTTCTTGCATCAAGACGATTTCAAAAAGCACGTAAAATATAATACTGTGGCTCTGCGTGATACACAGTCTAATGGACTAACGAAATCCAATTTTAAACATCTTTTACTGAACACATTTTTATGGTCCTCATCCATTTGAGCCAATGAAGCTGAATGAAGCTGATTATAAAGCAAAAACGTGATTGGCTATAGAGAGAGCGTGCTACGATTGGCCAGCGAAATGTTTCTGTTCTCTGATTGGCCCGAGTAGACGGTGGGTGGAGTCCACGTATTTGTGGATTATCAGCACGTCTTGATGCAAGAAATGTTTCACTAATTACTAAATGCACAGAAGGCGATTCACAAATAAATACCAGGCAAAGTTATTTATTTGTGATTTTAATTGATGTTTGTGAAACTTTAAGATTTATTTGTGGATCTCATTCTATTTATTTGTCAATATGTTTAATTTTTGCTAATCTCTTCATATTTATTTGTGGATCATAATCTATTTATTTGGAATCAAGCAACAATTCTATCTCCGTAGAACAAATACGTTAACAACAGGACCAAGAAAAAAATCTGATTGTGATTAAACCAGATAATTGTAAATTAGCAAACAAAAATCCTTTTCAAACATCAGATCTCTTGCACCTAATTTACTGTAAATGAAATGTTTCCATGCACTCAGCTACTAAAGTCTAGCCAAAACAAAAGCATTACTTTGGTCTGAATGAGTCTACTCCATCAGGATACTGTTATAAGCATGAGTGTTACAACCATCTACAGCAATATTCTTAAAGTTACATAGAGAACGTAGGCTACGGTTATAGATATTATGTGCTCACTTCAGATAAGATTAGCCATATCACACGTGTAATAGATCCCATACCCACTGATCTATTCAGAGAACTGCTCTCTATAGCCTATTCTCAATGTTATACATGCCTCCTCATCTCTAGGTCATGTCTTGAGAACCGTCAGTCTGGCGGATATTAAGCCTCTCATTAAGAATCCACAACTAGTAAATTAGCAAACTACACTGACATTGATATTAAAATGGTTTAGATCCTGTCTGTTTATTACCATTTTGTCTCTGTAAATGAGGAAACATCTAATCTTACAGTGGTGAAGTATGGAGTGCTGCAAGGATCTGTATTAGGACCTCTCCTGTTTTTGTTTTATATACTGCCTCTTGGAAATATAATTAGAAAACAAGGAATTAGTTTCCACTGTTACAGAGATGATACTCAACTATATATTTCTTCTAAACCAGATGAAATTTCTACATTTACCAAGCCAACTGTGGTCATTAAGTGTGCTTCATTCACACACAAAAATCTAGCCGTTGCCTCACCTTACCACAGTTGTTAACCAGCGCAGGGAACGAGCAAAGCCTGAAGACTCCGAGAGCTCGGATCAGCTCCCAGAAACTCTTCACCTTGAATGCTTGAGGATCCTCAAAGGTCAGAAAGTCAGGTGACGAGGGGTCACAGAGGTCTCGGTCAGGTTTGGCCGGCAGGGACTGAGAGGCAGCCAGGCTCTTGAGCCGCACAGATATAAAGCGACTGAACACCGGCGGCCGCAGGAGAGAACACATCTCCACTGCTCTGACACTTGATGAAGATGCTAAGAAAGGTTGTTTTGTTAAAACCTAAAGTGGTGAACTATTGATCCCTGCACAAAGCTAATCTTAAGAGCTGCAGAAGTGAGCCACTGCAGTAGTATGCTTCAATATTGTGCAATTTCAATTCTCCTTCAACACCACAGCTCATGTGTTGGATATTCATTCATCCACATCAACATATATGGACCGACACGTTTAGGTTTCGAGACAGATCTCTACAGATCAGACATCAGTGACACCTGTAAGCAAATAAACATGGAAAAGAAACAAGATTTTTACTTTAGTGTCCAAATCCATAAATATACCACTGCCAAAAAATTGGGGAGAAAAAAATCTCTGAAGTTGTTAGGAAATTAAAAAAAATTCTCTCACCTGTAATTATGGATGACAAGACTGACAAACACTGGTTCTGTGCAATGTTTCCAGTGCAAATAAACAGAGGATGAGAGCAAATGAACAGGACAGAGAGAGGGGAGGTTCGTTTTTAGGCCTGTTGGTTAATGACTGACTGCTGTTTGAACTTTGGGACACTCAGGGTGAGGGGCAGACACTTTGTGCCCCCACTTCTCTGAAATATGACAGAGCATAAGTGTTCACTTTTTAAATGCATGACAAGTTTAAGATGAATTAAACCAAATTTGGAATACTTTTGATTTGGAAATACACTATATACTTAAAAACCACTTTAAAGTCACAGCATGGCTAATTCATAAAGTGAAAATATTACAATTTCATGAACTGCATTTTTTTTTGGTTTTTGGATACATAAAAAAAAAAGAAATGCCAAAACTGCAGCAGAAATGATAAGCAAGGGAACAGAGCAGATGTCAGGCTGACCTTGGATCTTGGGAAGAAGACAGATCCTGGTGTTCAGCAGTGATGTGTTGGATAAAAGACTGCGCTAGACTTTGTCCTGAATAACCTATACTAACAAACAAGAGCCAAAGATTAACTCCAAACCCCCTTCGACTTCTTAGTTTCCACCAGAATAAAGTCATTGAGTCTCATCGTGCAATCTGACTTTATGATTCTTTCACTTTGGTAAGACTACCACTATATTAATATGATTTTGATACGGTTCCCTTAAAGTACTGTCTGTGAATAATGTTGTACATACATTTATTTCCTTGTTCCATTACTTATTTTGGTTAATGGTCACTATATGTTTAGTCTTCACTGGCTTAAAATGGGTCATCATATGGCTTTACAGCATTAAATGTTTATATAGGTCAAGCACTTGCAGATCAGTGAAGGTCTGTGGGTTTTGTGGGATAGTGTTATACACAGAAAACATGTTTAGTTTGAACACCTGCTTTCAAAAAACTGATTTCTAACTTAAAATAATTTAAAGCCTTTTAGCATGAAGCTGCTCAAAGATAAAATGAACAGACCACGATTACCCTAACCTGGGATCAGATTTGTGTAACGTGTCTAACTAAAACGTCCAACAACCTAATATCATTTTAATCTTTGTGAAAAGCATTTTTATGCAGCGTTTCCAATATTGCAACAGACTGGTGGGGCTCTACTCAGCAAATAGTTATATCAGTCATTTGTAAGTTTATAAATCTCGAGAGGAGAAAAAACAACTTGCAATTTCAAGATGCGTATAAACTCGCATTTGTGAGAGTCAGAATTGTGAGCAGTTACCTTTTTTTGTTTTTTTATTCCGTGGCAGAATGAAGCTTTCATAGAAGTCACATGTATATTGTTTGGCAGATTTCAGTAGGAATTTGAAGACGAAATATTCCCGATTCCACAACTGCTGCTGTATTCACTGACAGAAAGCCACATGGTTTCAAAATACTTGATGAATGGCTACAACTTATTTATTTATGCCTTTATTGGATAGGACAGTAGAGAGCAGACCGTAAAGCATTGGGAAAGGACCTCGATACGGGATTCGAACTCGGGTTGCCGCGGCGCTGTATTTCTGCTCAATAACCACGAGGCTAACGGCACCGACTGGCTTAGAGATTTTCATCAAAATTTCACTGAAACCGAAACACAAAAATACTCCTGCATTAGACCTGTGCATGAGCAAATGTTTAACACGAGTTTCAAACCTGGAAACAAAGATTGACAGAAACTGTACTTTCATTTTATCTGAATAATCTTTATTAATTCTACAGATTGTAACACAAATAACTTGATATTTCTTCCAAGCCCACTATATCGTATCCAAAACTGCGACTCCAGAACCGACAGAGTAAGCTCAAACGATAGAAAAACATGCTGTGGAGCCATTTTATGCGTTAAGAATAAAACGGAGCTGTTATGATCTGGTGTTATCTGCTGAAGCGGAGTCTGGAGCCGGTGGAACCTGCAGTCTGGATCTGGAACGAAGCTGCACCGGATCAGTACGAGCTCTGGTTCTGGTTCCGGTATCCTCCTCGCTGGTAGTTCTGTTTCTGCTGGTAACCGCCTTTCTGATCTACAGCAGCGACAGACAACAGGAAGACAAGACATTCAGTTTCAGTCACACGCGAGGCACTGGCTTCATATCAACAGACTGAAGCGGCTTTGAGCTTCTCAAGGAAGGAGGAGAAAGTGAAAAGGCCTTTGGAGAGCAGATGGAGAGCTGCCAGCGCAGAAATGAGTGAACAGGTGAGTTTAGGTGGATGAAGAAGTGACTGAATGATGTTCATAACCACCTCGTTGGTAACCTTGCTTCTGCTGGTAACCTCCCCTCTGGTCTGGAGCTGCATAGTGAGAAGTGTTTAGAGACACAGGCGCACATGCACGTTCACAAAACATTTCACAGCAGCTGCGTCCAGCAAACACGAGCGAGAAGCACACCAGAATACAATCTGAATTTGTGTGGATCAGCACGTATTCTATCATGGTTGTGTGTTAATGATAGTTACCTCTCTGGTAGTTCTTGTTCTGTTGGTAACCGCCTTTCTGATCTGTGCCAGAGAAAGAGAGGTTTGAGTGACGTGGATCAGCTCCATTAAAAACTATTTTACACACACACAATTTAAGAAAGCGCATTTATAAATGTATCTCTCTGAGAGTGATCTTTAATCTGGTGTACCTCTGTTGAAGTATCCTCCGTAGACGCCCTGTTTGAGGTCGAAGATGCGCTCGTTGTTCTCCACCAGGCCGCCCAGTTTCTCGGCCAGCTGCAGGGCCATGTTCTGCAGGGATGTGGGCTCCGTTCTGTGCATCACCACCGTCTGCGTCGGCTGGTCCAGAGACGCCTGAGCAAGAGACAGGCCACACACAAACACATGAGGGAACCGGTGGGGACGGAAACATAAAAACTGATCGAGATAAAACCTCTCTTTTACCATGAGCTCTTCATTGATGATCATCTTGCTGATAATGCTGTGCACTGTGGGTAAATCCAGCTCGAACATCTCTGACAGAGTCTCCATACTGAAGAGGAGACGGAAAGAAAGATGAAGAGCAGCGAGACACTGGGGTCCATTTCAGACATTCAGAAGGAAAAGATTACAGCAGTGTTGATTGCCAACCATTTTTAATTCAGTCTTAGTCCTGGTATCAAATGTACTTATTATCATATTTAGTCAACCTTGTCCTGTTTTTGTTTGGTCAAGTTTTAGTCAACTAAGGCCTGGTTTCACAGACAGGGCTTAGACTAAACCAGGATTAGGTCATAGATCAATTAGGACATTGAAGTAATTGAAGTATTTTTATAAATATGCCTTAGAAAAAACCATTACTGGAGTCCATCTTGAGACAAAACAAAGGCACTGATATACACTGAAAGGTTTTGATCCTCTTCAAATGTTGACTACTGTATTTTAAGATCAACCAGTGCAAGTTTCTTTCAGTTGAAACAGCTCCGATTTAAGCCTAGTCTGAGCATTTTAGTCTAGATTTAGTCAGTGAAAACTTGTTTAAAAATGTTCTCAAAATTATAGATCGAAGCTCATACAGCAGTCCGCAATAATATCGTCTCCTTTTTTTTGACAAAAATAAAAATACATTTTGGTATAGTTTGAATTTTTTCAAATACATTTTAGTCTCATGTTGATATAGTCACAGTTATCATTTATTGACCTTACTGTCATCTTGTTTTAGTCATGGGGAAAAATCTCCTCAAAATGAAATTTTTTGTCATACTTCTCATTAACGAAATTAACACTAGATTACAGATTACTTTGGGTCATAAATTGCAGAACATTGCAATTTATTTAAATGATTTAAAAAACAGTGTCATTCTGGGAAATCCAGCGTAGTCAAATGTAAAGGCTAGGAAGCGTGGCGCACCTGATGGAGTCGTACACGCTGCTGTAGGTGAACAGGTACGTGCGCAGAGACTCCTCCTGGATCTTCCTGAGGATCAGAACACAGCACAGGTCAGCGGAATTAAAACACAAACGCTAAAATCTTCTGCCAGACGCTGGAGTCTCCACCTGACGAGCATTTCCTGCACGCGCTGGGCTTCTGGGAACAGATCCCACACTTTGCTGTTCATCTTCTCGTTGATGATGAAGCAGTGGCAGGTCCTCCAGTCTCCCATCTTCATGGCCTTGCTGGCGGCCACCACGTGCTCCCTCATGCTCTCCGGAGGACCTGAGGAGCACACCATCACAGATTAATCCATAGAAGACCGCCATCTCCATTCAAACACCATGCCATTCACCCGTGTCTATCAAACCTTCGAGAGAATCATACCAGATCATTCAGATCTGCGTTCATGCTGCCGCTGACACCGCAAGTAATGAAAAATAAGTGAAGTATTTATGAGTGAGTCATTGAATCATTCATTCAACCCACTTTTCATAATTTCAATATTAGAAATTGGTGTATTAAGAATATTTTATTTTAAATTCATATTAAAATGTTTCATAATTGTGACCCTGGACCACAAAACCAGTAATTGTTTTTAAATTGTTTTGAAAATGATCTTTCCATTGATGTATGGTTTGTTATGATCGGACAATATTTGTCTGAGATACAACTATTTGAAAATCTGGAATCTGAGGGAGCAAAAAAATCTAAATATTGAGAAAATCTCCTTTAAAGTTGTTCAAATGAAGTTCTTAGCAATGCATATTACTAATCAAAAATGAAGTTTTAATATATTTACGGCAGGAAATTTACAAAATACCTAATGATTTTTGTCATAAAAGAGAAATGTATAATTTTGATCCATACAATGTATTGTTGGCTATTGCTACAGATATACCTGTGTTACTCATGACTGCTTTTGTGCTGCAGGGACACAACTCCTTCAAATTAATTAAACACTTTTAAACAGACTTCAGCAATAAAATTTAGTTTAGTTCAGAATCATGGGAGAATGATCGCCATGATTCACAGATTGATTAGAAGCTGGCTCTCTCTCTCACCCAGCAGCGGCTGTCTCTCGCCCACTCTCAGCTGATGGTGGAACTGTTTGCTGATCATGCGGCGGCGAGCGTCGAACTCGTGAGCTGCCATGTAAGGGATCTCCAGCAGCATGGCCGACACCAGATACACACACTCCAGCAGCTCCAGGTTAATGTGCATGTGGAACGGCACCTAAACACAACACACACAACATTTACTCAAGCCACTCCAAACCTGTACAATTTAATTTCTTCTGTTGAACAAAAAAGATTATATTTTGAAGAACGCATGCAAACAAACAGGTGATGGTAGCTGAAGTTTTTCCATTTCATGAAATTCAGTGGCTAGTCACCTGTTTGGTCAACATTCTTCAAAATGCTCCTCTCTAGGATCTCTAACCATTAACTATCAGGCTACGGATGTTGAATAGTTCTCTTGAGGTATATTACATGACGTTTTAATAAGATGAATATTCATTAACATGAGCATGACTCATCTCAGTATGTTGAATGGCATCTTTCATCATACCTTCTGATGTTCGTTCATGTTTATTTCTTGCTACAACTAGTAGGAAAAGATGATTGAGTCATGCTACAGCGCTCTGTCTTGCCACATTAAAGAGCATTGAGCTTCATAATAAACTCAACCATTTGAAAGACAAGTCTTAGTTTTTATAACACAATCAAAAAAATACAAAGCTTTTTGCTGTTGGTTGAGAGACAACAATACAAGTTGAAGTTCTGCATATGCATCAATAGAAAACCGCATAAAAGAATCTAAAAAGACTAAAAGAGTTGCTATGGATTCATCACTGATTAAAATCAACTCAGCCCCACTAGAAACACTTACATATAAACTATCAACAAAATGCATGCCTTCTTGGACTTCAGGCATCAGAGTTAAAAAAATAAACTATATTTAGGACATAAGCTCCGTCGCTGATGGATTTTAAGAGAGAGAGGGATGCACCACACCTGCCGCCTCTTCTCGATCTTCTCCTGCTCGGCGTTCCTCTCCTGCATGTTCCTCATCAGCAGCCCCTGCCCCAGCAGCTCCTTGGCTCTGCCGCTGGACTGGATGTCCAGGAGTGCGTTGTGGGCGTCTTTGATCATGCCCTGCCGGAAGGCGCAGATGCCTAGCTGCACCATGGTCCTGTTGTACAGGATCTAAGAGAGCAGAGAGGTGAGGCAGGTGTTCTGAGCAGCTGGCTGTGCTTCAGAAGGACAGGTCAGCTCACCTGGACGGGGGGGTCAGCGTGCTGGATGTTGTCCTGCAGGTGGCTCATCAGCATCAGGTCTCGGGCCTGGAACCAGCGGCTGTGCAGGGCATGATGGTAGATGTGGCAGAGGATGGCGCAGGTGCGGATGCGGTCGGTGCGGTCTTTAGAGTAGATGAACTTACACAAGCGGTCCATGATGATGGCGCTGTCCTCGCCCTCGCTCTCCTCCTGATCCTGCTCCGACTGATGGACACAAAGGTCAAAGGTCAGAACCAGGGTTTTAACAGGAACCAAAATCTCAACCATTATTGAAATAAAGCTGAAATACTGAACCAAAAATTACTGAACACTTGCTTCCGTTTTTTTCTTCTAAATTTAATTTAGTGTCAGTTTCACTAACTGCAAATAAATTGAAATAGAAACTTAAAAGCTTAAAATATAAATACATAAAAATACTTTCCAAACTGAAAAACAAACAAAAAAAAAACAACAAACTAAAACCGAATTAATCTAAATTAAAACGGAAAAAAACCAAAAAAAAACCAATCAAACAGTAATACGTACAATAAACTAATAAAAAAGGCAAGTCACATAAAATTACTAAATTTAAATTAAAATGTAAAAAAAAAAATATTAAAATGCAAGTATACAAATAAAAGCCTATATATATATATATATATATATATATATATATATATATATATATATATATATATATATATATATATATATATTTATTTATATACACACACACACACACATATATTTATATATTTATATATACACACACACACACACATATATTTATTATTTTATTTAGGCATTTAGCAGATTATATATATAAAAAAAAAACCTATAATAGAACAAATAATACTAAAACAACACTGTTTGTGTATATAACTAACCAAAGGCAACATTTTTTTTATTTATTTTGTTTACGTTGAAACACTAAAAAAAAGAAAAAAAAAAGAACTGGAAGTAAAATAAAAAATATAAAATAATTTAAACCTAAATATTAATACTTAAAATAAACAAAAACTAATAGAAATTACAAAAACACACACAAAAAACATTAAAATTAAAATAAATAATTGTACTTATTAATTAATAAAAAATACTAATAATAATTTGACTTATTAATTAATAAAAACCTTTAGTAAATATATACTATATGATCCGGTTAGCTGCTGGTGAACATAGACGCTCACCTTGGTCTCTCCCTGAAGGCCCAGGCTGCGGCGGTGGGCTTTGTAGTCAAACTTGTAGTAGGTGTGCATGATTCTGCGCAGATAGACACGACACACCTCCTCCGTGCTGCCTTTAGACTCCAGATACTGCAGCAGCCGGTCAATGACACCACACACACGGCCCTCGTCCTTCAGGTTATCCACGTACTCTGCAGTGAGAGAGAAGTGTCACACACACATACCGAGACACAGACACATACCGAGACACAGATACACTGAGACACACACACACACCGAGACACAGACACATACCGAGACACAGACACATACCGAGACACACACACACACACCGAGACACACACACACACACATACCGAGACACAGACACATACCGAGACACAGATACACTGAGACACACACACACACCGAGACACAGACACATACCGAGACACAGATACATACCGAGACACAGATACACTGAGACACACACACACACACACACACACACACACACCGAGACACAGACACATACCGAGACACACACACACACACCGAGACACACACACACACACATACCGAGACACAGACACATACCGAGACACAGATACACTGAGACACACACACATACCGAGACACAGATACATACCGAGACACACACACACACACACACCGAGACACAGACACACACCGAGACACAGACACATACCGAGACACAGACACATACCGAGACACACACACACACACACACACACACACCGAGACACAGACACACAACGAGACACAGACACACACCGAGACACAGACACACACCGAGACACACACACACACCGAGACACAGACACATACCGAGACACAGACACACACCGAGACACAGACACATACACACCGAGACACAGACACATACACACCGAGACACAGACACACAACGAGACACAGACACACTCCGAGACACAGACACCGAGACACAGACACATACCGAGACACAGACACATACCGAGACACAGACACACACCGAGACACAGACACACACCGAGACACACACACACACCGAGACACAGACACATACCGAGACACAGACACATACCGAGACACAGACACACACCGAGACACAGACACATACCGAGACACACACACACACACACACACATACCGAGACACACACACACACACCGAGACACACAGACACACACCGAGACACACAGACACACACCGAGACACAGACACACACCGAGACACAGACACACACCGAGACACAGACACACACCGAGACACAGACACACACCGAGACACAGACACACACCGAGACACAGACACACACCGAGACACAGACACATACCGAGACACAGACACACACCGAGACACAGACACACACCGAGACACAGATACACTGAGACACAGACACACACCGAGACACAGACACACACCGAGACACAGACACACACCGAGACACAGACACACACCGAGACACAGACACACACCGAGACACAGACACATACCGAGACACAGACACACACCGAGACACAGACACACACCGAGACACAGACACATACCGAGACACAGACACATACCGAGACACAGATACACACCGAGACACAGATACACAGACACACACAGATACACAGACACACACCGAGACACAGACACACACCGAGACACAGACACACACCGAGACACAGACACATACCGAGACACAGACACACACCGAGACACAGACACACACCGAGACACAGACACATACCGAGACACAGACACACACCGAGACACAGACACACACCGAGACACAGACACATACCGAGACACAGACACATACCGAGACACAGACACACACCGAGACACAGACACACACCGAGACACAGACACACACCGAGACACAGACACACACCGAGACACAGACACACACCGAGACACAGACACATACCGAGACACAGACACACACCGAGACACAGACACACACCGAGACACAGACACATACCGAGACACAGACACATACCGAGACACAGACACATACCGAGACACAGATACACTGAGACACAGATACACACCGAGACACAGATACACACCGAGACACAGACACACACCGAGACACAGACACATACCGAGACACAGACACATACCGAGACACACACACACACCGAGACACAGACACACACCGAGACACACACACACACACACCGAGACACAGACACATACCGAGACACAGATACACACCCAGACACACACACACACACACACACACACACACACACACACACACAGCGCTCGGGGCTGGGATGTGTCTGTACTCACCCTGAGAGTGCGGGTCTGTGTTCTGCATGATCTTCGTGAACTCCTCGTCCATCCTCTCCACCAGCGTCAGGATGCAGCCGCGCACACGGAACGGCTGCAGAAGAACCGCAATCAAACATCAGACAAACCTCATGTACAAAACGCTCTACTGTCAACAGCGCGGCGATGTGATGCATGAACCCAGCAGCTGTCTGTTGACCAACTTAACATGAGTGAAATCTTTCTCCATCGTGCACAATGCCCTATTAGGGCTGCATAATTAAATAAAACCGAAATCACAATATGGCTTACTGCGATTATCAAATTGCAAAGTCTGAAAATGAAGAAATTACGACATAAATATTAGTATTGTAATTACACAGTAGTAAAAAGTTAAATTATATTATTTTACTTAAATATCCTTTATTTTACAATAGTAATATCTCTTTAAGAATTTTAATTTATCTTAAACAATAAATCATTATTTTATAGCAAATCTTGATTATAAACTATATTATATTGTTATTATTATTATTTTATAGACATGTTGGCATATAAATGTACGAGATGTACAGATGAGAAGCTGCTTTAAGAGACGGTCAAAGAGAGAAGACGCAGTACAGTTGAATCCCTCACGCGGTTTTCAAATGACTGATTTCATCTGATATTCTGTGTGGATTCACTTATTCATCAAACCTACAGGCTACAGGCTATTGAATAAATGTGTGAATATCCATCATTTTAAAGTTGAATGCTGCAGGAATGAGTAAAACAATGCAATATAGCCTATGCGTAATCCCGTACCGAAATTCAGGACCTGATTAAACATAATTCTATTATACAGAGATTTGTGAAACAGATTTCCATGACTTTTCTAAAACTTTCTGGGTTTATTTTTCCAAAACTTTTCCAGGCCTGGAAATTGCTGCTTTAAAACTCCATGACTTTTCCAGGTTTTTCATGACCGTACGAACCCTGCCAGTTGAATCCACTGGATGCGGCGCTGCTGCGTTGTTCATTCAAAATATTGCGGAACAAGAGAACATCAATGCAGAGAAGATCTCGTTTACAGCGAAACTGAAACCAAGCCGTTCACACACAACGCTTATGAAAATTTTTCAATTTGAATGTAGTTTTTCAGCCATTTTGACAGCCCTAATGGATTCCCATCGCAATGAATGGATTTCATCCACAATTTGTCAAAGCAATGGTAAATGTGACTGAACCCTTCTCTGGTAACTGGTCCAAAGTAAACCCCGCTGACTCTCACCTGGTCAGAGATGGCCAGGTTCTCGCTGTCCTCTGCAATGTTTTCTCCGATGAAGATGTTGTTGTTGTTGAACAGGATGTCCAGCAGCTCGTCGATGCATTCCAGACACTTCTTCCACATCTCCGGCTGAAACGAGAATAATGAGCGCTAAAGCATCGGGCGACTGCGAGAGCACCGGCACGTCTCGGGAGATCCTCACCTTCATGAAGGCGGCCAGGTTGGGGTTGTAGTCGTACAGCGAGGCGATGATGTTGAACTTGATCTTGACCAGGATGCCTTCGCCCAGGTTATTCTCGTTAGAGATGCCGGCCAGAGCGTGCAGGAGCTCGATCTGAGCAGCTCTGAACAAATACATTTCACAAGCGTTATTAACATTAACTCAAACCAAATAACAAAAAGTTACTTGAAATAAAATCTTATCTGAAACAAACTACAAAGAACCTTATTTTCAGTTGCAAGCACAACATTTGTAATGTTCATTTTATTGAAGTACTAAAACGGAAATATAAATGAGTACAAACTATAGACAAACTAAATTAATACTTTAACTAAATAAAACCATTCAAAATATAAAAAAGCAGCATATTAAAAATAATAAAATGGTTTGTGTTTGCCATGTAGCAAATATGTACTGACTTGCCAAAGCATTACTCAAACGTTTGGGGTCAGATATACATAAATATAATGGTTTTATTGGAATTAAATAAATATTTCTATTTCTTGCATTAAAAGTGACAACTAAGCATTTACAATGTTACAAAAGCCAAAAGATTTCTGTCTATTTCAAGAATCCTGAAAAAATATATCACAGTTTCCACAAAAATATGACCGTTTTCAACATTTTATCATTTAATATTAACATGAATAAATGTTTGTTGAGCAGTAAATCAGTATATTATTATGATTTCTGAAGATCATGTGACACTGAAGACTGGAGTAATGATGCTGAAAATACAGCTGCAGATCACAGAAATACATTACAGTTTAACACATATTCACATAGAAAACAGCTGCTTTACATTACAATAATATTTCACTGTTTTTTTCCTGTATTTCGTAAAAAAAAAAAAAAATGCAGCCTTGATGAGCAGAAGAGACTCTTTCAAAAACATTTTAAAAAGTCTTACTAACCTCAAACTTTTGAACGGTAGTGTATAGAAAAAAATAAATAAAATAAAACGCATAACTTGGTAAAAATGGGAGGGGGGGGATCTTTGTAAATGTAAATTTAATATTAAGGGTAATGTTTGGAAGCCCATCTCCGCCACTGAATACTTTTTTTTTTAAAATTGGTAATTGCGACTTTCTCTCTCACAATTCTGACTTTTTTTTTTTTTTTTTTTCACAGAATTGCGTGATATAAACTCACAATTGCGAGTTAGTCCAATTGTGGGGGGAAAAAGACTGATACGTTCTCAGAATTGTGAGTTTGTGTAACGCAATTATGAGAAAAAAAAGCCAGAATTGTGAGATAAAAAGTCGCAATTACCTTTTTTATTTATTCAGTGGCGGAAACGGGCTTTCATAGTAATGTGATGGTTAACATGTAATGTAGGTGTATTATTAGGATTGTGTGGGAGTGATATGTTTTGGATCTAGTGTTGAAGATTGCCCTAGATTGAATAAGTATATTGTTGTATGCTTGATCTGCTCTCCCGATTGCCTAAGATACATTTCTCCTAAAGGAGATAATAAAAGAGAAACTTTTAACTTAAATGTAAAAAGACTGTATGATTTCTTTCAATAGAAGTCACTGTCACAAATGGCTGAATGGAGACGATACCTGTCCGTTCCCTTCTTTCCTCTGGCCTGCAGGATCTCGTGGAGTTTCTTGATCACCACAGCGCTGTTGATCTCCGTGCCTTTGGCGAACATCTTGGGCTTCTCCTTCACCAGCGGCACGCCGCCCTTCACCTTCTCCCATCCTTCATCATCTGGATCTCTGTCTTCTCCCGCCTCCTCCTCCAGACGGTCCTTCGGCTTGTGCTTCTTCCTCTGGTTGTCCTTCTTGCGGTCGGTCTGTTTGTCGCCGTCCAGAGCTCTGTGAGGGATCGAGACGTCTCAGAGCCACCAAACACACATGAACTCAACAGCTTGAGGTTGAACTAGGGATGGGCCATATGACCAAAAATTCATATCTCTGTATTTTTGGCTGATTTGCGATATATGGTAAATATCTTGGTATTTTCTATATTTCTGTAATTGGATAAAAAAATATATATATTTATTTCACATCCTGACCATTGTCCAACAAAATGCATATTAAAGGCTATGAGAACAAAAAGTAAATGTAACCTTGTAGGCATATATTACATGCAAAAAAGGGGTTAAATCAAATTACATCCAAATATTGTAACATGAAATGTAAAAACTAAAATAGTGCTTTTAAAGCACAAGTTAAATTCACTCAACTAAAAATGAAAATAATAAAAACGCACAGGCTAAGAGTAAAAAGGCTATTTTGATTACCTCAATACAGTCAATTTATATCATACACTTGTATGTTTAAAATTCTACATATAGTCCAACAGAATATATATAGCATATTCAGCAGAATGTATATTTTAGTCACAATTGTTGTGCTTGATCTGTTCACTGAAGGCTTAGCGGAGAATCGCAAAGCAAAGGCTCATGCACTTCTGACAGCAAAACGGAAATATTTCCATGACTTTCGAACATTTACAGATGGAGGATATACCTGTGAAATGCAAGTTATGCATTAAGGAAAACAGCACATCTCAAACACATTAAACAGCGCGAGTAGAGTCTCTGTCAGCGGCACACACAGCCTTTCCGTCAGAGCCGCTTTAATATATCTTACCAGTTTTTAAATCCCTTCATATAAAGCTAGTCACATGTTTAGAACAAATTGTATTATGCACTTTCTCCACAGAAGCTCAGTCTGTGTCCTCCATTTTCCAGATGCGCTCGTATCAAACTACTGTATATTGATATAAACAGTATTGCCTCATACCGTATCGCTTATAAAAATATATCAATATATCCTGCAAACTCGATATCCCGCCCAGCCCTAAGCAGAACACATACTTTTTGAGGAAGACCAAAGCCAGCGATGCTGCCGCTCCTTCGTTGTCCTCGCTCTCGTTGCCGCTGTGCACCGAGTCCGAGCCCCAGTCCTCGCTCTCCTCGTCATCACTCTCCGACTCTTCATCCTGACACAAAAAAAGCGCTGCATCGTCAACACTCTTAAAAACACCTCAAACAGTCTTGGAAGAGGTGTTTGGACCTACAGCAGCGCCCTTGAGGAACTTGCTGGCCTCTGGTGCCTTCTTCTCCTCTTCTTGAGGCTTCTTCTTCAATAAGCTCTTGGCAGTGATGCCTTCATCATCATCATCATCATCATCACTCTCCGACGACGACGCTGCACATCACACAAGCAAAGAAAGAGCAAATGAAGACTCAGGACAGCCTCACAACCTTCATTAGATAGCTTGAAGGCAATCAACAGCAGCTCAGAGATGAAGACTGACCACTGCCGACGTCATCCTTCTCCTCTTCCTCAGCTGACTGCTCAGGGTTCTGCAGGAAAACACAGCAAAACCCATGAAGCCAATTTAACACACTAGCAGATGGTATAAACACTTTTTTTGCAATGACTTTTTTTTTTTGCATTACAGTAACGAAAAAAAATTGCATTTAATTTTCATGAAAGTAACAGCAACAAACATTTTAATCTTAATTTTATCTGGAATCTTACTGGTAAAACAGGCTTTATTTTCTTCAGGCAAAGATCTAAGCTAAATATTACACAGACATGTTCTTAACAGATTTGGTGAGGTTCACCTATAAACAGTCTTTTTGCAGAGTGTTAAAAATCAAAGTAAAGATTATGTATGTCCACACAGAACAAACCCTTACATTCACAAAATTAGTAAAAGAATATGAAATACATTTGATTAAATCATCTAGAACACATTCAACTGCAAAACAGGGGAACTGCAAGTCTAGCATACAAACTATTCAATATATGCACTGAAATTGGTTAATTAATGTTTTAAGTCTTTTCTTCCTGTGACAGAGCATCCTAGAGAGAAGCCACAATTTACATGAACCAAAATATCAATAATATCCAGGAATAAAAAATGTATACATAATGCAGGGTTTTTGATAATAAACAAGCCCAGTATACTCTATAAAGAAAACACTATCATAATTGATCAACAGTAGTTTAAAAGCAATCGCTGGACAAAGCCTGCAAGCCCACAGAATGCACAATTAAATTTTTTTTATTATTAAACACTTGTTAAATAAGTTTAATAATCACATCTCCTGTTTTACTGCCCCAAATTTAAAACCTTTTAAAATGCTAAATAAGGCTTTAACCATTTAAGATATTAAACCATTTTTTATGGCCTAAGCTGACTTTAAGACTTAAGCAGTGGTGGAAACCCTGTAAAATTTCCTAAACATGCTCGTATCTCATCTACAATTAGCATCCGGGCTACAGTTCAGTACCTCTTTATAGCTGGCGATCTCCGTCTCAAAATCTTTGTTGTATTTGCGGATCTTCTGCCGAAGCGTGCTCAAGGCTTTGGCATTGTTTTTGTTCATCTTCTTCTTCCCCTCCTTGTCCTCCCACAGCTGTCGTGAAAGCTAAAGCTGTTTACGGCTGACAATCAAGCATTAATCAGTGACTGTGTCTTGCCGATCTACAGACCTGGTTGAGATAGTCCTCCAGATCAGCGAGGAGGCGGATGTAGAACGGCGGCACTCCTTCTTTGTCCATGATGGTTTTGCTCTTGAGGAAAGCTCGACACAGCTGCTCGAACTCCTCCAGACATTTCGACATGTCTCGGATCTTCATGGCATTGCGGATCGTCTTGATGATGTTGGTAAGCTCCTCAAACCTGGAGCGCAGTGGACACCAGACAGATGTTTGTGAAGTGTGAGCGTGTGTGTGTTCTGGAGTCGTGGCGGGGGAGGGAGTGCGTTCTGGAGTCGTGGCGGGGGAGGGAGTGTGTTCTGGAGTCGTGGCAGGGTGTGCGTTCTGGAGTCGTGGTGGGGGAGGGGGGGGGTGCGTTCTGGAGTCGTGGCGGGGGAGGGTATGCGCTCTGGAGTCGTGGCAGGGGAGGGGGTGCGTTCTGGATTCGCGGCGGGGGAGGGTGTGCGTTCTGGAGTCGTGATGGCGGAGTGCGTTCTGGAGTCGTGACGGGGGAGGGAGTGTGTTCTGGAGTCGTGGCAGGGTGTGCGTTCTGGAGTCGTGGTGGGGGAGGGGGGGGGTGCGTTCTGGAGTCGTGGCGGGGGAGGGTATGCGCTCTGGAGTCGTGGCAGGGGAGGGGGTGCGTTCTGGATTCGCGGCGGGGGAGGGTGTGCGTTCTGGAGTCGTGATGGCGGAGTGCGTTCTGGAGTCGTGACGGGGGAGGGAGTGTGTTCTGGAGTCGTGGCAGGGTGTGCGTTCTGGAGTCGTGGTGGGGGAGGGTATGCGCTCTGGAGTCGTGGCAGGGGAGGTGGTGCGTTCTGGATTCGCGGCGGGGGAGGGTGTGCGTTCTGGAGTCGTGATGGCGGAGTGCGTTCTGGAGTCGTGACGGGGGAGGGAGTGCGTTCTGGAGTCGTGAAGGGGGAGGGAGGGAGTTCTGGAGTCGTGAAGGGGGAGGGAGGGAGTTCTGGAGTCGTGACGGGAGAGGGAGGGAGTTCTGGAGTCGTGACGGGAGAGGGAGGGAGTTCTGGAGTCGTGACGGGAGAGGGAGGGAGTTCTGGAGTCGTGACGGGAGAGGGAGTGTGTTCTGGAGTCGTGACGGGGGAGGGAGTGCGTTCTGGAGTCGTGAAGGGGGAGGGAGTGCGTTCTGGAGTCGTGAAGGGGGAGGGAGTGCGTTCTGGAGTCGTGACGGGGGAGGGAGTGCGTTCTGGAGTCGTGACGGGGGAGGGAGTGTGTTCTGGAGTCATGAAGGGGGAGGGAGGGGGTTCTGGAGTCGTGACGGAGTTCTGGAGTCGTGACGGGGGAGGGAGGGAGTTCTGGAGTTGTGATGGCGGAGTGTGTTTGTGCTCACCTCTTGTCTTTGGCGCTGCGCACCACTCTCTTGGTGTCCTCCTCATCATCGCTCAGCAGCAGAGACCTGCAGAGATGACCGCAGCACAGCTCAATACAGTAATACAGAACCACCCTCTCACAAACTGGGTTGTAATCAGAAAAAAGGGTGACACTTTTTGTAGTACTAAAAATAAAATTACTTTATGGAAATACAGGTTATTGGTAAAAATCAGCATTTGTTGTTTTTAATAAAACAACAATTTATTTGATCATTTGCTGCACAAGAGAATAGGCCTGTCATGATCATGAATTTTGTGCTGCTCTTTTATTGCCATACAAATAATTGTGATTACTATTTAATTCTGTTTTGTTCATGTTATTCACAGTGTAAGATTTTTTTTACTATTAATAATCAATAAAAAGTAGACCACCTTGTGATTCTTGTTTTTCTGTCCTCAAATTTAAGACCTCGTAAAAATATAATCACTTTTTGTCTTTGTCTCTTTCTTATAATATACAAAGCTGTTCAAAAGTTTGGGATCAGTAGGATTATTAATGCTATTTTTTTTTTAATAGTCTCTCTTATGCTAATCAAGGTAGGGGTGTGAGATATATATCGTCTGCGATAATATTGTAATTGTTGTTTTAACGATGTGCGATTTGACATTATCGAGTATTTTGCAAAAATCACTCAAAACAGCCCTACAGAGTGCACTCGTACAGTACGTGAAGTCTAGACTAGTGCGAGTGTGCATTTACAGTGTGTTCTTTCACTGCATGATTCAGTCTATTAAAATGCATTTAGAATCATCACAAATTCAAGACACAGGAGCACATAATGTATATATTTATACCACTTCATATAGTTAATTTCACACGAAGAGTGCCGTTTTTTCTCCAAAGATTACCATGATTACAAATTTGATATAGATTTAATTACAACAATTCAATAAACAAGAAGTTAATTAAGAGACTTATGTTTAATGTATCAATACATTATGCATTTGTAATTACAGGTTAAATGCATTCATGTCCTGCATTAAACAGCGAGTAAACATCTAAACACCTCTTCAGATGCAGCTGGTGTTGATTTCATTTGCATGGTAACCAAATGTCTCATTATTCTAATTCACTGGTTAAATGTAAGAAATTAGAATTTGACTCAAAAGATAATGGACACTTTTAGGAAAAATGGCTTTATAAAGGTAAAAGTGCCCAAAAAATTAAAAAATCAGTTTAAACTTGTAGGAAAAGATACATTTCTATCAGTGTGAGCTTACCAGCACACAGAATATGAATATCAAAAACTTTAGGAGTCACCTCTCCATGACAGTCCTAAAGATACCAGCACAATAACACAGCAAAATATCCTCTAATTATCCTTATCGATAAAATCCCAGAAAATAGAGATTATTTTTTGTCAATATCGTACACCCCTACATCAAGGGTGTATTTATTAGACCAAAAATACAGAAAAAGCAGTAGTATTATGAAATATTATTGCAATTTCTAATATTGGATTCCTATTTTAATATACTTTATAATAAAACAACAATTACTTTTAATAAAACAATTTATTTCTGTGATGTGGAGCTGTATTTTCAGCATCATTACTCCAGTCTTCAGCATCACATGATCTTCAGAAATCATAGTAATATACTGATTTACTATCAATGTTGATACTGTTGTATATTGTTTAGAACCTGTGCTACTTTTTTCTTTGATGAATAAAGTTAAAAAGAACAGCATGTATTCAAAATAGAAATCTTTTCTAACAAAGTTTTTACCATCACATCCTTGTTGAATAAATGTATTAATTTCTTTAAAAAACAAAAGAGAAATGTACCGACCCCAAACTTTTGTATAGCAGTGTATAATGTAACAATTTCTATTTTGAATAAACACTGTTCTTTTTAAAGTTATCAAAGAAACCTGAAAAAAGCAGCACAACAGTTTCCAACATCGATTCCAAAACAGAAAACTTATTTTAAAATTAAATTATTTTAAGTAATACTTCAAAAAAAATCTGTATTTGTGATCAAACAGATCTAGCCTTGATGAGCAGAAGAAACCAGGGTTCCTCAAATCTTTCCCTGGAGGTCAATCTGCTGCAGAGTTTAGCTCTAACCCTGATCAAACACACCTGAGTATGCTAATCAGGCTCTTACTAAGCATACTAGAAGCTTCCAGGCAGGTGTGTCGAGGCAGGTTAGAGCTAAACTCTGCAGGACTGAGTCTGGACAGTCCTGATCTTGAAGACTCTAGAGCTGCTTCAGGTGTGTTTGATCAGGGTTAGAGCTAAACTCTGCAGGACTGAGTCTCTGGACAGTCCTGATCTTGAAGACTCTAGAGCTGCTTCAGGTGTGTTTGATCAGGGTTAGAGCTAAACTCTGCAGGACTGAGTCTCTGGACAGTCCTGATCTTGAAGACTCTAGAGCTGCTTCAGGTGTGTTTGATCAGGGTTAGAGCTAAACTCTGCAGGACTGAGTCTCTGGACAGTCCTGATCTTGAAGACTCTAGAGCTGCTTCAGGTGTGTTTGATCAGGGTTAGAGCTAAACTCTGCAGGACTGAGTCTCTGGACAGTCCTGATCTTGAAGACTCTAGAGCTGCTTCAGGTGTGTTTGATCAGGGTTAGAGCTAAACTCTGCAGGACTGAGTCTCTGGACAGTCCTGATCTTGAAGACTCTAGAGCTGCTTCAGGTGTGTTTGATCAGGGTTAGAGCTAAACTCTGCAGGACTGAGTCTCTGGACAGTCCTGATCTTGAAGACTCTAGAGCTGCTTCAGGTGTGTTTGATCAGGGTTAGAGCTAAACTCTGCAGGACTGAGTCTCTGGACAGTCCTGATCTTGAAGACTCTAGAGCTGCTTCAGGTGTGTTTGATCAGGGTTAGAGCTAAACTCTGCAGGACTGAGTCTCTGGACAGTCCTGATCTTGAAGACTCTAGAGCTGCTTCAGGTGTGTTTGATCAGGGTTAGAGCTAAACTCTGCAGGACTGAGTCTGGACAGTCCTGATCTTGAAGACTCTAGAGCTGCTTCAGGTGTGTTTGATCAGGGTTAGAGCTAAACTCTGCAGGACTGAGTCTCTGGACAGTCCTGATCTTGAAGACTCTAGAGCTGCTTCAGGTGTGTTTGATCAGGGTTAGAGCTAAACTCTGCAGGACTGAGTCTCTGGACAGTCCTGATCTTGAAGACTCTAGAGCTGCTTCAGGTGTGTTTGATCAGGGTTAGAGCTAAACTCTGCAGGACTGAGTCTCTGGACAGTCCTGATCTTGAAGACTCTAGAGCTGCTTCAGGTGTGTTTGATCAGGGTTAGAGCTAAACTCTGCAGGACTGAGTCTCTGGACAGTCCTGATCTTGAAGACTCTAGAGCTGCTTCAGGTGTGTTTGATCAGGGTTAGAGCTAAACTCTGCAGGACTGAGTCTCTGGACAGTCCTGATCTTGAAGACTCTAGAGCTACTTCAGGTGTGTTTGATCAGGGTTAGAGCTAAACTCTGCAGGACTGAGTCTCTGGACAGTCCTGATCTTGAAGACTCTAGAGCTGCTTCAGGTGTGTTTGATCAGGGTTAGAGCTAAACTCTGCAGGACTGAGTCTCTGGACAGTCCTGATCTTGAAGACTCTAGAGCTACTTCAGGTGTGTTTGATCAGGGTTAGAGCTAAACTCTGCAGGACTGAGTCTCTGGACAGTCCTGATCTTGAAGACTCTAGAGCTGCTTCAGGTGTGTTTGATCAGGGTTAGAGCTAAACTCTGCAGGACTGAGTCTCTGGACAGTCCTGATCTTGAAGACTCTAGAGCTGCTTCAGGTGTGTTTGATCAGGGTTAGAGCTAAACTCTGCAGGACTGAGTCTCTGGACAGTCCTGATCTTGAAGACTCTAGAGCTGCTTCAGGTGTGTTTGATCAGGGTTAGAGCTAAACTCTGCAGGACTGAGTCTGGACAGTCCTGATCTTGAAGACTCTAGAGCTGCTTCAGGTGTGTTTGATCAGGGTTAGAGCTAAACTCTGCAGGACTGAGTCTCTGGACAGTCCTGATCTTGAAGACTCTAGAGCTGCTTCAGGTGTGTTTGATCAGGGTTAGAGCTAAACTCTGCAGGACTGAGTCTCTGGACAGTCCTGATCTTGAAGACTCTAGAGCTGCTTCAGGTGTGTTTGATCAGGGTTAGAGCTAAACTCTGCAGGACTGAGTCTGGACAGTCCTGATCTTGAAGACTCTAGAGCTGCTTCAGGTGTGTTTGATCAGGGTTAGAGCTAAACTCTGCAGGATTGGGCCAGATTTGAGGATGCCTGGTGTAAAGTAAGTGTGCCAGTAACAATGAGCCTTCCTATCAATGTTATTTAATTCATTTTGACTATTATAAAACATTTAAGCCATTTCTGTTATTTCCTAAAGTTATGTTACGCGGAAAGTTTTTGTTCATGTCGATTAATCAGCCATCAGTCATTTTTTACAGCAGGAAGTGTACTGTACTAGCTTGTTGTTGTTTTTTCCTGCCAATATTACAGAAAGTACGGTGTCAGAATGATGTTGATATAAAACCAGACTCACGGCTTGTAAGTAGTTCCGGTCGCTTTGGGGGTGATCTCATCGGCGGAAGAGGTTTCCTCAGACTCGCTGTCGGATCCGGTGGCGAAGAAACGCGACATTACGGACTCCTAACACTGAAAACACAACAACCAGCCTCAGGCCTGCACTGATGGCACGAGAATAAACCACAGTAATTAATAACATTAGTTCAACGGAAAATGACTCTGAAGTAAAACACCTGTAAGTTAGTTCTGTTCTCCGTCACGTTTATCGTTACTCTGCTGACTGATATGAATAATCTCTGATAAAACACCAATCATCGGGGCATTAATGGAAATAACTAACCAGTAAACATGTGGTACAATGAAGGACCGCGGCTTCAGGCCGAACGGAACAAAACCGCCGTTAACCGACGACTACCGCGCGCGACACAGCCGGGACCTACCTGTTCTCGGCTTGAAACGGAATATATGTTTTGTTTGTCAAATGCCTTTGTGCAGATTTTAGATCCAGATTTGCGATTTTATGAACACAGCTGACGGCGTGCGACAAAGCGTCGTAAGTTCCTTCCGAAAGAAAGCGGAAGTGACAGAGGCGCGCCAAACCTGCTCCAGCCGCGCTCTTCCGCCGCCCGCCGGCCTGGAGCGGAAGTACAGGAGACTCCACCGGACCCCGGGGTTATAGATCACTTTAATAATCTGCAGAAGGAATACAGGTGCTGGTCATGCAATTAGAATATCATGAAAAAGTTGATTTAATACCATTCAAAAAGTGAAACTTGTATATTAGATTTATTCATTACACACAGACTGATATATTTCAAATGTTTATTTCCTTTAATTTTGACGATTATAGCTGACAACTAATGAAAGTCCCAAATTCAGTATCTCAGAAAATTATAATATTGTGAAAATGTTCAATATTGAAGACCCCTGGTGCCACACTCTAATCAGCTAATGAACTCAAAACACCTGCAAAAGCCTTTAAATGGTCTCTCAGTCTAGTTCTGTAGGCTACACAATCATGGGGAAGACCGCTGACTGGACAGATGTCCAGAAGACGAGCATTGACCCCTTGCTCAAGGAGGGCAAGACACAAAAGGTCATTGCTAAAGAGGCTATGGAACTAAAACTAAGACGAAAACGATTGATGAAAAAACTATTTCGTAAACTGAAATAAAATAAAAATGACAAAATATTTGAAAAACTAAAACGAAACTAACAAAAGTTATTGAAAAACGAACTGAAATAAAATAATTCACAAAAAAATAAATAATCGTTTTCGTAATTATTACTTCCTCACCAGCCTATGAGCTGTGACTCTTTAGAGAAAGACCGGCGCATCACGCGCATGGGTTACCTGCCGCAGAGACGCGTCACGCGCATGGGTTACCTGCCGCAGAGACGCGTCACGCGCATGGGTTACCTGCCGCAGAGACGCATCACGCGCATGAGTTACCTGCCGCAGAGACGCATGACGCGCATGAGTTACCTGCCGCAGAGACGCATGACGCGCATGAGTTACCTGCCGCAGAGACGCATCACGCGCATGAGTTACCTGCCGCAGAGACGCGTCACGCGCATGAGTTACCTGCCGCAGAGACGCGTCACGCGCATGGGTTACCTGCCGCAGAGACGCATCACGCGCATGGGTTACCTGCCGCAGAGACGCATCACGCGCATGAGTTACCTGCCGCAGAGACGCATCACGCGCATGAGTTACCTGCCGCAGAGACGCGTCACGCGCATGAGTTACCTGCCGCAGAGACGCAGCATCACGCGCATGGGTTACCTGCCGCAGAGACGCATGACGCGCATGGGTTACCTGCCGCAGAGACGCGTCACGCGCATGGGTTACCTGCCGCAGAGACGCGTCACGCGCATGGGTTACCTGCCGCAGAGACGCATGACGCGCATGGGTTACCTGCCGCAGAGACGCGTCACGCGCATGGGTTACCTGCCGCAGAGACGCGTCACGCGCATGGGTTACCTGCCGCAGAGACGCATCACGCGCATGGGTTACCTGCCGCAGAGACGCAAAGCGGGTTAAAGCAGAGTCCTGCACGGGTCATGTTTGGTAAACGTGCAGCAGCAGTACTTTACAGAACACCGACCCGTTATCCGTTATCCGACAGCAGCACTCGTTTATTTCTGTACCAGACCAGAACCGTCTGCGAGTCGCGAGCCGAACCGCATTAATCTACAACATCAGGAAGGCAACATTATTTATTTTCTCATGTAACACAAGCAATCAAACCAACATTAGGCCTTAAGACACGCAGCGCAACATAATTAACAGAAACAAGACGAGCGCGCATCCTTTCTGCAAACAATACAGTACTTCTAGCATCTTGTGATCACTCTGCCTGGCTTTCCAACAAATATCGGCTAAATCACATCATGCACATGCTAATAATACTTCATAAAGGAAATAACACATTCAAATATGAGCCTTTACTGTTAAATATGATTGCCGTTGAATTTCATTAGACCCAGTTATGATTTATGATTATACCTGTTATATTTCTTAATTAGAGTAATAATATTAACTGACTTGTGGACAGCAAGCACCAGCTCCACTGACAGATGAAGAGATGTCGAGTATTGGAAGATTTCTAAAATGCAAAAGTAAAAAGAATACCTTTTGTATTAGGAAATAAAGATGACCAAAGAATTGTGAATAATTAGTTTATTTAACAGCTGTGCTGGTGGTTATGGCTCCATCTGGCATCATCTCATACAGTAATCAGTATAAGATGTGCTTGTCATCAATGCATCCTAACACTGGAAATCATGAAGGAAATTCTGATTACTGGGTTACTTCCAGAGGTCACAGAAAGATGTTATCAAGTGAACATCATTTAAACCCATTGCTACAGCACTGACCTACAGTCCTGTGATACTCCTGTTTGAGGATCTGTGCAGGAAACATCCTCAGAAGAGCCTGGGAGCGATGCACTCCTCCAAATCTGCCAACAGCACTCATATGTGCTCTGCATCTCGGATGTTTGAAAGAAAAGCACCGCTCAAATAAATATGCACATGAATACAGTGTAAAAACATAAAAAATATATAATAACATAAATAATAGGCTATATATATTTAGTCTTGTTTCCATGAAGGGAAAAAAATATTTAATATTAGTTTATTTTCCAAATTATCTGGCAATGGGGTAAGAAATTAAGATTATTCGTTTGCATTAAGATTATTTTTCTGACCCTATTGAGAACAATTTTATATTTTAACAAAACTAAATATCTAGATCATTCTTCATCTATAGAAAATGCATCTTAAGAATTTTTAAACGTTTGTACTTGAAATAAGACAAAAATACTCTGTAAGAAAAGCTATTTTGCAGCGTGAATGAATGAGGTACTAAAACATCGCTTACACTTTAAAAAGAGGCGGCGGAAATAAACTCTGGGTTTACTGAAGAAAAGCTGCTCCTGACCAGGTTAGGTTCACAGAGTATGTCACCACAGTACCTGACTCTCTTTCAGAAACGGGCTTGACTTACCCTGCTTTCTCGGGTTTGACAACACTCCCATTTTGAAACAGAAAACCCAGAGTTTCCCTGATTTCAGGATTAACATACTCCGAGTTTTCATTAACCTCCTTTCTGAAACAGGCCCCTGATCTCTCTGAATGTTGTGTTTTGTGGAATGGATGTAGAGACTGTTGAATATTTATTTACTAGGTTGAGTGGATCTAAAATTAATATAAGGAAAAGAGCTGTTTTATTTTATTTTGATAAAAAAGATAGGAATAGGAGTCACATTTTCTGCTAAATCTTCTAATATTATTAGGTAAGTTTTATATACACAAATGTAAAAGGTCAGAAAGGAAGTCCAGTGTCTCCCACGTCAAAGTTGATTTGAGGATTTATTTGAAACTCTTCAAGGTCTTTCAAATCAGAAAGCAACCAGAACTATGAACACTCTCAAAGAACTAAACTCCTCTTTTCTATTGTGATTATTAATGTATAACCTCCTTATTTCTTTCCTTTTTTCTTCCAGGAAATGTACAATGAATAAAAAACAAACATAAAAACAGACAGCACCAGAAGAACAGCACTGATCTGGAGCGGAGCAAAACGAAGGCGAGGAAAGGAAGATTTGGGAATAAAGTGTTCCCTAAACGTTCTGATCACTTCTATAGAATTCTATGCTGCTCTTTTTGTTTTTGCTAAAGAAACATTTCTCATTCTCAGTGTTGAAAACAGTTGTGCTGCTTCATGTTTTTGAGAAAACCAAGATGCTTTTTTTCATTTAAATGGTGCATTTTGATCAATAGAAAGTAATAAATAAAAACTGCTTTTAACAGAAATAGAAATAACCTATTACATTGTCTTTACGGTCACCTTTGATCAACTTAATGCATCCTTGCTGAATAAAAGCATTCATTTCTTAAATAGTTTATTAAAGATTATATATTTACACGGCCACTCTTTTTTATTTGAATAAATAAATGAGTGGCATTTTACGTTTGCCCAAATGTATCATATATAGCCTTGCAAATATATTTTGGTAAATCTATAAACTGGAAATGCATCTTTAAGATGTAACATAATCTGTGATATTATGAAAAGTGATAGAAAATGGGATACTTGAAGTTGTGTCCCAGTGTTCTTTAATGTTTATTTTTACACACATCACATTACTCCAGTATTCAATTAGAAAAATATTTCAGTGGATTTAACACTGATTTGAGCAGGCACACAATATCTGACAAACACATGAAGAGAACCAGAATCTTAAATTCATACAAAAGTACATTTTATTTTCACAAATTAAAAATAAAAATCAAGTCCTATAGAGAGAACAGTCGAGAGGAAAAGCAGGTGTGTGTTCTCCAGTGTCTGTGTTCTGCACAAAACTCTCAAACATTGATGACTCCGCTGAAAACAGATGACCGTAAACTATAATCGAAGCATATCCATTCTCTTACGCATTTACAATTTACATGAGAAGAGAATGAAAAGCAAGAAAAAGAAAAAGTCCAACAACCTGCCATTTCAGACGAACAGCAGGAATATAAAAGCAGAAAGCAGCGGCTTCCCTGCTGCGGTGCACGACATTATAAACGTCTACATCTACAGCACACCACGAGTCTGAGACGCCACAGCCGCGGAGGAGAAGAGCATGCCACGGGTGTCTTGATGGCAGAGGGAGAATGTGGAAGTCGATGGAAAATAGAAATAATAAAAGGAATATACAGAGAAAGTAAAAGAAACTAAACAAAAAAGCTGGGCAGGGAGAAGGAAACAGAAACAGAAATACACACAGGGCAGCACTTCCTGATCCGGACTCGCTCACAGGAAGTAGTCAGCGACAGGCTTTTTGGAGGGAATGCCTCTCGTTTCTTGTGGAGCAGCTTCGAATATGATGAACTCTTTCTGCAGGTGCTCGTCGAGCTCCAAGATCGCCGCCACATTACCACACCTGAGACAAAGAAAAGCAGACCATAAGGGCTTTGTTCTCTTGATAATACCATTTAGCACAACACAATCTTCAATTACATGCAACGCTTTGAAACAGACACAACCGAAAAATGCCTTGTGGTTCAGTGAGTCAGGTGTGAATGATTCAGTGAGTTGGTTTGAATCAGAATCACTCAGAGGACTGACTCGCTTCATTTGTTGCTCGCTGAGCAGGAGACTCACATCCACTATAAAGATGTAATCGAGAAAAACAATGTTTTCCAAATGCTGACTAGATTAAAACGATTGTTATCTATGGTCACCTTTGTTACTATATTAGTCTCAGTCTTCAGTCCTGAGTAACACAAAACCATAACTCTAATCAGGGTTATTATAGCTGATTAAACCCAAAACAATAATCTTCCTTGCTTGAAATACTTTAGTTGTATGCAGAAAAATACAATGAATATAATGGGTTTCAATTCATTTCAATTCACTAAAATAATTAGTAGCTGAAAAAAATAAATAAATTTCAGCTAGTCTCCAAACCAACACTTTTATTTAGTTCACTTGATCTTAGGGATGCACTGAATGTTCAGCTGAAATTGGCCGAATAAGTGAAAAGACAGAATAAACTGTGCCGAACAATGCCGTGATCAGACGTGCGCACTCTTTATACAGCAAGAACTCCATCAACATTCAGAAATGTTAGTATTGTAATTCTACTGTTGTTCTTTAAATGAAAGATTATAATAATTACAACATTTTTATAACATGTTCAAATTGGGATCTGTAATATTTTCTAATGTTTTACTGCTCTTCTGCTCAGCAAGGCAAATTTACATTTATTTGTACACATGCCTGATTGTGCTTTGTTGGTATAATGTCTGCTAGAATGTTAATGTTAAAAAAAATGTTAAGTGTTAAGAAAATATTTTTAAACTGTTTTGTAATTGATTTTTTCTTTTAAAAAAGCAAGACAAAACAGTAAAAGGCACATTTTGGCTATTTAATTTATGCAATGGTGAAAAGAAATGGCAAAATACATGGTGAAAAAAACACAAAACACAGTGTTTGGTATTCAGCCTTCGGCCCAGTGTTTCATCTTGTGCTGCTTTGGCTCAGAATTTCCATTTTGGTGCATCCCTACTTTTCTTAAATTTCTGAATTAAAAATTAGACTAACAAATAATGTGAAACCTCCCCACTAAAACTTTAAAATAAAAATAAAGACTGAAAACATGAAAACAACTACTAATTAAAAAAGAAAAGAATAAACTATAATAATAAAGTGACGATACTAAATAAGCCTGATTCCAGTAACATCTATGATATGTATCTTCAGAATGGTGACAGAAGCGCACCTGTAGCAGTAGTTAGGAGCGGACCACACCGTGAGAACCGTCTCGTTGAAGTGCCACTTGTAGCCCTCCATAACGAGCTGATGCGCTCTGCAGATCATGTCGATGTCGTTAGCGGCGTTGAACTGGGCCACGACGTCACTCCCGAACAGATATCCGGCTCCCCGCGGACTCACGCCCCATCCTGTGGTGTCTGCATCAGAGACAGCAATGCCGTTTAAATTAAACATCAATTAATCGTTAACCTTAATGCTGCTAAAAGTGTCTCCTGCAGTGGCATATAGTCACCGGCTGACAGGATGAGCCAATGCCACTCAAAACACCAGCTTCCGCGCCCGAATTAAAGGGGGTTTAGTCTAAGTAAAGGCTAGTAGCAGGACTGTAAAATGAACAGATGTGATTATGATCATTTGATAAAATGAAGAGAGTGTGCCGTAGTTACCTTTGGGATCATTTTACTACTTAGTTTCAGATCCCGTCACGGAGACCGCTGAACGCGTCTCTTTAAATGGTTTCATGGTGCGGGCTGTTGTTTTTTTAAAACACAATCGTAATGTTTGCAATTGACATTATTGGCATTTAAAATAAAATGATCCCAAGCGTAACTGTCCCGCGGTCAGAGAACCGCTTCTAATACAAGCACACTGCTGCTCACATGAAACATCACTTTAATACGAGAGTGTGAGGTACAAGGCTTTATAAGAGAAATAATGGATTAGCAGCAAATGTGACATCATCACCATGCTTTTGCATTCATGCTGTTCCATATATTTAAAGCCATACGGGGCTTTGTGTTCTGTTTTGCCGGTTGCTCACAAATTTCCACGACTAATATTTGTTGTTTCTTTTCCCAAATCCTCACCGTCTCACTCTAATTTCGCAGGTTTATTTGATTGTTGTTCACTTTTAATTGCTGTTTTCGCATCTCTTACTGTAGTAAACATGTGGCGGGAAATGAAAGATTTCATGGCCATGAATTAAGAATTCATTTCTCAGACTTGTTTCGTTCCCTCATTTGAGTTACATCATGGGTTTTCTAGGGAACAAATTAATGAAACATGGGCAGTGGCCACAAAAAACCATAGGAATGAATTAAGTTGTAAGAATGAATTCTATATCTATCGGTCCTCCTCGTGTCCGCAGACCTGTCAAAGTGCAGAGCCCGATATCAAACATCGATAGCTTTAAATCGATAGCATCTCTTACATCGATTGTTGATTAATCATTGACAGCCCTAGTTCAGATGTTGGAGAAGATTTCCACCATAATCCAGAAAGCAGAACTACCTTCAGGATCCGACCACAGCAGGTCGCACATGGGCCCGTCGTGAGGCACTTCCTGCTTCCTGTCGATGGTGCGGATCTGGTCCAGAGTCTGGATGGAGGGCGACAGGCCGCCGTGAACACAGAAGATCTGCGGGTCAAACAAACACATCCTCATCATCCGGTTCAGACGCAGCAAGCCAAGCTCGTTAGCTGACGGACGGAGAGCTCACTTTGCCGTCGATGATGGCGGAGAGCGACAGATAGTCGAAGATCTCCGTGCAGTACCGCCACACCGTGACCGAGCCGTACTTCCTCAAACACTCGTCGTAGAAGCCGTACACCTGCGTGATCTGTCTGGACTCGTGATTCCCCCGGATCAGCGTGATTCTGTCTGGATAACGCACCTGCCAGGATTCATTAACATCAAACTTCATTAGAAAGTCTTCTGTGTGAATGTGTGTTAAACAGTCATTTATTCCTGTGATGCGCAGCTGTATTTCCAGCATCATTACTCCAGTCTTCAGTGTCACATGATCTTCAGAAATCATAATAATATACTGATTTACTGATCAACAAACATTTCTCATCATCAATGCTGAAAAACAAGGGATGCTGAAATCAAATGACATTAAAGACATTCATATAGTTACAAACTCATTTCAATTCAAGTTTATTTGTCTAGTGCTTTTCACGATGCAAATCATAGCAATGCAGCTTTACAGAAAATTAAAGTTCCTACATTATATTTAGACTGAAACTTAGAGAAACTGAAAGACACAGAGGTAGCGGAATTGCAACTCTGAACCTTCTTGATACTCCAGTTGATGAACTTGCAGGAGACAGCAAAGAAACCCTGCTCTCTGCAGCTGAGGAGGTGCTTGGCACGCATAGGAAGATACAGCCATGGGTGACAGACCAGGTATTGGAGGAGAGAGTTGAGGCGCAAGAAATACTCCTGCCCAAAAGGCAAGTTGGAATACCAGCAGACTAACAGAGCAGTGAGGAGGAAGATGAAAGAAGCCAAAGAAAATTGGATAGCAGATAGGTACGCCTCTATAGACAAGAATATGCAGGTTGGTAATAGTAAGAAGGCCTACTCCACACTGAAAGCTCTTACAAGATAACAAAAGAGCAAGACTAACATCATAGAAGACAAAGATGGTAAAATCCTCACAGACAGTGATCAAGTGTTGAAGAGGTGGACGGAATACTGTAGAGGACTTTACAACTTTGATCTGCAACCAGACCTGACCATCCTCACAGAGCCCGTCCCCAGTGAAGAGGACAACCCACCAGTCCTAAAAACAGAGGTAGAAGAGGCGGTACGCAGACTGAAACCAGGTTAGTCCCCAGGCATGGACAACACACCTGCTGAGCTGCTGAAACATGGTGGAGAAAGCACAATAGAGGCTCTGACAGTACTATGCCAAAAAATCTGGGAAGGAAGAGAATGGCCAACAGAGTGGACACAGTCCCTAGTGATACCCCTTCCCAAAAAAAGGAAACCTCAAGTAGTGCCAGAAGTACAGGACCATCTCTCTCATCAGCCACCCAAGCAAGGTCATGCTTGGAGTGATGCATAAAAGGCTAAAAGCAAAGTCAGAGGAAGTGTTGGCCAAAGAACCGGCAGGATTTAGGCCAGGAAGAAGAACCACTGAACAGATCTTTAACTGTAGGCTGATCATCGAAAAGCATCTGCAGCATCAGTGTGAGCTCTTCCACAGCTTCATTGACTTTAAAAAAGCCTTTGACAGGGAGTGGCATGACGGCCTATGGCAAGTACTCAGGAACTTTAAGATCGATGAGGGAATAGTAGAGATAGTGAAGGCCTTGTACGAAAGAACAAGTAGCGCCGTCCTCCTAAACAACCAAATCAGGGATTCTTTCCCAACAACCGTAGGAGTGAGACAAGGATGCTTACTGTCACCTATACTCTTCAACCTGTTCCTGGAGCAGATAATGCTAGAGACTCTACAAGATCATCAGTCATCCATCTCCATCAGTGGCAGAGCAATATGCAACCTTAGATTTGCTGATGATATAGATCTCATGGCTGGTAGCCAGGGCTTGAAAAAAAAAAAAAAAAGTCAATCGGTTCACTCCGAGCAGAATCGATATTTTAACGTTTCCATTCCTGCGTTCCTCTGTATTATTACCGTTCCGAAACCGGTTCAAGTAGAAAAAATAACGGTTAATACTGTTATTTTTAAAATTGTCTTTGCCTATAATAATAATAATAATAATGATGATAATGAAGTACAGTGTTTTCTTTAAGCAAAAAGAAAGAAAAATACAGAAAGAGATGGCATCTTAACCCGTTGCGCTTCGTTACAGCCAATACAGCATCATCTTTTCTAGAGTTTTACATTTCTAAATGTAGGCTACTAAACAAAAGAAAAAAATCTATTAATGCTTTAAAGACATTAAAGTATTTTTTAAGATATTTAAAAAATGTCTGCTGCAAATTGTAAAAAAAAAACGCTACTTGTATAAAACAAAGGCTAAGCCGCGTCGCATTTTATTAGGCTATTATTCAGAAATGATGAAGGCTAAAATGCTGGTAAATCAAAAATGTTTACAAACATTATAAACCCAGTTATTAGTTTCTCTCCATAACAAATCCTCTAAACTTAAGGATATAGCCTATAGGCTAAAAAAGCGTCATTCCGAAAACAAATTAAAGGTCAAACTGATGCCTACCTCTTTCACTCGGCACAAATCCAAATGTGTCCATATTATCGATGTCTACTAAAAAATTATTTATTGGCTTTTGCTTTCATCGACGCAAAACATCATCCTTCACATCGGCAATAACACAGTGAGTCACGCTGAACGCAACAGATTGGACAACGGAGCACTGGAACGTTTTACACTTTCCTTTAACTGTATTTTATTTTGATAATGAACAGGCTGCAATGTCACAAAAATATGTGTCTTTGTGCGCGTGAGGCGCCGGCGCGATATGGCCATACCAACGCTGGTTGGTTATACAGATGCAAGACATCATTCAAAACTGTCAAGCTATTGCAAAACAAATAAAACTAAAGCTTTTGCAAATAAAGACAACTCCTTTCTGCCATCTTGTTTTCCTTCCTGAGAACGTTGGAATGCGTCACAATGAACCGTAGGCCTAACTCAGCATATTTTTGTTTTGATAATCTGTCAATAATTTACGTGAAATATATTTAGTGTATAGGCATATATATATATTCCTTTTTATGTAAGCCTATAGTTTTATTGTGTTTTCTCCGTTCACAGAAGTGCCGCAGGTGTGTAAGATCTGTTGAATGCATCTTACACTGTCGTCGGATTTGTGCTACCCTGTCAGATTCAAATGCCTTAGAAAGCTCCTGGGCATTAGATATTTAGAGCGGAAAACCAATGACGATGTCCGGGACAGGTTCACCAGCCTGGAAGGCCCCCATGACCCTCTGCTGGCCATTGTGACGAGGCGGAAACTCCAGTGGTTTGGCCATGTGACGCGCCACAATACCCTTTCCAAGACCATTCTCCAGGGCACAGTGGAAGGTGGACGCCGCTGCGGGCATCAAAGGAAGAGTTGGACCGACAGGCCCTGGCCACAGATAGCTCAAGACAGAGATCAGTGGAGGGCACTGTCTGCTACCTCTTCCCTCATGTCTCCCCGACGGCCGAATCGGTTAAGGGACTAAAGTAAGCAATAACAACAGCCATTATTAATTATAAACAAGCAGTAAATCAGTATATTATTATGATTTCTGAAGATCATGTGACACTGAAGACTGCAGTAATGATGCTGGAAATACAGCTGCAGATCACAGAAATACATTACAGTTTAACACATACTCACACAGAAAACAGTTCTTTTAAATTGTAAAAATATTTTAGAGTATTGGATAGAATACTTTGTAAGAGACTTTTTCCTAAAACATTAAACAAAAACATTATTCCAAAATGTTGACTGGTAGTGTATATACAGTTATTACGTTAACAACCATAGCATCTCCTTCTAAATGTCCTGAACAACATAATGACAGCACCTTCAGGGCAAGAAGTAACAGAAAGGTCTCGACGCTGTAGAAGCCTCTGTCCACAAAATCTCCCATGAAGAGGTAGTTTGTTTCTGGAACATCGCCTCCCACCTGAAGATGATCAAATACTGATTTATTAAGCAGTATATTCCAGTTAAATTATAGTCCAATAACACATCTAGCATGTGGATATTTTCATTTTGTGTCATACCAGCATTAAAGGCCATATTCATAGCAAACACGAGAAAAACAAAAATAATATTTAACAAATTAATAACAATACTTAATTGAATTGTAGGAAATTTAACAACATTACTTTTTTTTTTTTTTAACAAACCAATTAAAATGAAAAATATATTTAAACAATATCTGATAAAAAGTCTAATATTTTTCAAGGAAAAACTTTTAAAAGTTAGATCTACAGTAAATCCAACTTAATCCACACACATACAGTAGACTTTGATAAAGTGATGCATATTACTGCTAAATGTCATCTATATTATTGCACGGCTCTTTAAATAAAGTTTGATAAGTATGTATATAAAGCACAAAGGTATTTTTATTTTATAAAGATTAAAATCATGATTCTCTGCTGAGGAAATGTGTATTGTGAAATAAGCAATATCAATACATTTGACTTGACATCTGGTGTAAATTAATGCCCATTGGATATGAAACTCTTATTATTATTATTTACTGTGCATTACTTTATCATTTTGTGTTTACTTTTCAGGGCTCAGCACTAAGGATTTTTTTCTACTGGCCTGGCCAAGCGACTGGTTCAGATTTCCACTGGCCCTGCCACTAAAAAGTAAAATAGCTGCTGTTATCATTTTTTTTTTTTTTACCCATTTTATCTTGTATTCTAATAAGCTTTATGTGACATCAAAATTACTATTAGTTACTAGCCTAACAAATATAAAGTTCAAACATTATTAAACATTTACATTTATTCATTTAGCTGACGCTTTTATCCAAAGCGACTTACAATTGCTATATATGTCAGAGGTCGCACGCCTCTGGAGCAACTAGGGGTTAAGTGTCTTGCTCAGGGACACATTGGTGTCTCACAGTGGATTCAAACCCGGGTCTCTCACACCAAAGGCATGTGTCTTATCCACTGCGCCATCACCCCCCAAGACAAGTGAAGAGTCAGTAAATAAGAACAAATTACAAGCAATAGCACAATTGAACATACAGAACAAAGATACAAATGAAATAATGCAATGTTTGATTTAAATAGGACTGTAGAATTTCAGAATTTGAAGCAAGAAGCGACAGAATGGCCTGACTTTAGCTCTGTGAAATTATGCTGCATAAAACATAGCGCTTCAGATCGCTTTAATGTTTAAATGATCAGGGCTTAAAAACACGTGTAAATGATCATCTTTTGTGACGGCGCAGCAGCTTACTGTCGAGCGCTGCTTTGGATGTGAAAGAACTCAGACTCACCCTAAACAATTCCTTCAAGTCATAAAACTGCCCATGGATGTCACCACACACCTGAAGAAAAGACACAGCTATTAACGTCCCATACACATAATCAAAGAAATAGTTTATTATAATTCTGAAGATGATATCCGAGAAAATCTCTCAAAAAATAGTTTAGGAAGTGAATGTTCAGTAAAACTGTTTGGTTTCCAGCATCCTTCAACATCTCTTCTGCTCTATTTGTGAATACTCACCGTGACCGGAGAGTCCACCCTCTGAACGTTACTCTCTTCTACAAGAATCTCTCTGGAAGACACACACAGAGTCGCATGAGCAGATGTTTAACACAGAAATGCCTCTGAGAGCGGCGGCTGGTTTTCTGTGATCACCTGGCTTTGGCACACAGGGCTTTGACCTCGTTCTCCTTGATGAGCTCACATCTCCTCAGCTGATCGATCTGTCTGTCCAGATCACTCATGTCCCCCATGACGGACCGCCGACCAAACCAGAGAATACAGCTGCTGTCCCAACACACACACACACAGATCACGAGACGCAGGCACCTGTGTGAGGCAAAGACAGAGACATTCTCAGATAGTCAACATTTACTATACTATCTACTGCTCTTATTCCAGTTTAATATGCAGAGATAATAACTATGAGGCAAAACAGCGTCATAAAGTGCTATAACAGCTGCTGCCCACTTTCCAGAAGTATTTCATTCCCACAGGGATTTGAAAAAAGTTTAAGTTATAAGTTATGAACGAAACAAACCAGCTTCAATGTCAATCACAAGATTCACTTTTTTTTTTTAAATTTGATTTGAAGTAATAAAGTATTTCAAAATCAGACAAAATTACAAGACTAACTATGCACTTAACTGCTTTAATGAAGTGACATACGGCCAAGTATGGTGACCCATACTCAGAATGCGTGCTTTGCATTTAACCCACCCAATGCACGCGCACGCACGCGCACACACACACACACACACACACACACACCGTGAACACACACCCGGAGCAGTGGGCAGCATTTATGCTGCGGCGCCCGGGGAGCAGTTGGGGGTTCGGTGTCTTGCTCAAGGGCACCTCAGTCGTGGTATTGAGGGTGGAGAGAGCGCTGGACATTCCCTCCCCCCACCTACAATCCCTGCCGGACCGAGACTCGAACCCACAACCTTTCGATTACGAGTCCGACTCTCTAACCATTAGGCCACGACTTCCTGTATTGATGTATTTCCAGCCAGAGAGTCGATCCGGAATTAGCAGCTAAAGGCCTTAAAGAACGAGCTCATCTGCTCATAATGAGACAGACAATGGAATATAAATAAATATAAAATTGACATAGATGTTGTATAATGTATATATAGAGACATTTATTGCAAAATATGCATTATATATGAATTTAAGTAGTTTGAGAGCACTTTTTGATAGTGGATTGACGCTAAAGTGTTATTTTGGCATTAAATGCTTTATCGATTTACTGATTGGCGGAGAATCCTTTGCAGAATCATGGGTAATGTAGTTTTTACCCACAATTCTGCTGTTATAAACATGATTATAAAAAAAAAATCAGCTGAAATAATAAGGACTGCCCGCTTCAACAAAATGATACACCATCAGTTTATTAACCTTGTAGCTCAAAACAGGCAGGATTTTAAAGGTTTAGAAATAAACACTTGTGGAGAAATTTCCATAGGATTCTTACTTTCAAAAACCACTGATCACAAAAAGAAAGCTTGTCTTATATTTACATAAATATGATTTATAAAGATCAATGTTATAAACTGGCTGTTTATGTTCTATTGCTTCAACCAATCGCGTGCGTTGAGGGCGGGACTAACGTGTTTGCTCGACCAATGGCAGAAGGGGGAGTGTTTAAAACCTGTCGGATGAGTGACGCAGGAACTACACGCCGTTACTCAACGCAGATGACGTCATGAAGCAGGCAGTTTGTGTACATATTTTAGAGTCGTTTTAATGAGTTTAATCGTTTTCTTTCAACACAAAGTCTTTCTGAAACCAGTTAAATCTGAATGTTTTATGATTAACAACGTCATGCTATGAGCGCAAATGAAACGAGCGGATGAGGTTCTGTCTTTAAAGAAAGCATAGATCAATAACTCCTGATCACACAATCAGACGAAGCCCGGCATATTTACATCAACTTCACTCATTAGCCGAGCATTACGACAGCTCTTATTACAATAACAGATACAAATCATCCTTTTAAAACTCTACCTGATACAAAAAGTTGTCAAATGTATCATTTTACAAGAACCTAACTTAAATGTAAAAACTACTGGCTTCGCTTACCCAGCGTGACGGTGAATTAAACAAACAACGCTAACAAACTCACTAATTAATCACCGCGATGTCAGTCTTGATGTAGTTCCAGCCTCAGGATTAGCAGCGCTAACATTAGCCTTAGCAGCTAAAGGCCTTAAAGAACGAGCTCATCTGCTCAAAAACACGGACACTTCCGGCTGAAAACACAGCGCAGCTCAACAAATACACGAACCTTTAATCACTCCAGACAGCAGTGAGGGAAACAGAGCGATATAAAGACTAACGTCAGTTCGATTTTAGGGCTTCCACCCGGTTCGTCGCTCTTTTCTCCCGCAGCCTCTACCGGCGTCAAGCGCCTCCCTCTCGGACAGACAGACCCTCCACCGCCCCCTAGCGGCGCAGCGGCGCATTACAGCCCTCTAGCGGCGGAGGGATATATAACAGCGAGCGGACTACTGCTGCCCTCTAGCGGCGGAGGGATATATAACAGCGAGGGGACTACTGCTGCCCTCTAGCGGCGGAGGGATATATAACAGCGAGCGGACTACTGCTGCCCTCTAGCGGCGGAGGGATATATAACAGCGAGGGGACTACTGCTGCCCTCTAGCGGCGGAGGGATATATAACAGCGAGCGGACTACTGCTGCCCCCTAGCGACGGAGGGATATATAACAGCGAGCGGACTACTGCTGCCCTCTAGCGGCGGAGGGATATATAACAGCGAGCGGACTACTGCTGCCCTCTAGCGGCGGAGGGATATATAACAGCGAGCGGACTACTGCTGCCCTCTAGCGGCGGAGGGATATATAACAGCGAGCGGACTACTGCTGCCCTCTAGCGGCGGAGGGATATATAACAGCGAGCGGACTACTGCTGCCCTCTAGCGGCGGAGGAATATATAACAGCGAGGGGACTACTGCTGCCCTCTAGCGGCGGAGGGATATATAACAGCGAGCGGACTACTGCTGCCCTCTAGCGGCGGAGGGATATATAACAGCGAGCGGACTACTGCTGCCCTCTAGCGGCGGAGGGATATATAACAGCGAGCGGACTACTGCTGCCCTCTAGCGGCGGAGAGATATATAACAGCGAGCGGACTACTGCTGCCCTCTAGCGGCGGAGAGATATATAACAGCGAGCGGACTACTGTTAGCGGCGTATAAACATATCACAACCAGCTACTCTGTTCCGGAATCAGAATCAGAATCAGAATCAGAATCAGAAAGAGCTTTATGGCCAAGTGTGTTTGCACACACAAGGAATTTGTCTTGGTGTTAGGAGCTTCCAGTACAGAAAGTACAAACATAGTGCAGACAACATATTATTAAGGTGATAAAGAACACTAATGAAGAGAATATACAATAATTAAGAATAACAATAGTAATAAAGAATAAAAATATACAGAAAAGAGACATGATCATAGACAGAACTGTGAATGTGCATGTGTCCTATGTACAGATGAAGGTTTGATGAGTTATTTACAGATGTACAGTACCGGGGTGTATGTATGTGTTAGAGCCCTGCACGGGCCTCAAATTTAGGCCCTAGCCCGGCCCGTGTCCGACAGCTCATCAGAATTACCACCCGAGCCCGTCTTTTTCCCCCTTCTCCTAAAACAGTTTATTCTGTTTCGGCTATTAAAATAGCTCAGTTTTGTGTGTAATGGCAAAATGATTATATTTTGTTTCGTTTTTTTATTAAGTTAATTTAGAAAAACGTTTGGAGCATTTTTGTTTGTTAAATAGCCTATAGGTTTTAGTTTTTTTAAAGTAAGGACCAAGCGGCCAGCGGCATGAGCTGATCATATATGTTTGATAACTTTAGCCTTCTCATATCATCACGACTTGCCTAAAATAACATCTATAGATATACTAAAACAGTTCAAGTATATAACAATGTTTAAATGTTAAACCTGCGCTATAATAATAATGTGTGTATCTATATCTGAGTTTGTGCTGCGAGTGGAAGCTAAAGGCTCTGCAGGACATGGAGACGCCAGCAAACACTTGCATTGTTTTCAGTGGAAACACATTAAAATAGCCTACGCCGTCTTTTTTTTATTTTTGATAAAGGTAAGAGTAATACATCATTGGGACCTGTAAAGGGTCTACTTGTATTTGTGTGCACTCACAATACCAACAAAAGGTAGTTCTTTTATAAAACAAAGAAAACAAACATGATGTGCTTTCTGCGTCTATAACAGGAGCTTCAGCTGAGAATACATGCCTCACAGACATGATACATATCTATAGAAAGCTTTAAATTATCACTTAACAAAACTCTTTTATTCTAATCTTAATCATAATCAATAAAGATGCATTTCTCTCTAAAGGCGCGTCTAATGAGGAGATCAGGATCAGCAGCTTCATCCTTGCGACACAGACTCAGAAAACATTAGTTTATTAGTAAATAATTCAAATATCTCCTTACTATTTCCTGCAGACACATTCATGGTTATGTTTGCTGGGGTTTTTCAGCAAGCTTTAGTCTATTGCGTGCATTTGAACACAGAACTCTTCATCTGCTGCTGCTGCGGGACACTAAACACCATCGAGCTGCTCTCAGTCACGGCACGGTCTCCTGTTGTTTCCACCAGCGCGGCGATTTTTTTCATCACTAATCGATGGATGTCTACAATATAAAAATAAGGAGAAACCCAAAACAGGCCCGAGGCCCGGCCCGCGTCTGAACTATGACGTGAAAATTGGCCTGAAGCCCGGCCCTAGAGGCATAAAAAAGGGCCGAAATGCAGGGCTCTATTATGTGTTGTTCAGGTGGGATAGGGCCTGGGGGAAAAACTGTTCTTGTGTCTGGTTGTTCTGGTGCTCAGTGATCTGTAGCGCCGGCCAGAGGGCAACAGTTCAAAGAGCTGTTAAGCCTTCTATTGATATATTCCATTCAAAGTATTTATTGCCATGATTGTTTACATACAATATTGCCAAAGAATCATACACACAGCAAGTAATGACAAGAAAAATAATTGTACAATATAACAATAACAAATAGCAATAAAATAGTATTAAATATGATACATTTGACAGCCAGCGACTCTCCTCTGGCCTTTAGAGGCAACACGACAGCAGTGACTCTGCCCCCTAGTGATACATAGTGGCTATGACAGCTTCAACTACAGTCACAAAGTTTAAGTGCTGGAAAAAAGTGCAAAAATGTTTATTAATATTTAGTTTGTAATAATATTCCTCATACTTTTTTTTTCTTCAAATATAAGACTCTGTATAGATGTTAATGCTCAGTTAAACTGTTAAGAGAAATGTCTGTTCGCAGCTTAGATTCTCACTTTATTTTCTAAGCAAAAAATAGTGGAAGTAAAATGAAGTGCTGTGCTGCAGTAGAATAACTTAATTACCAGGCTGCAAGGTGCTTGGTTAAGACAAAGAAAAAGGTGAAGAATGCATCTGAAAATGACGATGTAATGAAACGTTACTCCTGGACCGGCTTCTTGAGTTTGTTTTTGAGCTCTGCCATCATGAAGGGACTCCCCATGCTGCACAAAACAACATAAGAAAAAAAGGTCAGTTTGTGTTTTGTGAAACAACATAAAATGAAATTAACAATTCATATTGATATTAAGGGCCGTACCCAGGATGCCTTGGCGGTGTCCATTTGGGTTTAGCTGGCTCTTGTTTGACAGAATCCTCTGTTTCTGCAACTGATTTCTGCTGTGAAAAACAGAGTTATATTACTACACATCTACACATAAAATAACTGACATATACTTTGATACACCCAAAAAAAAAAAAAAAAAAAATCAAGATTGATGTATCTGAATTGAAAATAAAATTCAGCCATTTGTAATACAGTTTTAACATAAATTAACTTCTTGTGATGCATATTTGTCGAATTGTATCATTTATACATGAATGAAGCAGGCAAGGTTTCTGTCATAGTACTAATAAGCTGAATGTGTTTAAAATACACAGTAAGCAGGTTTATATATTTATCATAAATAAACCCAAATTCTTTCAATCTCATTCATTTTAACTTGAATTAGCTTTAAATTGAATACGGCTTGTTCCACAGCTAACAATATTCATTAACCTAATAAATGTATTTTTGCAATTAACAAATTTGTTGAGTCTAAGCAATTTGAATAAATGCATTTTGAAAATGTTATTTAAATTGAATAAAAAAGATATGTTAAAAAAAAAAAAAAAAAACAGTTCATGCCAATCTATGCCATGATTTTGTGGAGTGCAGAAATCTTGCCTGTTTTTATTCGTTTATGTTAAAACTGTGTAATTCAAACAGATGAATCTTTTAAATGCAATTAAAACACATAAATCTTAAATCTCTTGAGTGTAATGCTGTGCTTGGATGATACCTGTGGCTGTAGAGTTCTCTCTGCTTCTGCTTTCGACCCAAACTCAGTTTTTCTCAGCACCGGCAGCCCTGCACCCAGCCCTGAAAACCATCCAGCAAAAAAATACATAAATAATGGACTGAGTTAAAGTACTAATCAAATTAGAACATAATTTTCATGCAGGTCTTATTTTGGTAAATACCTGGGAGTTTAAATCCAATCATGGCTTTGCTTGGAGCGGAGACCTGGAGCGTCTGACTGCGATCTGAAGGCTGTGGACGAGGTTCGGCCGAGGCTCTGAAGAGCAGCTTTCTGGGGTCTTTGGGAGGCCTGACTAGTGGATTCTTCACAGCAATTCTAGACTTCTGAACGCTGAAGTCTAAAGAGGAGTCCTCGAAAGCCTACGGATAAACAGCCATTAGCTTCAGTCTGTTGGTAGGACGACATTTTAATATTTCAATTTCTGCATTATTGGACCTTTTAATCAACAAAATATTCTATATCACCTGTAGGATCAGATCAAATTTTCCTTCTGTCTTCACCTCTGGAAGGCCTTTGTTCACTTGATCGAATCCTCTTTTCATCACAGGTCTGCTGACTTCCATCAAGTTTTCATGACTTCTCAACACTGTTTCTCCAGCAATGGACTTCTGCATCTGCTCATGACCTTCATTAGTATTTTCACTCTCCGCTGAACTAATATGTTCTTCACTACTGTCCATGGTCTCAGCTGATAACGTCCGCTCTTCTTCCAGGACAGAAGCATCTGCTGACACACACTGTGCTGGGGCTTGATGTTCTGCATCACCAGGTTCTTCTGTGGAAAGTCCTACCAAAGGTTCTGTTTTTTGCACTAAGCTACATTCTGTTTCTATCATTTCCTTCAAGACTTGATTTGTTATTTCTTCTACATACTCTAAAGCGGTCTTCGCCACATCTGCCTGCAGATCTTGAGGTTCCTCCAGAAGCTCTGTTGGGCTCAAAGACCTCGTTGATACGGGTTTGACATCTGTTTGCTCCTCTGAAACATGCTCTGCAGTTCCAGTTATTTCAGACACGCTCGCATTTCCCTGTGTTTCACTGAAAGCGTCCATTGTTCCTTGAGACGATTTGTATTGTCCTTCTGTGAACTCAAGAAGCTGGTGTGGCTGTAAAGAGACATTTCTGATGATTGATGATCGACTTTCTGTCTCAAAGGCTTCTGCTTCCTCGTCTTCTGAACTGGTCTTTGTTTCAACAATCACTTCAGTTCTGAATTCAGCATGTTCTATGAGCGAGAGCTCGGTTTTGTCTATTTCTGTTTGGATTAGAGTTTCAGTGTCATGTTCGGTCTCGGCTGCTTTCTCCAAGCACTCAGCGTCTCTTTCTGCTCGCTCTCCTGCAGGACTTTGGGGATCGTGTAGCTTAGTTTGGATCTCCTCAAAACATCCCCAATCAGTCTCTAGTCCTTTCCTCGATTCTACAGGGAACTCACAAACAATCAGATCTGAAAACATGCCTTCAGTTTTGGTGGTCAGCACAGATGAGCCCGTTCCTGATTCTGGAGTATTTTCTGAAGTGTCTTGTTCTGAATCCGACAGCAGGGTGTCTTCCAACACATCGACGGTTTCATCCGCTACTGTGGTCATTTTCAGTTCTGTTTCATCATTTGGAGCATGTTTTTCTGATTCAGATTCTCTCTGCAGGGTTTCTGTGGACTCTATTAGCTCATATTTAGTCATGTCTTGGTCCCTTTCTGTGGTGTCTTCATCCTGCTCAGTTCCAAGCATCATCTCCTCAACCCCACTTTTAGAGAATTCATCGATTTCTTCAGAATAATTGTCTATTTGTTTCAGTCTCTCAGGCTTTGAAATGCTGTTTGATTCATCTGTCAAATATCCCAGTAAATCCTGCACTTGTGGTTCAGTTCCCTGATCTTCATCATTCTCAGTTTTCCCCTCATCCTTCTGGACAATGAGTTGTTTCTCTGTTTCATCAGCTGCCATACCCTCTGTCTCTCCATGATCCGTCATGTTTATCTGTTTGTCCTGTTCTATATCTTGCTCAGACTGGATCATTACGTCTGTGTTACCCGTATCTTCTCTCATCACATCACACTTTTCCACTTCACAATCCTGATCACGTTCTTCACTGTCACCATCTTTTTGTTCAAACCTCCCAATTTCTTCCAAGTCTTGTGCAGTTTGACTCTCCTCATCCTGCTCAGTTGCACTTCCAGTTCCTGGCATCATCTCCTCAATCTGGTTTTTAGAGACGTTATCAATTCCTTCAGAATAATTGTCCATTTGTTTCAGTCTCTCAGGCTTTGAAATGCCGTTTGCTTCATCTGTCAAATATCCCAGTAAATCCTGCACTTGTGGTTCAGTTCCCTGATCTTCATCATTCTCAGTTTTCCCCTCATCCTTCTGGACAATGAGTTGTTTCTCCGTTTCATCAGTAGGATGTTCATCTGCATGTTTCAATCTTCCAGTGTCTTCTGTCTCTCCACAGTCCGTCATGTTTATCTGTTTGTCCTGTTCTACATCTTGCTCAGACTGGATCATTACATCTGTGTTGTCTGCGTCTTCTCTCTTCTCTGCACACTTCTCAACCCCATGATACTCGTCACATTCTTCTTTATTGTCACCATCTTTCTGTTCAGTTTTTCCAGTGACCTCCAGCTCTTGTGCGGTTTCTCTCTCCTCACTCTCACAGTTTGCATGTTCTTCTTCAGCCAGAACCTCATCAGATGAAACTTTCTCCGCTGTGCGTCCTTCGCTGTCTGTTTCTGTCCCAGTGGACCACGCTGCACAATTGTAAGTTTGTTTATTTGTGGTATGAACATGGAGTTTATCATTATTGTCGTTCTTGACCACACCAGTGTTTTCCCACTGTACAGAGGCAGCCGCTCTGACTTTAGATGGGGAACACTTGACCTCTGCTCTGTCATTTTCATTGTCCCTGTTATTTGTCTTTACTTCTCTGTCAATCTTGTTTACTGCACTTTTCAAGTCAATTTCATCTGTTCTGGCACAAACACTTTGGTTTCCTTCAGCTGTGACTTCCGGTCTGAGATATCTCGCAACAGCCCCTGACAGATAACCCTACACCAGAAAAACATTGAACACACGAGTCAGTGAAGGAACCTTACCAGACTCATCAAGACACAGAGATCATATGTGACCCTGCAGCACAAAAGCAGTCATCAGTAACACAGGTATATCTGTAGTAATAGCCAACAATACATTGTATGGATCAAAATTATACATTTCTCTTTTATGACAAAAATCATTAGGATATTAAGATCATGTTCCATGAAGATATCTTGTAAATTTCCTACTATAAATATATCAAAACTTCATTTTTGATTAGTAATATGCATTGCTAAGAACTTCATTTGAACAACTTTAAAGGAGATTTTCTCAATATTTAGATTTTTTTGCTCCCTCAGATTCCAGATTTTCAAATAGTTGTATCTCAGACAAATATTGTCCGATCATAACAAACCATACATCAATGGAAAGATTATTTAAATTGACCCTTATGACTGGACATGTGGTCCAGGGTCACATGCAAGGACTAAGCAATGCAATATGACTGGCATTACACACACAGAATAATTAGTATCACAACTTCATCAGTGAAATTGTAAAAGAGCAGCATTTACTCACCCAAACGGTCCAAATAGTGCGACCAATGCGGTTCACCGAGTTTTCAGGCGGATCCATAGCCGATTAAACGAAAAGTGATGAACTGCTGACAGATTAATGAGTTTGACGCGAAGTTCGGTGGCGTCGGGTTTCTTCACCATTCAGAGCATTACAAGCACGTCTGCTTCTTTCTTGTAAGGCCTTTATCGCAGTTATATTGAGTGCTGAAGCTCGCTGTGCTCGTGTGTTAGTTAATGAGGAAGACGCGCTGTGTGAAGCAGCATTAACTCTCGCACAGAGCTGGTTTGTGGTGAGGAAAGCATAGAGTCATCGGGCCTGTCATGTTCAACCACACATAATTTCAGAGTACACTTCTCTAAATTACACTGGCTGTGTGTCAAAACCAAGTGAACTATCTCAAAAGACGGCATTGGGCATGCGTCTGCACCACTGTTACGCTTACAGCATTTTTGGACATTTTTTTTGCGCGGAAACCTGCTGTCTGGAAAGAAATCTCACTAGGATTTAATACATCGCCATAGTTTTCTGCTGCAACACTTACCGCTGCGCAACTGGTGTGTGCTGCACCTCCAACTTCCCTCGAGATATTTCAACATATTAAAGCGTAGCAAATTATAAGATTAGCCAGTTATGATATTGTTTGTTTATGGTAGAAAACTAAAGCATTTGAAGTGTTGGCTCAATAAAAAGGCATGATGTGCACGTCTGAAAGCGCAGAAGTTGTGGTTTGACATGTATCTGAGTGAGTTTAGTGCCTCTGGACAAAATTAGTCACTGTGGTTCGCGCTGTCTGACTTTCTCACATACTCCTGTTTTTTTTAAACAAACACACATGGCAACTTTAAAGAGTTTATTTAATTAACATTGAAGACATGTAATTCAAAAGAGTGAAGTGAATACTATAATATTGTGTTTCATGCATCATAGTAAAACAAAACAAAAACGATTTTTTCAGAAAAATAAATAAAAGAGCAAAACTTAAGTATAAAGTTTCTTGTGGGCGTCCAGAGAAGTTGTAGATTTCTGAAGAACTGCGAGCCATCAAGATGACACTTCCTCTGCAGGCTCTGCAAAACAGAAAAGTGAGAAGTATACTTCATCTTCTAATCTAGGTCACTCATTGTAGTCTAATCTCACGTGAGTGTACATCATTTTCAACATATTAATCAACAGTATTATATTTTAAGGAAATAGGCTGTTACACAAGGAGATGTTTCACAAGGAAACACTATTTGAGTCTTACCATTTCCAAATGTCATGTTTAATTCAATGATTTACTTGCTCGTATATGAGTGAAATTTACTATCAGTTTGTTTCTACACAACATTTTTTCCCAGTGTATTTAGTATTTATACAAAATTGTATTTTGAATATTATTATTATTATCATCTAGTGAATGACTAATTTTACACTTGCACAAGTATACCTCAACAGCACATTATTTACCTGTCCAGGTGAGGTACGCAGGCAGTCTCAGTGCAGGGTGGGTAATTTCCACAGTAACTCTCAGACGCTCTTTCTTCTCCTTCCTCAGTCTCACAGTGTTTATATAGGACGGATCCTCCTCCTCTTCCTCCAGACGCTCATTCTGCTGTTTGTCCTCTCCTACTGATTTCATTCCATCCACACCTTCATTCATCTTCTCACATTCTGCATTACAGTCCACACTAGGCGGCCTGATTCCTGTAGAATAAGCCCAAGGGTTGTTCTCATTATAAGATGTTGTGTTATATTCAGTCTGCTCTTCATCGTATGGCATACGTACTGCACACATGTCCTGCTCTCTCCTGTCCTCCTGTAGATCTCAGCACAACACAGATGCTCTTGAGCTCACCGTCTTCTCTCTCTGTCTCTCTGGACAAGAGCTTGGAGACGGTTGTGCCTCCAGCAGCCCAAAGAACTTCAGCTGAGGGTTTTCCTCCGGCGAGAAGAACGGAGAATATTCCCACTCCATCTCTTCTCCAGCGAACCGTCAGAGAAGGAGGGATGGAGGGAGCGACTGAGAAATACGACAAGAAAGATTGCGTCAAAAGAGCACAAATCCTTAAGTCTCTATGATATTATGGTTCCTAGATATGGTTTGGCTTGTTAATTTTTGATCAACTTCCTCTGTTTTTAACATCCATGAGGAGAAAGTCTGATTATTAGAAAGTTACGAGCACACAGACACAGGATTGGCATAAACTTCACAGGTCATAACAGACTAAACAATTTTGCAAGGATGCATTAAATTGATCAAAAATTACAATAAAGACATTTATAATGTTCTAATTTTCTAAAATGTTACTATTTTAAATTTTTGTCTATTTTAAATAAATGCTCTATTTCAATATTATAATATGCTCTAATATTAATATACAGTTCTTTTGTATTTCATATTTCTATACATCAAAGAGTCCTAATATAATATATTATATTTATATATTAATATTAATATAATATATTTGTAAAATTAAGCAGCAAAAGCTGTGTTCAACATGGATAATAATCAGAAATGTTTGTTGAGCAGTAAATCAGTATATTATTATGATTTCTGAAGATCATGTGACACTGAAGACTGGAGTAATGATGCTGAAAATACAGCTGCAGATCACAGAAATACATTACAGTTTAACACATATTCACATAGAAAACTGTAATAATATTTCACTGTTTTTAACTGTATTTTCGATCAAATAAATGCAGCCTCGGTGAGCAGAAGGAACTTCTTTCAAAATAAATTAAAATAAAATAAATAAAAATGATAAATCTGTTGTTTTGGCGTGTTCTTTACGGATTTGAGTGTTTCTCCAGACTCTGTGAATGGGCTTCAGCAGGGAGCAGTGCATCACTCTGCAGACGATCCCAGCTCCTCTCGCCGTCTCTCGCACATCTTTAAGTAAGGATTTTGCTCGAAAGGTCCTGGGCAGAGTTTGCAAAGGGCCCCAGAGCTCAGCTCCATCTGTGATTTCCCGCTCGCTGTCCTCCTCTCTCTCATCCGCTTTCACACGCAGCCATCTGACAGAGATGTCCGGAGGATAGAAACCTGTGACGTCGCAGGCCAAGCTCACCGGACGCTCCTCACAGCAGATGATCTCTGAAACCGAGGGCTGTTTTATGAACCCTACGAAACAATAAAGACAGTTATCTGATCAAAAATGTTTTGTTAATGAATTTACAGCCTATATTTGGCTGCTTACTGCATATTGTGCTGTATTACTGTATTACTGTATACTGTATACTACCTTTAATCAGTATGTGAATTTCAAGTCAGATTTATTTATATAGCACTTTTCACAATTTACTTTTTCACAGCAGCTTTACAGAATATCTTGATTTTAACATTTGCAATAATTTAATATCTTCATGCCTTACAGTCATATTTAGCAGATGATAAAGTTTACATTTTATGATGATAAAAGCAAATCAAGAGGTAGAGTTTTGCTAAATATAAAATCAACAGAAATTCACGAGTTCGTGTGCCCATATAATCTTAGCATTAGTGGTAAACGGATTTGGCTTGGCTTGAAGAGTGTAGGTGTATGGATTTTCACTGTAGTTAACAGAGGAATAACTGCAGATTGATAAAACCTCAGTTTTGAGGATTTTGCAAATTACTCAACAAAATAAAAGTTATAAAGTAAGTGGGAGAGTTTTGAGGATTTGTGCTCATCAGCTCTGTGACATCAGTCATTTCATTTTTCAGACCTCATTGAAAACCTGCAGTGTGGAACAAAATCCATCATTATACCCATTCTAAAAAGACCAATGCATGACAAATGAACAAATGCTTTCTTTAACATCATTATTAATGAAGTGTTTTGAGAGAATGATTAGGGTAAACCTGACACTCTTAAATTTCATATACAAACATGTGGATACTGAAGCCTGTTTCATAAAAGACGCTAAGAAAAGAGATTTAAGTTCACGCAATCTCACTAATTTGATCTAGGTTCAGTGAGTTGAGATAATCTGATGAGCACACTTGCTCTTAAGCAGCCCTTAATGTCGATCATGGATCAGATCGATCCACCATGGCAAATAGCAGATATATTTGTGCTATTTAATGCATTTGAGATGCGTTTTCCTCAGTGCATAACTGATATTCTTCATCTGTAAATGTTAGAAAGTCGTGCAAATATATAAATTTTGCTGTCAGGAGCGGGCGAGTGAATGAGCGCTGATGTGCGCTAAACAGACGGAGCGCAGTAGAATAGGTGTGAAGAGTGAAATAGGCATATGCATTGTTAAAATATGTGTTGTGGGACATTAAATGTGACCTGTAGAATTTTAAACTGACATATAATTGTATTTTTTATGATAGCAGTAACTGTAAAGGGACTATAATGGGTAAATCAAATGTAAGCTAATACAGTCCCAATTATTAAGCTCAAATGAGTTCATGTGTTTTTATTTTTTTTTTATTTTGAGATTTTAAATTTTAATATAGTGATTTTAATGCTTTAAAGGGGACCTATTATGCAAAAATCACTTTTATAAGGTGTTTGAACACAGTTGTGTAGCCACAGTGTGTGAAAACAACCAGCCTATAATGTTAAAAATCCACCCATTCATTTTTTTTATAATCCCAATAAATCATGAACAGTCTCTCAGAACTAGCTGTTACAGATTCTCCCTCGGTTCACGTCACCGATGGGAAAAAGTCCTGCCCATTTGTGATGCTCTCTGCTCTATTAGCATAAACACAGCCCTGAGTGAGAAGCTGCGGTCCGCTATTATTGGAGATATATACACTGTCAGCTCCAAAGAGGCTTTACAAGTGTTGCACTAATGAAAATAGGAGTCACCATAATCTGTGGTTAAATTTCATTTTTGAAGGAAATGTCCCGGAAAAAAATCGGTAACGTCCCCTATATGTTTAGGAATTAATACCAACGCTTCGTGCACGAACGTCAGCTCCAGACAAAGTAAGTATCACGCGTTTGTTTTCCAAATCACCTTTTTGAAAGAGCTTCTTGGCACTCTGTAAGGCTTATTGCTAAAACTATAATTGTTTCTGCTTGTTTTCACTGATGCTGCCTTCAAGTGCTATCAGAATGATCGTGAATAGGAATGCAGTAGTTAAAAGTTGCGTATGAAAGCAATGTGATTCGATCGCTTGAAGTCGTCGAGCTCATAATCAGAAGTGGGACTTATAAAGTTTGTGATAGCATGAGACCAGCTATGTTGTTATTTTTATTTTCTTATGTTCTACTAATAACCATAAAAAGGTACAGCGGTCATAAAACCAGAGAGAAAGGCTGCATGGCTAGAAACTGCTGATTGAACTGAGTGCGCAAGTAGTAAACATGTTAAAATGTTTTCTGATATTTTAAAACAATGTCATTAAGGCACAATACATTAAATACAGTTGATTGCAGCCCATATTTGTACTTATTTGATTTATTAAGTTGCATTTTCTGTATACTTTTATTTTTGGGTATCTATGTTTGGTAATGCGTTCCTATTGGTCAGTGTTAGCCGGACAGTTAGCCAGCTCCTGACCAGGTTAGTTTCCCAGCATTGTCACAGTGATTGAGCTTTAGCTACATTAAAAATTTACTTTATGGAACCAATTCATTTGACAATGAGTCATGGGTTATTTATAGATTTTTCTATCAGCATTTAATACTTCAACCACTTCTTTTAGCTGAACATTTGTTGTTTGAATTTGACAATCCTAAGGGCTGGATTTTGGATTTTCTGACCAGAAGATCTCAAAGTAGAGCCCTGCACGGGCCTCAAATTTAGGCCCTAGCCCGGCCCGTGTCCGACAGCTCATCAGAATTACCACCCGAGCCCGTCTTTTTCCCCCTTCTCCTAAAACAGTTTATACTACTGCTTCGGCTATTAAAATAGCTCAGTTTTGTGTGTAATGGCAAAATGATTATATTTTGTTTCGTTTTTTAATTAAGTTATTTAGAAAAACGTTTGGAGCATTTTTGTTTGTTAAATAGCCTATAGGTTTTAGTTTTTTTAAAGTAAGGACCAAGCGGCCAGCGGCATGAGCTGATCATATATGTTTGATAACTTTAGCCTTCTCATATCATCACGACTTGCCTAAAATAACATCTATAGATATATACTAAAACAGTTCAAGTATATAACAATGTTTAAATGTTAAACCTGCGCTATAATAATAATGTGTGTATCTATATCTGAGTTTGTGCTGCGAGTGGAAGCTAAAGGCTCTGCAGGACATGGAGACGCCAGCAAACACTTGCATTGTTTTCAGTGGAAACACATTAAAATAGCCTACGCCGTCTTTTTTTAATTTTTGATAAAGGTAAGAGTAATACATCATTGGGACCTGTAAAGGGTCTACTTGTATTTGTGTGCACTCACAATACCAACAAAAGGTAGTTCTTTTATAAAACAAAGAAAACAAACATGATGTGCTTTCTGCGTCTATAACAGGAGCTTCAGCTGAGAATACATGCCTCACAGACATGATACATATATAGAAAGCTTTAAATTATCACTTAACAAAACTCTTTTATTCTAATCTTAATCATAATCAATAAAGATGCATTTCTCTCTAAAGGTGCGTCTAATGAGGAGATCAGGATCAGCAGCTTCATCCTTGCGACACAGACTCAGAAAACATTAGTTTATTAGTAAATAATTCAAATATCTCCTTACTATTTCCTGCAGACACATTCATGGTTATGTTTGTTGGGGTTTTTCAGCAAGCTTTAGTCTATTGTGTGCATTTGAACACAGAACTCTTCATCTGCTGCTGCTGCGGGACACTAAACACCATCCAGCTGCTCTCAGTCACGGCACGGTCTCCTGTTGTTTCCACCAGCGCTGTGATTTTTTTCATCACTAATCGATGGATGTCTACAATATAAAAATAAGGAGAAACCCAAAACAGCTCCGAGGCCCGGCCCGCGTCTGAACTATGACATGAAAATTGGCCCGAAGCCCGGCCCTAGAGGCGTAAAAAAGTCGGGGTCCGTCCGGCCCGGGCCGAAATGCAGGGCTCTATCTCAAAGAATATGAGTAAATGGAGAACATTCCCGGGAGCTTTAATCCTCAGTGCATGGGTTGTATTCTTTCACCTCTATTATTTATTCTATACTCTGACAGGTGCAGAAGTCAATATCCAGGCAGGTACATTATTAAATATGCCGAGGATTTGGTGGAGCTTAACCTGTTAAATATGGTGAAACAGAGCATGGGCAGATTTTGAACTATTTTTGGATTGGTGTGAGAGTTCTCTTCTTCAAATTAGTTTCCAAGACTAAGGATATTATGATAAACTTCCATAAAAGTATAGACTATAATATAACATTTTAGGTACCAGACTGCTGACTAGTTGTTCTGTTACCAGACAAAACAGATATTTTCCGACAGGATTTGGCGTTCGGGGCTGGATCTTTATTATCTGGCATGGAGGCATGATCTAACAATGCGGATGAACTTGGAGATACTTATATATCCAACATTATATAAAGAGCTGGGCGATAATATAGTTGCATTTTGTGATGAAATGAAAATGAAAAAAAAAAGCAGCTGAGATTTGTTATATAGGATATATTGCTTTACCTGAGAGCACTGTAGCTAAAGTATGGTGTACTTTACACATTAACTAAAAGCAGCAGTATTATGGGTGTTTTGCATGCTTAATCTAGTTTTGTAGCATTCTGTTAAAATAATGAATAAAAACGAGTTTTTGTGACTGATATACATTAAGTAGAAGTAGAAGTTGAGCAATGTACTGTGGGATGCAATATTTAGCATATTTTGGTCAATGCAGTAGGTCATTTTTGCTGTTCTAGAAAATGTTCGTACTGTGCAACGTACAGTAGAAATAATAGTTTGATAGAGTGCAACAGTCGAGTTCCCGGAAGTAAAACTTGATTTTTTAAAGATAACCTTTAAAGACTGACCTACTGTGAGCTCTGAGGTTGTTAATCGATGGTATGCCTCTGTTGAAACCATCAGTCCACAGAATTTCAACTTATTTTTTTTAAAAAAGAATTGTGTTTAACAGCATAACTCCTGGTAAAAACTACATTACCCATGATTCTGCAAAGAAATCTCCACCAATCAGAGTCGTGGAGCACACTGCTTCAAAAGATCTTGCAGTGATTGTTCCCCTACATAAAGCACCACAGATTATGTATTTAATCCAAATTATTGTTTTTAATCCAATTATGTTATTCACAGCGCTTCGTTCAGCACTCTCTATTCTATTTCTATTCTATACTTTTTTCTATTATTTATTATATATAAACCCTTTAACACTAGCACTCTACATTTGTTTTTCAGTTCTATCTACTTGTTTTCTTTTTATTTATTATAAAACAAATAATAATAAATTAACCCTCTAACATTAGCTCTCTCTATTCTATTATTAAAACAACAACAACATTGATACTTGTACTATAAGTGCTTATATCACAGCACATATATATTGTTGCTTTCTTCGTTGGTTTGATTGCTTCTATTATATGTCCGTCCTAAATCATTAAATGTAAATGTCACGAGAGTGCGGTTCTTTCCCTCTATAAAGCTGTTAAGCTCACAGTCTTCTACTTTTGCCTTTTTGTCCAATTTTCAACCACTTTTTTTGCTTCAAATCAAAGTTTGTAATGTTGTGATTCGCCTAGTAGCTAGTTTGGTTCATTGCTTATAACGTTCTAATGAAGACTTTTTTAAAATCCCTATGGGAAAATGAATGGAAAAATACTTTCAGCACCAAGAGCACTAATACACTACATTCTACACACTGTCTTTATCTGATTCACAAGATCACCTCTGGTCTGGCGAGTGAGGGGCTGTTTGAGGGCCATGTGGTGGACGGTGACCCACACCCGGGTCTCTCCTCGCTCCAGCTCCGCAGCAGGGAGCCTGCACTGACTCAGGGCCGAGAAGAAGCCTGCAGCGTCCGGCCGAGGGGCCGCCAGCGCCTGCGGGACAGACACGGGGCTCAGCTCGCCGCCCTCACAGAACCAGCGGAAGGTGATGATGTCCGGATGAAAGCCAGAGGCCTGGGCTGTCATGGTCACAATGCCTGGGGAGAGAAAACCTTCTGTAATGATGCATTTACATCGTTTGCACTTTTTAATGTGTGTACTGTTTGTCATACTGAACCTCTTTCCTCATTTGGCTCTGAGAACTGGATCTCTGAAACTTCAGGTGGTGCTAAAAAACAAAAAACCAACATTGACTTGTAAACATGATGAAATGAAATAGATCGAAACATGCATCTTACTTTACATGCTAAAGGAGAACAAACATCTAGAAACAGGAACCAGCAGGTGCAACCGATAGGGTCACCAAACCTCTCCTCAACATTTCTGGGTCATATTTCACTCGAAAATCTAGACGCTAGAAAAACAAATGATGCTTTGCTTCTCAAAATGAAGGTTATTTTAGGACCATAAAGTTTTTGTTTTTAAATCAAGTTCTCATAGCTAGTGTAAAAAACAAACAAACAACATTTTATGAAATGTAAAAATTATATTTTGCTTAAATACTTTTGGACATACTGTATATATAATGCTTTTTATTAAATCCAATTCTGGTAATTGTAATGTAAAACTGTAATGGTAATTGTTTATGAAAATGAAGTTTTCTCATAACTGAATTGCAAAACAAAAAATGTTTAATTAAATATATTTTTGTAGAAATATTTATAATATTTTTTATTTGTTATACTGCCTATAATTTATTAAATTACCTTTAGAATTATAGGAGTTACAAAACAAAAACTTTCTCAAAAGTAGAGTGTCTAAAAATGTGATTAATTGTCATGAGAACTATCTATCTAATGCAAAAATGATAACTGTGATAATACTAATATGAGACCTGGACATATTTTCAAGAGATTCTCCTATTAGCTTCACAGGAGAAAACTCAGCTGCAGATAATTCATGAGCGACCTCTGACCTAGAATAGTAAACTTGTCAGACACTCTCTCAGCCACAATCTTGTCTTTGCCCTTATACGAGATGTGGCATTTGAAGATTGCACCCTTGTGAATGGACAGGTCGGGTATAAATGTGACGGAGGAGAACAGCTGCTTCACGGAGCTGGAGGATGAGCGCGCTGACATCTGAGTGTGCAGCTTGTAATATCCTGAGGCAGCAGCAGAGGGCAGCAGGGAGCTTTTCTCCGACACCACAGACACTCGAGAGCTGCGAGGAGCATAGGCTGCAGAGCAAAAATGACCGAATTTTTTCTCTGTGAGAGAGACAGGGTGAGAAAAAGAGAGGAGGTGAGAAAGAGAGAGGTGAGAAAGAGAGAGGTGAGAAAGTCAGAAAGGGCCAAACATACACATTTATGATAGTACTGGTTAATAATTTGCATAAGTTAAGAAAGATCACGTGCAAAACCACCACTTTCATATCTACTAGATCTGTAACTTTAATATCATTTGCATTTGTCCCTTTAACTTCATGAAAATAGTGCAGAAAAATGCATTTAATGTCAATTTCAAGCATCAATAAAGTAGTAGAACTAGTTGCATAACTAGTCATTCATTAGTCTGTGTCGACTAGTTCCAAATCATGTGTTGATCACACATAGCTCTTGTACAAAATTAATTTGTCCACAATCAAGTTATCCGTCATTAGACTTGCATGATAAACTGTAATGGCCAAAAGGTTCGCCAACCGTCGATTAGTAAAGGGTGAAGGTGACTGATTAACTGATGTTGACTATTAATTATTATTATTATTGGCTAAGGATTGACATTAGCTGTCTGGTACCTCTGTATGCAGTGTCTGTGATGGGAACATCATTGAGAAACCATGTGGTCTGTACTCTCTCTGCCAATCTGCCTTCCACACTGATGGTGACTCTGCCTTTCTTACCCACAACCACCCGGGGGGGCAGAACAATCGCTGAGATGTTCAGAGACTTCAGCTTCTCTGAGGAAAAGAGATGTGAGAGTGTCAGCATTTACTTTACTTTTACTTACTTTTGTCATTTAGCAGACGCTTTTGTCCAAAGCGACTTACAAATAAGAAAAAGTAACTAAACCTAAAAGTTACAACTCTATAAATACTATATACCCACATATTTAAGAAAATAAAGAAAATTAAATAAAATTGACACATGCATATAACAACATTTCAATAATAAATATATAAATGAATAAACTAAAATAAAAAGCGATACTTCTATCCCTTGCCGGTGTCCCTGCCCGGTGCAGTCGCACGGTAGAGTCGATGGTCTTTACACTCTTCGGTCTTCACACTAAGAGGGCTTCACACGACGACTGCCGCGACCGCTGCCGCGGTATAATAACCTTTTTTATACCAATCCAACAAATCACCATTTTAATTCAGCTGGACCCACTTTCCTGTTTATCAACTAAAAATGGCCAAGCAAGTGCACACACTGACAAGATACGCGTTACAGTACGAGACCAAACGCGATTTCAGCAACTCTCAACACAGTAAACAAAAATGTTCATTTCCATTCAGCTGTTCATTCGATGTTCATAATCATTAGCAACTGCCCTGAGCTGTGACATTAAAGACAGTTCACCCAAAAACAAAAACTCTGCCATCATTCGCTCACCCTCAGGTTGTGTCAAATGTGTATGAACTTCTTTCTTCTGTTGAACACAAAAAAGATCATTTGAAGAATGTGGGTAACCAGACAGTTGCTGGTAGCCATTGACCTCCATAGTAAGAAAAAACACTACGGAAAACAATGGGGACCAGAAACTGCTTGGTTTCCAACATTCTTCAATATGTTTGTGTGTGTGTCCCCACAAGGACAGTAATACCAGTAAATTTGGACTTTGTGGGGACATTTTTAGGTCCCCAAGAGGAAACAAGCTAAGAAATCATACAGAATGAAGTTTTTTGAAAATCTAAAAATGCAGAAAGTTTCCTGTAAGGGGTAGGTTTAGGTGTAGGGTTGGTGTAGAGCGATAAAAAAATATAGTTTGTACAGTATAAAACCCATTACGCCTGTGGAGAGTTCCCATAAAACATGGAAACACAACGTGTGTGTGTGTTGAAATAAGTTCATATAGGTTTGGAACAACTAGACGGTAAGTAAATGTTTACAAATGTCTATAATTTTAAAAGATTTGCAATTTCTTTGTTGCTGTCTATGAATGTTATTTCATCAGGTTCTTTTGAATGCACACCAATGGAGAAAGATGCTTTCCGTCCCAGAATCATGCAGTTACAGCACCTACCACCAGGGCTATCACTAAGCGGGGCCATGCTAACAAAGAAAAACATGATTTATCGCTTATATACAGAGTGACAAGTCACATTTCCAGCTCAGGTGATTGGCTCAAATGTTTTGGAACAGCAAATATGGATGCATTTATATCACATTCTTTCAGGGATGAAACGACTCCCATTGAGATGAATGGGGCTGGTAATGGAAAGCCTTCTGCTTGTATCTTAAGTCACTGGTGTGTTACCAGACTTACCATCCCTTCTTTTCCAAGAAAATCCAAAGCAGAGCAAAAAAACCAGCGTGAGTGAAATGATCATCATTGCTACCGAAGCCTTGGCTGACTTATTCAGGCCTGCGTTTTGCACTGAAAGAGATGAGAGCAGTAAAAGTAATAAGAACTTTTTCTCCACCTCTAGCTATATGCTTATTTCTACACTATTTCACACACTTTACCTTTAATCCAATTAAAACACAACACTAGTCCCTGTAGACCAGGGGAGTCCAGTGCTGCTCTTGGAGGGTTTAGCTCTAGGCCTGAATAAACACACCTGAACCAAGTGTACCCTTCACAATCCTTCATTGCGAAGGGCTGTTTGAGGTGGCCAGTTTTACGCAGACATTCAGTATGACTGCCATGACTGTTCCCACTCTAAAGTGCCCTTCGGAGGCAGATTTATCCTGTTTGCAATGCAGCGAAGGTCTTCCAGATCACTAGAAACCTCCAGCTAGGTGTGTTGGAACAAAACTCTGCAGGAAAGTGTCCCTCCAGGAGCAGGACTGGACACCCTTGAAGCAGACTCTTTCCTTTGAGTCTGTTCTCAGTGCTGATAGGATCATAAACCACAATAAAGTTGTTAATCTTGGAATAGTGTAGCATTATATTACTGTATTATATTACTGTATATCCCATACCTCGTGGGTCAACAGCGGAGAGGTCGATAGTTGCATAGGCAGGTTCTTGCACATTGGGCTGCTGGGCCACACACTGCACTTCTCCTCCTCGGCTCCTTTCCTCCGCACTCAGGGTTTGATACTGATGTCTCCCGTACATCCCTTCCTCATTCTGGACGGACAAAGGACGGTTGAGAAGAACCTTTCCATTCTGGATCCAGAGAATGGACACGTTGTCAGGGTAGAATCCGCTGAGGTCGCAGGAGAGGGTGAGCGGAGAGGAGTGGGAAGCGGAGGGAACAGCAGAGAGAGAGACCTTTGGGAGAACTAGACAGAGAGAGCCAAGATTTGACCTGCAGAGCTGGATAAAGTGTAGACTGGTTTAGAAAAGCAGAACAACCATAAACCAGTGGCGAGTGGTGACTTCTTTACCTGGGTATACTATCTAATTTAAAAGAGATCAAATAAGGAACACCAAGTGTCAAATGTCGATATAAAAGCAGGCCTTTGTCAGGAATATCTATTCGGTGGCAATGCATTCCCAAATTCTGAGACACACATTTATACATGTCACACATGCAAGATTTGTCAAGCATGAGAAAAGCAAATGGTTTGTTTTGCTCTATGTACAACCCAAATTCTGGAAATGTTGGGACGTTTTTTAAATTTGAATAAAATGAAAACTAAAGAATTTAAAATCACATGAGCTAATATTTTATTCACAATAGAACATATATAACATAACAAATGTTTAAACTTCTTTAAGCATTAATGTGTTAAATCTCCAGCGCTTAGTAAATTTTGAAGGTTTTCCTACCAACATGTGTAGTGTTACCACAGCATGATCGGAAACAACATTGTTGCTTATAGTACAACTGGAGACATATTGCAGATTTGCACTAGGGACAAAGAAATAATCAATCCTAGAATATGATTTATGAGGAGGGGAGTAAAATGTAAATTCTGTTCGCAATGGATTAAGAGTACGCCAAACATCAGTATAATCCAACTCTTCACACAAAGCAGATAATGTTTTAGCTTGCTTAGAGGGAGGAAGATTTTTTGAAGGGAGTCTATCCAATAAAGGATTCAACAAACAATTAAAATCCCCCCCCAATAATCACTGTACCAGACGCAATATCTAACAGATCTGAAAAAGCCTTAGTGAGAAGCTCAGGAGCAAAGTTTGGCGGAGAATATATGTTTAAAAGGGTTATCTCCTCTCCAAACAATAACCCCTTAACAATAACATAACAGCCTCGCTTATCCTTAATACTATTCAAAATCTTAAACTGTACATTTTTATTCACTAATATAGCTACCCCCCTACTACTAGTTGTGAAAGAGGAAAAATAAATATGACCTATCCACTTATGTCTAAGATTAGAGTGCTCCTTGTAATCAGCTTCGCTTACTGTCCAAAATTAAATATTTTCTCACTCCTAAAACTCTAGAAATGGCTGTTCACGCTTTTGTTACGTCTCGTCTAGATTACTGCCATTCTTTATACTGCAATATATCTAAGTGTCAAATTGCACGTCTTAAGCTTGTTCAAAATGCTGCGGCCAGACTTCTTTTAAAGTGTCGTAAACATGAACACATCACTCCAGTTTTTAAATTCTTACACTGGTTGCCGGTTTGTCAGAGAATAGACTAAAATTCTCCTCTTTGTATATAAATACCTACACAACCTAGCCCCTGTCTACCTCTCTGAACTTCTTCATCTCTACACTCCGTCCAGAAGCCTACGATCCTGTGACCAGGCTTTGTTGGTAGTCCCTCACGTTAGGCTTAAGCGCAGAGGTGAGCGTGCATTTGCAGTGGCAGGGCCTCGACTTTGGAATGCCCTGCCTCTAGAGATTAGAATGGCCCCTTCATTGTCTGTTTTTAAGTCCCCGCTAAAAACGTATTTGTTTTCCTTAGTGTATTGACTACTGTGATATGGCCATTTTTAAACGGATTGTATAAAATTTTTGTCTGGTCTGTTTTCTGTGTATGTGGTATAATTTTTCTCCTCTGTAAAGCACTTTGGTCAGCCTGGTGGCTGTTGTAAATGTGCTATACAAATAAAATTAACTTGAACTTGCTGTCATGTGTATTTCTGCTGTGTAAAATCCTTAACATCTTATGCTGTGTGTGAAACTCATGTCCTGTAATAGTTTGTGACATCCTTCTCTCTGTTCTTAAGTTGCCAGGTATATACAATACAATTTTATTTTATTTATATAGCACAGTTTAAAAACAACCGGAGTTGACCAAAGTGATTTACAACACTATACAACAATAGGCAAATTAAAACACAAGAACAGAGAAGAAAAAAAAAAAACCTGTTTTAAAACAAAATAATACTTAAATATTCACAGAATAGACACTGTAAACATGTGTGACGTTCCTAAGAACAGGGTCAGAGACAATTTGTCATGAGATATTAAATGACAGTGAGAACAAATAGGTCTTTAGAGGGGATTTAAAAACAGACAAGGTTGGGGCAGTTCTGATGTGAGAGGGGAGACTATTCTAAAGTTTTGGGCCGACAACAGAAAAGGTACGGTCACCTCTCATTTTTAGCATTGTCCTAGGAATGCAGCAGGTCAGAATTAGTAGATCTGAGCGATCTCAACAAAGTATGAGGCTGTAACAACTTGGTTAAGTACAGTGGGGCCAGATTGTGAAGAGAGTTAAAAACAAACAGTAAAATTTTAAAATCAATTCTGTACTTTACTGGAATCCAATGAAGTGAGATTAAAACTGGTGTAATACTCTCATATTTGTGCAGTCCAGTAAGAAGCCGAGCTGCTTCATTCTGGACTAACTGCAGACGAGAGACACAGGACTGGATACAGAGATACAGAGAATTACAGTAGTCAAGCCTAGATGTAACAAATACGTGTATTGAGATTTCAAGCTTCTTTAATGATAGAAACGACTTCACCTTGGAGAAAAGCCGGATATAATAAAAACAGGACTTAACAATGGAATTTATCTGCTTGTCAGATTACAAGTTAATTTACAGCCAGTGATAAAAAAAGACGTAGAAAAATAGATGTTTCTTTTTTGTGATCTTATATTTGCTTTTTAATTGCATTGTGAGCTTATATTTGCTTTTTAATTGCGTTGTGTTGTGAGCTTTTGTTTGCTTTTTTGCTTTTGTTGTTTTGTGAGCTTTTGTTTGCTTTTTTAATTGCGTTGTGTTGTGAGCTTTTGTTTACTTTTTTAATTTCGTTGTTTTGTGAGCTTTTGTTTACTTTTTAATTGCGTTGTGTTGTGAGCTTTTGTTTGCTTTTTATTTCGTTGTTTTGTGAGCTTATGTTTGCTTTTTATTTCGTTGTGTTGTGAGCTTTTGTTTGCTTTTTTAATTGCGTTGTGTTGTGAGCTTTTGTTTGCTTTTTTAATTTCGTTGTGTTGTGAGCTTATATTTGCTTTTTAATTGCGTTGTGTTGTGAGCTTATGTTTGCTTTTTATTGCGTTGTTTTGTGAGTTTATGTTTGCTTTTTATTTCGTTGTGTTGTGAGCTTTTGTTTGCTTTTTTAATTGCGTTGTGTTATGAGCTTTTGTTTGCTTTTTAAATTTTGTTATTTTGTGAGCTTATGTTTGCTTTTTTAATTGCGTTGTGTTTTGAGCTTATGTTTGCTTTTTTAATTGCGTTGTGTTTTGAGCTTTTGTTTGCTTTTTAATTTCGTTGTGTTGTGAGCTTATGTTTGCTTTTTAATTGCGTTGTGTTTTGAGCTTTTGTTTGCTTTTTATTTCGTTGTGTTGTGAGCTTTTGTTTGCTTTTTTAATTGCGTTGTGTTATGAGCTTTTGTTTGCTTTTTAAATTTTGTTATTTTGTGAGCTTATGTTTGCTTTTTTAATTGCGTTGTGTTTTGAGCTTATGTTTGCTTTTTTAATTGCGTTGTTTTGTGAGCTTATGTTTGCTTTTTAATTGCGTTGTGTTTTGAGCTTTTGTTTGCTTTTTAAATTTAGTTATTTTGTGAGCTTATGTTTGCTTTTTTAATTGCGTTGTGTTTTGAGCTTATGTTTGCTTTTTTAATTGCGTTGTGTTGTGAGCTTATGTTTGCTTTTTTAATTTCGTTGTGTTGTGAGCTTTTGTTTGCTTTTTAATTTTGTTGTGTTGTGAGCTTATATTTGCTTTTTAATTGCGTTGTGTTGTGAGCTTATGTTTGCTTTTTTAATTGCGTTGTGTTGTGAGCTTATGTTTGCTTTTTTAATTTCGTTGTGTTGTGAGCTTTTGTTTGCTTTTTAATTTTGTTGTGTTGTGAGCTTATGTTTGCTTTTTAATTTCGTTGTGTTGTGAGCTTATGTTTGCTTTTTTAATTTCGTTGTGTTATGAGCTTTTGTTTGCTTTTTAATTTCGTTGTGTTGTGAGCTTATATTTGCTTTTTAATTGCGTTGCGTTGTGAGCTTATGTTTGCTTTTTATTGCGTTGTTTTGTGAGTTTATGTTTGCTTTTTATTTCGTTGTGTGGTGAGCTTATGTTTGCTTTTTTAATTGCGTTGTGTTGTGAGCTTATGTTTGCTTTTTATTGCGTTGTTTTGTGAGTTTATGTTTGCTTTTTATTTCGTTGTGTGGTGAGCTTATGTTTGCTTTTTATTGCGTTGTGTTGTGAGCTTATGTTTGCTTTTTATTGCGTTGTTTTGTGAGTTTATGTTTGCTTTTTATTTCGTTGTGTGGTGAGCTTATGTTTGCTTTTTTAATTGCGTTGTGTTGTGAGCTTATGTTTGCTTTTTATTGCGTTGTTTTGTGAGTTTATGTTTGCTTTTTATTTCGTTGTGTGGTGAGCTTATGTTTGCTTTTTAATTTCGTTGTGTTGTGAGCTTTTGTTTGCTTTTTAATTTTGTTGTGTTGTGAGCTTATGTTTGCTTTTTAATTTCGTTGTGTTGTGAGCTTATGTTTGCTTTTTTAATTTCGTTGTGTTATGAGCTTTTGTTTGCTTTTTAATTTCGTTGTGTTGTGAGCTTATATTTGCTTTTTAATTGCGTTGCGTTGTGAGCTTATGTTTGCTTTTTATTGCGTTGTTTTGTGAGTTTATGTTTGCTTTTTATTTCGTTGTGTGGTGAGCTTATGTTTGCTTTTTTAATTGCGTTGTGTTGTGAGCTTATGTTTGCTTTTTATTGCGTTGTTTTGTGAGTTTATGTTTGCTTTTTATTTCGTTGTGTGGTGAGCTTATGTTTGCTTTTTTAATTGCGTTGTGTTGTGAGCTTATGTTTGCTTTTTATTGCGTTGTTTTGTGAGTTTATGTTTGCTTTTTATTTCGTTGTGTGGTGAGCTTATGTTTGCTTTTTATTGCGTTGTGTTGTGAGCTTATGTTTGCTTTTTATTGCGTTGTTTTGTGAGTTTATGTTTGCTTTTTATTTCGTTGTGTGGTGAGCTTATGTTTGCTTTTTTAATTGCGTTGTGTTGTGAGCTTATGTTTGCTTTTTTTAATTGCGTTGTGTTGTGAGCTTATGTTTGCTTTTTTAATTGCGTTGTGTTGTGAGCTTATGTTTGCTTTTTTAATTTCGTTGTGTTGTGAGCTTTTGTTTGCTTTTTAATTTTGTTGTGTTGTGAGCTTATGTTTGCTTTTTAATTTCGTTGTGTTGTGAGCTTATGTTTGCTTTTTTAATTTCGTTGTGTTATGAGCTTTTGTTTGCTTTTTAATTTCGTTGTGTTGTGAGCTTATATTTGCTTTTTAATTGCGTTGCGTTGTGAGCTTATGTTTGCTTTTTATTGCGTTGTTTTGTGAGCTTTTGTTTGCTTTTTTAATTGCGTTGTGTTATGAGCTTTTGTTTGCTTTTTAAATTTTGTTATTTTGTGAGCTTATGTTTGCTTTTTTAATTGCGTTGTGTTTTGAGCTTATGTTTGCTTTTTTAATTGCGTTGTGTTTTGAGCTTTTGTTTGCTTTTTAATTTCGTTGTGTTGTGAGCTTATGTTTGCTTTTTAATTGCGTTGTGTTGTGAGCTTATGTTTGCTTTTTAATTGCGTTGTGTTGTGAGCTTATGTTTGCTTTTTAATTGCGTTGTGTTTTGAGCTTTTGTTTGCTTTTTAAATTTTGTTATTTTGTGAGCTTATGTTTGCTTTTTTAGTTGTGTTGTGTTGTGAGCTTATGTTTGCTTTTTTAATTGCGTTGTGTTTTGAGCTTTTGTTTGCTTTTTAAATTTTGTTATTTTGTGAGCTTATGTTTGCTTTTTTAGTTGTGTTGTGTTGTGAGCTTATGTTTGCTTTTTTAATTGCGTTGTGTTGTGAGCTTATGTTTGCTTTTTTAATTGCGTTGTGTTTTGAGCTTTTGTTTGCTTTTTATTTTGTTGTGTTGTGAGCTTATGTTTGCTTTTTTAGTTGTGTTGTATTGTGAGCTTATGTTTGCTTTTTTAATTGCGTTGTGTTGTGAGCTTATGTTTGCTTTTTTAATTGCGTTGTGTTTTGAGCTTTTGTTTGCTTTTTATTTTGTTGTGTTGTGAGCTTATGTTTGCTTTTTTAATTGCGTTGTGTTTTGAGCTTATGTTTGCTTTTTATTTTGTTGTGTTGTGAGCTTATGTTTGCTTTTTTAATTGCGTTGTGTTTTGAGCTTTTGTTTGCTTTTTAAATTTTGTTATTTTGTGAGCTTATGTTTGCTTTTTTAATTGCGTTGTGTTTTGAGCTTATGTTTGCTTTTTAATTGCGTTGTGTTGTGAGCTTTTGTTTGCTTTTTAATTGCGTTGTGTTGTGAGCTTTTGTTTGCTTTTTAATTGCGTTGTGTTGTGAGCTTTTGTTTGCTTTTTAATTGCGTTGTGTTGTGAGCTTATGTTTGCTTTTTTAATTGCGTTGTGTTGTGAGCTTATATTTGCTTTTTAATTGCGTTGTGTTTTGAGCTTTTGTTTGCTTTTTAATTGCGTTGTGTTGTGAAGCTTATGTTTGCTTTTTAATTGCGTTGTGTTGTGAAGCTTATGTTTGCTTTTTTAATTGCGTTGTGTTTTGAGCTTTTGTTTGCTTTTTAATTTCGTTGTGTTGTGAAGCTTTTGTTTGCTTTTTAAATTTTGTTATTTTGTGAGCTTATGTTTGCTTTTTTAATTGCGTTGTGTTTTGAGCTTTTGTTTGCTTTTTAATTTCGTTGTGTTGTGAGCTTATGTTTGCTTTTTTAATTGCGTTGTGTTGTGAGCTTATGTTTGCTTTTTAATTTCGTTGTGTTGTGAGCTTATATTTGCTTTTTAATTGCGTTGTGTTGTGAGCTTTTGTTTGCTTTTTTAATTTCGTTGTGTTGTGAGCTTATGTTTGCTTTTTTAATTGCGTTGTGTTTTGAGCTTTTGTTTGCTTTTGAAATTTTGTTATTTTGTGAGCTTATGTTTGCTTTTTTAATTGCGTTGTGTTTTGAGCTTTTGTTTGCTTTTTTAATTGCGTTGTGTTTTGAGCTTTTGTTTGCTTTTTAATTTCGTTGTGTTGTGAGCTTATGTTTGCTTTTTAATTGCGTTGTGTTGTGAGCTTATGTTTGCTTTTTAATTGCGTTGTGTTGTGAGCTTATGTTTGCTTTTTTAATTGCGTTGTGTTGTGAGCTTTTGTTTGCTTTTTAATTTCGTTGTGTTGTGAGCTTTTGTTTGCTTTTGTAGTTGTGTTGTTTTGTGAGCTTATGTTTGCTTTTTTAATTGCGTTGTGTTGTGAGCTTTTGTTTGCTTTTTTAGTTGTGTTGTGTTGTGAGCTTTTGTTTACTTTTTTAATTTCGTTGTTTTGTGAGTTTATGTTTGCTTTTTATTTCGTTGTTTTGTGAGTTTATGTTTGCTTTTTTAATTTCGTTGTGTTGTGAGCTTATGTTTGCTTTTTATTTCGTTGTTTTGTGAGCTTATGTTTGCTTTTTTAATTTCGTTGTTTTGTGAGCTTTTGTTTGCTTTTTATTTCGTTGTTTTGTGAGCTTTTGTTTGCTTTTTTAATTGCGTTGTGTTGTGAGCTTTTGTTGACTTTTTAATTTCGTTGTGTTGTGAGCTTATGTTTGCTTTTTATTTCGTTGTTTTGTGAGTTTATGTTTGCTTTTTATTTCGTTGTTTTGTGAGTTTATGTTTGCTTTTTTAATTTCGTTGTGTTGTGAGCTTATGTTTGCTTTTTATTTCGTTGTTTTGTGAGCTTATGTTTGCATTTTTAATTTCGTTGTTTTGTGAGCTTTTGTTTGCTTTTTATTTCGTTGTTTTGTGAGCTTTTGTTTGCTTTTTTAATTTCGTTGTGTTGTGAGCTTTTGTTTGCTTTTTTAGTTGTGTTGTGTTGTGAGCTTATGTTTGCTTTTTTAATTTCGTTGTTTTGTGAGTTTATGTTTGCTTTTTTAATTGCGTTGTGATCTTTTGTTTGCTTTTTTAATTTCGTTGTGTTGTGAGCTTATGTTTGCTTTTTATTTCGTTGTTTTGTGAGTTTATGTTTGCTTTTTTAATTTCGTTGTGTTGTGAGCTTATGTTTGCTTTTTATTTCGTTGTTTTGTGAGTTTATGTTTGCTTTTTTAATTTCGTTGTGTTGTGAGCTTATGTTTGCTTTTTATTTCGTTGTTTTGTGAGCTTATGTTTGCTTTTTTAATTTCGTTGTTTTGTGAGCTTTTGTTTGCTTTTTATTTCGTTGTTTTGTGAGCTTTTGTTTGCTTTTTTAAATTTCGTTGTTTTGTGAGTTTATGTTTGCTTTTTTAATTGCGTTGTGTTGTGAGCTTTTGTTTGCTTTTTAATTTCGTTGTGTTGTGAGCTTTTGTTTGCTTTTGTAGTTGTGTTGTTTTGTGAGTTTATGTTTGCTTTTTTAATTGCGTTGTGTTGTGAGCTTTTGTTTGCTTTTTTAATTTCGTTGTTTTGTGAGCTTTTGTTTGCTTTTTTAGTTGTGTTGTGTTGTGAGCTTATGTTTGCTTTTTTAATTTCGTTGTTTTGTGAGCTTTTGTTTGCTTTTTTAGTTGTGTTGTGTTGTGAGCTTATGTTTGCTTTTTTAATTTCGTTGTTTTGTGAGTTTATGTTTGCTTTTTTAATTGCGTTGTGTTGTGAGCTTTTGTTTGCTTTTTAATTTCGTTGTGTTGTGAGCTTTTGTTTGCTTTTGTAGTTGTGTTGTTTTGTGAGTTTATGTTTGCTTTTTTAATTGCGTTGTGTTGTGAGCTTATGTTTGCTTTTTTAATTGCGTTGTGTTGTGAGCTTTTGTTTGCTTTTTTAGTTGTGTTGTGTTGTGAGCTTATGTTTGCTTTTTTAATTTCGTTGTTTTGTGAGTTTATGTTTGCTTTTTTAATTGCGTTGTGTTGTGAGCTTTTGTTGACTTTTTAATTTCGTTGTGTTGTGAGCTTTTGTTGACTTTTTAATTTCGTTGTGTTGTGAGCTTTTGTTGACTTTTTAATTGCGTTGTGTTGTGAGCTTTTGTTGACTTTTTAATTGCGTTGTTTTGTGAGCTTTTGTTTACTTTTTTAATTTCGTTGTGTTGTGAGTGTCACGGTTCGCTCATTCATTGTTTCCTTCTCGTCCTGTACCATGTGCGTCTGTTGTGTGTGTGTGTGTGGGTGTGGTCGAGCTGTCACCGATCATCAGCGTTACGAGGCCAGCTGCAGCTCGTCACCACACCGCTTAAATACTCATCTGTTTTTCCTGTCCTTTGTCAGATCGTTGTGGATGTTTCCCGTGCTGTCTTTGCCTTGGTCCAGTTCTCGTGTCTTCGCCGTTGCCGTCTGATGTTCCTGTCGTTGTCCCGCGTTGGTTGTTCTGTGTTCCTCGTCTGCCTGGATTAATCATCACCTACACGGACCCGACTCTTCACCTCACCACCCTCCAGCTTAGCCCATCCGGTTCCTGCGTCACTCAGCCCTGCAACATCTCTGTCTGTGTTTTCATCCCGCTACAATAAACTCTCATCTGTAACCGCGATTGCTTCCTCTTCATTACAGCATGACAGTGAGCTTATGTTTGCTTTTTATTTCGTTGTTTTGTGAGTTTATGTTTGCTTTTTATTTCGTTGTTTTGTGAGTTTATGTTTGCTTTTTTAATTTCGTTGTGTTGTGAGCTTATGTTTGCTTTTTATTTCGTTGTTTTGTGAGCTTTTGTTTGCTTTTTATTTCGTTGTTTTGTGAGTTTATGTTTGCTTTTTTAATTTCGTTGTGTTGTGAGCTTATGTTTGCTTTTTTAATTTCGTTGTTTTGTGAGCTTTTGTTTGCTTTTTATTTCGTTGTTTTGTGAGCTTTTGTTTGCTTTTTTAATTTCGTTGTGTTGTGAGTTTATGTTTGCTTTTTTAGTTGTGTTGTGTTGTGAGCTTATGTTTGCTTTTTAATTGCGTTGTGTTGTGAGCTTATGTTTGCTTTTTAATTGCGTTGTGTTTTGAGCTTTTGTTTGGTTTTTAATTGCGTTGTGTTGTGAGCTTTTGTTTACTTTTTTAACTGTGTTGTGTCATGAGCGCATGCTTGCTTTTTTAATTGCGTTGTGTTTTGAGCTTTTGTTTGCTTTTTTTATTTCGTTGTGTTGTGAGCTTGTAACAGTTTCTCTCTTACCTAGGTACCAGAAATCCTCTTAGAGCAGTACGCTCTTTACTCATCTGAGCATTAGAGGGCGCTCTGTTAAAGTAATGCATGGAATTTACCTATTTAAGGTAGCAAAGAAGGAGAAATGGCAGGAAGTTAATTCTCTATGTCCTTTGGAGAAGCTTTCCTCATGGTGGTTTGGGCCTTTGTACCCTGTTTGAGGAACTTTATGCAATGCAAGGCAAGGCAAGGCAAGTTTATTTATATAGCACATTTCATACACAGTGGTAATTCAAAGTGCTTTACATAAAAGAAAGTGAAATAGACATTAAAATCAATAAAAACATGGAAATAAGAATAATAAAAACAAGGAATTTTAAAATGATATAGAAAATGATTTAAAATAAATTTAAAGAAAATGATTATACATAAAATGTATTGCAGTCAGTTCGGACATACAGCACAGTGCTCATTCAAATGCACAGTTAAACAGGTGAGTTTTGAGTCTTGATTTAAATGTTGCTAATGTTTTAGCACATCTGATCTGAACTGACTCGATCCTAATGATCTGAGTGGTCTGTTTGGTTTATATTCAGTGAGCATATCAGCAATATATTTAGGTCCTAGGCCATTGAGTGACTTATAAACGAGTAAAAGTACTTTAAAATCAATCCTAAATGTAACTGGAAGCCAGTGTAAGGACTTGAGGACTGGTGTGATATGCTCAGATTTTCTGGTTCTAGTCAGAATCCTGGCAGCAGCGTTCTGGATGAGCTGCAGTTGTCTAATGGTCTTCTTGGGAAGGCCGGTGAGGAGACCATTACAGTAATCCACCCTGCTGGTGATAAAGGCATGAACAAGTTTCTCCAAGTCTTGATTGGAGACAAAACATCTAATTCTTGCAATATTTTTGAGATGATAGTATGCTGATTTAGTTATTGCTTTGACATGACTACTGAAACTAAGGTCTGTCTCCAGAATCACCCCAAGATTTCTGACTTGATTTTTAGTTGTTTGACCCCTAGAGTCAAGGTATGCATTCACCTTGAGAACTTCATCTTTGTTTCCAAATGCAATGACTTCAGTTTTCTCCTTGTTTAACTGAAGAAAGTTCTGGCACATCCAACTGTTAATTTCATCAATGCATTGGCAGAGGGAGTCAATGGGGCTGTAGTCATTTGGAGATAAGGCTAGGTAAATCTGAGTATCATCAGCATAGCTGTGATAGGCAATTTGGTTCTTCCTCATTATCTGACTTAGTGGGAGCATATACAGGTTAAACAAGAGCGGTGCAAGAATTGAGCCTTGTGGGACTCCACATGTCATGGCCGTCCACTTAGACTTATGCTCTCCTATACTCACATAATAACCTCTCCCTTCTAAGTATGACCTGAACCATTTGAGTGCCATCCCAGAAAGCCCGACCCAGTTTTCCAGTCTCTCTAAAAGTATGTTATGATCGACAGTGTCAAACGCAGCACTAAGATCTAGTAGTACCAGCACTGATATTTTGCCAGAATCAGAATTGACGCGAATATCATTTATTATCTTAATGAGTGCTGTCTCTGTGCTGTGATGTGCTCGGAAACCAGACTGAAAATTGTCCAGGTATCCATTTGACTTTAAGTAGTTGTTCAGCTGATTAAAAACTACCTTTTCAATAATCTTACCTATGAAAGGAAGATTTGATATGGGTCTATAGTTGCTCAACATGGTGTTATCAAGATTGCGCTTTTTCAGAAGGGGCTTAACAACTGCAGTTTTGAGGGAGTTTGGAAAAGTCCCAGAAAGAAGTGAGGCATTCACCACTTCTAAGAGATCAGCCTCTAAACAGTTAAGCACATTTTTGAAAAAGGATGTGGGAAGTGTGTCAAGATAGCAGGTTGAAGATTTAAGGTGCTGTACTATTTCTTCCAAAATTTTGTTATCAATTTCTTTAAAAACACACATAGTCACTTCTTTTTGAAATTGCGGTCGAATCTGTGTGACCTCTGCATAACTTGAGGATGTGCCAATCGCCTTTCTGATATTATTGATCTTCTCAGAAAAGAAGGAAGCAAACTCATTGCATTTGCTGTCGGAGAGCATTTCACTGGGAATCTGACTTGGGGGGTTTGTCAGTCTCTCAACAGTCGCAAAAAGAGTGCGAGTGTTGTTTAAGTTACTGTTTATAAGGTTTGAAAAGAAAGTCTGTCTAGCTGTGGCTAGTTCCACATTGAAAGCATGAAGGCTGTCTTTATAGATGCTATAGTGAATTTCGAGTTTCGTCTTCCGCCACATCCGCTCAGCTTTTCTGCATTGTCTTTTCATGCTCTGAACTGCTGTTGATTTTCTCCAAATTGATTTCTGTTTCCCCGTCTTCTTGCTGACCTTTATCGGGGCAATATCATCAATAACATTCTTAATTTTTGAGTTAAATGACTCCAGGAGAAGATCAACAGAGTCTGCAGAAATGGTTGGTGTTAATGATATTGCCTCCATAAATAGCGCACTAGTGTTCTCGTTAATGCATCTCTTTCTGATAGAGACAGATCTAGATTCAGTGGTGACCGAGATCAATATATCAAAGAAAATACAGAAGTGATCAGATAGTGCTACATCCTTGATTACAATGGATGAGATGTTTAGACCTCTACTGATGAGTAAATCTAGGGTGTGTCCACGATTGTGTGTGGGTCCGTGCACATGCTGACTCAGGTCAAAAGTGTTTAAAACAGTTATAATTTCTTTTGTAGTTTTGATTTCTGCATTATCTATGTGAATATTAAAATCCCCTGCAATAGCAAAACAGTCAAACTCTGAGGAAATCATTGATAACAGTTCAGTGAAATCATCAACAAAGGCTGGAGAATATTTTGGAGGCCTGTAAATAATGATAAACAGGGTGCGTGGAGCACCTTTCAGCACAATACCTAGGTATTCAAAAGATGAATACTGACCAAATGACATTTGCTTGCACTGATAAACATCTTTAAACAGAGCAGCTACACCTCCACCTCTCCTAACAGTCCTGCAGACACTTATAAAATTAAAGTTAGGAGGGGCTGTTTCATGAAGGACTGTTGCACTGCAGCTGTCTTCTAACCATGTTTCATTTAAAAACATAAAATCCAGGTTGTTTGTGGTTATTAAATCGTTGATCAGAAATGATTTATTTTTAAGTGAGCGAATGTTTAAAAATGCTAACTTGATGGAATTACATTTTGTCTCTACAGCAATCTTAGATTGATGCATTATAGGCCGCAGGTTAGATGGGTTAGCCGTACGGCTTGAGAAGGTCTTAGACTTTCTATTGCTTAATAAAACAGAGATAGAGGAGGCTACAGGCACACTGGGTTCCCGCTTGTTCTGTAAACATTTGTGAATGTTGCTGCTAATATAGCGGGGACCCGACACATATCACTGAGAGCTGTTATCAGTTGTTTTTGGTTCACCTACACCAGATGGAGAGGGGTTTGGGCCTTGACGTTGTGGCAGCGGCCGGAGAGCTCTCGCAGGAGGAGGAGGGTGAGCTGGGCCTGCAGTCTTTGGTGGTTGTGGGGCCCGCCGTTTTTTAGTTGATATCTGGGGGCTTGAAGCGAAAGAGTGGGAGAGTTTGGTCCCAGCATACACCAGTTCCTCCATTTTCTGTGAGAAGCTTAGAAGTGGAGATTCTGGGGAGAGTGATAGTGTATCTGGTGAGCAGGGCTCTGGCTCTGGTGTTTCCGCTGGCTGTGAGATGTCGTTCTGGCTTCCCTGGCTGTTTTCCAGAAGGTCATCCTTGGGTGCTGAGTCTTGGAGCTGTTGTAGTACGTCACAGTCTGCATGTGATGAGCTCTGTGGGCAGGGCTCAGCTGGGATGTCCATGAGCAGTGCTTGTTGTGGCTGCGTGGTGTTATCATGTTGACTCAGAAGCTGACATGAAGTCCTGTGGTCACTCATATACTGTCCAGGTGTGTGTGTGCCATTCAGGCCGAGTAGATTGGCACACACCGCTGAAGGATGACGGAGGGAGAAATAGATATTGTCCTTAAGCACTCTTGCACCGAGTCTGTTTGGGTGGAGGCCATCTAGTTTAAACAGTTGTCTGTGGCCCCAGAAAAGGTTGAAGTTGTCGATGAAGTTGACTCCTTTTATACTGCAGGTTCTTTGTAGCCATGTATTCAGCCCAAGCAACCGTGAGAACATGTTAGTTCCCCTTGCTGGGAGTGGTCCACTGATGAACGACTGAACTTCAAGATTTTGAAGCGTTTCAAAGAGTTCACTGAAATCCTTCTTAAGGAGTTCTGACTGCTCCTTCCGAATATCATTCTTCCCCACATGGATGATGACTCGATTTGCAGTCTTGTGCTTCATCAGAATGTTCCGAAGTTCTTTGTTCACATCAGAGACATTTGCTTGAGGAAGGCAGTATGTAGTTGTAGTCCTGCTGCTGATGTTTCTGATAATAGCATCACCCACTATCAGAGTCCTGGGCTCGGCTGCGCTCTGAGCTGAAAGCCGCTGTCTGCTCGACCTTGAGCGCCTGTTAGTAGCGATGTTAGCTGCTGGCTGATTCGATCCGTGTTTAGTCAAATTTGCAGATTTCTCACCCACATTCATTAATGCTTCAAATCTGTTCTCAAGATGTATAGGGGGTGGTAGAATGCCAGTGTTTACAAGTCTTGTCATAGCCGTATCTGGGGTAGAGGATGCTACAGCAGCAATACGAGATACTCGTGATAATCTGATGTCTCGATTGCCTTTGGGTCTCGCTCCCTGTTTGTGCCATCGATTTGTCTGTCGATCTGTTTCGGCTTTTTCCTCTACACTTTGTATAAACTTTTGAGATTCAGAGGACTCACCAGCTGTATGCTGAGGGGGTCCGTGATGACCGTCTGCTGTGTGTTCCGCCTGTTTTGGAAGTCCAGTAAGTAACTTTGTTTCAAGAACCGCAATCCTTTGTAGAAGTTTGTGGCAGTTCATGCAGCAAGTAGATTCCACGAGAGGCATTTTCTCTAGTCTGTTTGAATGTAGACAGCTGTGTTTTTCCGTCTCTGGAATGTAAACTGCTGGGAGAAAGTCTTAAGTTTCCCCAAAAAAAATGTGTTGTCTGAGCACTGTGCTGATCTGCTGAAGTTAAAGTTAAAATCTTGGAGAGATATGAGAAAAATGCAAAAATAGGGAGCAAAGCGGAGAGCAATAAGCAAGAGCGTCCGAACAGTAGCAAAGCCGGAAGTAGGACCTAAGCTCATTATGGCTCTAAGCTCATCCGTAAGTAATTGTTCCTGATAGTTTGCTTTGGTAACAATGTGTTTGTAACACTTGATTATGGTTTATTTAAATGTTTGTCCACAGAGGGTTTGTGTTCTGAGCATGTATGGATTATTGGGTGGTTTAATCATCTGAGAAGTCTGGAACTAGGAGAACTGATTTACATCTACTGCTTAAAAGCAACGCTGGACTTCAAACATCCCTTCTCTGGTTGAACTTAGCTGGGGAATCGTCTTGGCATTCAAGTACTGTTTTTTTTTTTGCACTTCATGTTTCAACCAAGACTGAGCAACGTATATAGGTCTAATTGATTACAAGCCAAGGACTATGTTTTGGAATACTGGATTGGTTTTTATGCTCTGGTCCTAACTGTTGAACTGTCAATTGTTTGTGTCATATTGAATTTGCATGTTCTGGGTAATTATATTTAATACACTTGACTCATGAGTACAATTGGTCTGTTTGGTCCCTCATTTCATGTGACACTTACACAGAAGATAAAGGTATAGGTGTTACATAATTTGCTGTTCCCTCACAGTCAGCCAATGATTTTGCTTATCCATGTCATGCTGCACCTTCATAGAAAACGCAACAAAAGATTTTTCCAATTCATCAATTCTATGTTCTAGCTTACTCACCCTTGACTCAAAACTGGAAGTGGTTACATCCTCCTCTTGAGGAGGTGGTGGCAAAGGCAAGTACTGAGAACAATCTTCATGCTCTTCCAGACCTACCTCCATTCTCTAAATACAAATGACTAAGAGATTGGATAAGATCTTGAATTGGTTCTCGCCTGGTTGTGAAAGGTGATGTGGAATAGTCTGGTTCGGTAGGATTTTCACCCTCTGTCTCATCACATAAGTCAGCCATTTCGGATCAATTTCATAAACTAATACTCACAATGTTGTTTAACTTAATCCACTTGCCCTTGATTGCACTTGCTTTTTGATTACGTTGTGAGCTTTTGTTTGCTTTTTTGATTGTGTTGTGAGCTTTTCTTTGCTTTTTTAAATTTTGTTGTGTTGAGCTTATGCTTGCTTTAATTGCGTTGTTTTGTGATCTTATGCTTGCTTTTTTTTAATGGCTTTGTGTTGTGAGGTTTTTTTAATTGTGTTGGTTTGAGCTTTTTTGTTTGCTTTTACTTTCATGGGTGTTGAGCTTATGCTTGGTGTTTAATTGTGATGTGAGCTTATGCTTGCTTTTAAATGGCTTTGTGTTGTGCACAACTGGGCCACCGTAGCAACTAATGGGAATAACATCTAGCTGTGTTCTGAATACCTGTGATGTGCGGCGTGAACTCCGCTAGGATGGGCTTCTCCAGGGCTGTTTGCTGCACCTCACAGCCAAAGTTGGTGTTCTGGTCAGACATCTGAGGGATGAAGCTCAGCCAGCTGACCGCGTCGTACAGACCATCCTCTGTGCGCTTCACCTGCAGCTTTTGGGGTTCTTGGATTTTGTTTCCCGCTCTTGTCCAGGTGAACATGATTTGTGGAGGACTGAAGCTCCTTGCCCAACATTCAACCACAGTTGTTCTTTTCAAAACTACTTTAGGTAAGATGATGGAGACCAGTGGAGGAACTGAAAGAATTAGAAAGCGACTCAAAGGTTAAGTTTGTTTGTCTGTGGGATGCGTATTGTATTTATATATGTAAATAAGTTGAACATTGGTCTTCTGCTTTTCAACAGTTAGACTCACCTAACACGGTCAGAGTCACATCAGTAGAGTAATTGGTTTCATTGTAGCTCACCCTGCACTCATACACCCCCTGCTGGTCTGGAGTGGCATTGTAAACAGTCAGTGGGAAGGAGCCAATGAAGGAGGTAGTGGTGTTCAAGAAGAAGCCTGGTTGAGTGTGGTTCCTTGAAGCGATGACTAAACCGCTGAATGACCAGGTGATGTTCAACAGTGAATCATCAACCAGAGGCGGCAATGTAAAGGAGCAGTTGAGGAAAGCCGAGGAGCCCAGAGACACAGAGACATCTGCAGAGGAGCCTGAGAATGCAGAACAATATGAAAGGACCAAAAACAAGAGCAGTCGCTCAAAGCCTGTGCTTGATTTAGATCTGCTTTAAAATTTAACATGGCATCTAAAAAAAATATGGTTGAATGTACCTCTGTTACAAAATCTTAAAGGTTTTCCGTTTAATATTTATTAATTTACCAGCTTCTTTTATCAAAATTGACAAATGAGCACTACAACAAGAAAAGCACTTGAAGGCAGGGGGCTTTAACTTTAAGTGTACTGCAGTTGTTTTGGATAATACTCATCTTCTATACAATATTTAACTAGGCGTACTACTAGACCTGACTATGTATGACATTATAGTTCCCAAGACGAGATAACATGCAAAAGTGTACAAACGGCACAAAACCAAATTCAACATCCAAACCTTGCCTAAACCTTTCTTTGCTTTGGTCATTTGAATTCAAGTGTTCTCCGCTGTGTTTCTGATTAAAAATGTCATTATCTGTTGACACGATGCATTAAAAATAAATATTCATAGTAAAAAGTTATGAGACATTTATTCAATTAGTAGTAAAAAAAAGTCAATTTTAATAGTTAATATTAATAACAATGAGTCGGTGATAATTGTTGATCAATTTATTCAGTAACTAAGTTAATATTTTCCATATAGAAGAAAGGAGGGCATTGGAATGATGTATACTTGAGAAACAAACACTCCATCAGTGTTATGTACATGCACATTTCTGGATTAAAATATGAAACGCATAGTTATCGTTTCTCCATATTCAGGGTTTAATTATCTTCAATATAGAAGTACAAAGCAATAAAAAAAAAAAAGATCTCAATATTCAAGAGCAAGTAAACAACAGCTCATGTACCCAGTTTTGTATTTTGTACAACAGACATTACTTTTACTGAGGAAAACATGCATTTTAAACTGTTATACTATCTTAAAGTGCCATTTATTTACTCTCAGTATAATTTATTATCTGGGAGACTGACAGCACGTTTTGCCAGCATTTGCACTGAATCCTCAGTGTTTTGTTCTGGTTTATTACTGTTATTCACATGAACAGACACAGCTTTACATTCAAATATAATAATCCAGTAATTAACATATTAGCAAAGCCTTAAAAGAACCTTAACTTGAAACAATACATTTAAAGAGAAAAATGTGTTATTGTTGTAATGAGATGCATGGGCTAGTACTTACCTGGCTTTATTAGGCCCAACAACCATAAATAGAACAGGACTTTACACTTCATGGCGATTTACGGGAGTGTGAACATACTCCTTATCATTACTCTATTTCTTTCTTTCATTTCTTCTTGCTCTTTGTATTGCACACTGAGAAACACATTTATATAGGGCAGGGGACAGTAGGCGGGGATCAAGCGGGCAAAAAAGATGCTGAGTGCTTGTGAAAAGGGGTGTACAAACTTTATATCTACTTTTCAATGCAGTCATTCAGTTTGATCACAAAGACAGAGAGAGAGAAGTTAAATGGCGTGAAGAGGGTAAACACAGGCTACTAAAAGAGCGAGAGAGAGAGAGCGAGCGATCTTCAAAGACACATTTAGGACAGTGGTCACTTAAAATTCAATCTGGCCTCCATCCAATGTTCTGGACTACTTTACATTCATGCTGTATAGTGACCCAACTCAAACGGGGGTTCACCAGGAATCTTGGGGCTCAGTTAGTATAACTGTAATATAACTGTTCTTCAAACGCAGGAGACACTCAGTTTCACCATTCAATTTCATCTGGCTCTGTCTCCACCTGTGGTGAAACATTAAATTAATGAAGAGTTTTAGAAGCTTGTGCTATACAATATTTATAGCTCTGACCACACAGTAACCAGATTTATTAGAGGACCCGAGTATTATTGTCCGTGACTGGAGTTCACTCTTCAGCCAGGTTTATGTAGATACTGACATTTGTGTTCAGTTCATATCAGTGATATTCATAATCAGTGATATATCAAGGCCTGTCTCATATCTCAAAGCACAACAGATTAGATCACTGGATATCACAGTACTTGTTTGTTCTAATATCTTTCTCATTCATATTTTTCAGAGTGCTTTTTTATTCCAATGAAATGAGATGAATTTCTTTATGTACTTTAACTTTATTGTTTTTAAAAAATTCTTATATTTTGTATAATTTATTTAGCTGTTATGTATTTTAAATGTTACCAATCAAGCAAATAACCCTTTGTTGATTCGGACTCTGACTATATTCTTTCTCAAGCTCAGTTTAGAGAGGTTTCGACAATTTCACAGTAAGAATCGTCAAAGAAATAAGGGTTAAACTGGGATTAGAAAGGGTAAAGGAAGAATGGGTTGTGGAAGAAATATTAGAGTGCAACAAAGTGTAAAAAGATTTACAGTGACAGAGGGAATGAAAGAGAGAGAAAATAAGGAACACAGGGCCCCTCAGACAGGAATAAAGTGGCCACTGTTACACACATCAACATTTATTTTAACACTGTTGTATGTTAGGTCTCCTCATTATTATTATTATTATTATTATTATTATTATTATTATTTAGTCATTTAGCAGACGCTTTTATCCAAAGCGACTTACAAATGAGGACATTAAAAGCAATTAAAACCAACAAAAGAGCAACAACATGCAAGTGCTATTACAAGTCTTGGTTAGCCTAACGCAGTACACATAAAACGTTTTTTTCTTAAAAGAAAATGAGTAGATAGAAAAAAAGAAACCTAGTGTTTTTTTTTTAATAAGAAACAAGTAGATAGAATAGAAAAAAATAAAGCTAATGTTAGTTTTACAAGAAAAGCTAGCAGTTAAATATGCAATTGATAGGTCAAATGTGTTTTTTAAAAACTTTTTTTTTTTTTATAAAGACAGATAAAATAAAATTAGAATACAGAGTGCTAGAGTTAGAGTCAAATAAAGATGGAAGAGATGAGTTTTTAGCCGTTTCTTGAAGATGGGTAAGGATTCAGCTGCTCGGATTGAGTTGGGCAGGTCATTCCACCAGATGGGAACAGTTAATGAAAAAGTCTGTGAAAGTGATTTTGTGCCTCTTTGGGATGGCACAATAATGCGTCGTTCACTTGCAGAATGCAAGCTTCTAGAGGGCACAGAAGTCTGAAGTAATGAAGAATAACAACCCGGATCCCAGAAATGTTGGGACATTTTTAAAAAATTTGAATAAAATGAAAGCTAACAGACTTTCAAATCACATGAGCCAATATTGTATCCACAATAGAACAAACGTTTAAACCTGAGAAATTTTCCACTTTTCCACTAAATAAGCTCGTTTAGAATTTGATGCCTGCTACAGGTCTAAAAAAAGTTGGCATGGGGGCAACAAAGGGCTGAAAAAGCAAGAAATATTGAAACGATTCAGCTGGGAGAACATCTAGCAACTAATTCAGTTAATTGACATCAGGTCTGTAACATGATTAGCTACAAAAGGAATGTCTTAGAGGCAGAGTCTCTCAGAAGTAAAGATGGACAGAGGCTCTCCAATCTGTGAAAGTGTGCGTAAAAAGATTGTGGTGTAGGACCTGGTCGGAACAAGAACACACACACACACACACACACACACACACACAAACACACACCTAATTTCAAGACGACACATTCCTGAACAGGAATCAAAGCCCCACTCCCAGCATGGGACTGGCTGGCCGATCTCCTGCCCTGAATCTGCTTATCTCAGGAGACCTCTAAAAACCAGGATATATTTGAGAAGAACATCTGGATATCTTTAAAGAACAGCACCGTCAATGTTCGTGATCGGTTTACTATAAGCAAAGACCTTGTCATTTGGAGAGACTCCGGCACAAACCCTCCCTGATTCCCTGACCATTAACGCAGTAATTCAATGATGTTATCTTTCAGGGAAGACTGTTTTACAGCCGACGTCCAACTAAGCAAAACACCAGATCTCCACGAAAGTGACCTTCCTGCGACTTCGCGTTTCTCCCCAAAAGAGGAACGCGCCTTTTTGCTCTCTAACAGACAAAGAGACGCAATGCTTCGCTCAAGTATTTTAAAAGGGACAAATTAAGTTTCTGCTATTGAAGCAATATACTCTGAAACAATATATAAAATATATTTACAACATATATTAAGGTTGTTTTCATGTCATTTATAAGCTTGCTGTGTTATTGGAACTTATTGTATTGTTGTAATCTTTTGATGTATGATTTCCCTGACCACTATTGTTCAGTTCACATGCTTGGTGTGAACTTGTTTTTTTTTTTTTTTTTTTAGAATTTAGGATCGTTTAATCGAGGCATTAACCCATGTAGTACATACAATTAAGATATGTACTTTGTGTGTATGCCAAATACCTAATGTTTGATTTGTAATGAAAGCTGATTTCATCAGCAATAATCTGGTGTGGATGGAAATTGTCTTCTCTCATCAATGTATGATTACAATACGAATAGAAATCTGCTGTCAATAATTTCTTCATGTGATAAAATAACTGAACAAGATAATGCATGCATGGAAAGAAGCTGTGCAGGGCGGGGCTCCGCCCCACAGGAAGAATCAGATTGGGTCAGTCGCCCGTGGGTGGATCCCAAATCGGCCCGTTAAAGACAGATACCCAACTGTGTGTCTCAGTGAAGTTTTTAAGATCAGGCTTAAACTCAGCTCGCTCATTGCTCTCTGCTTGCTCGGCGCTCCCAGTCATTTAACATCATGGTCGAGCAGTGAACAGAGATCAAGACTCAAACTTCCAAAGAAACTTTAACATCTAAAGCCTCAGAAACTGAAACCAACTTCCTGGGAGCGTCATCAAGTCAGAACGAAGCCAACCAACCACTGAAGAGTATTCTCGTGACGACGGCCTACCAAGCCGCCAATCCGTGCACGGTCTTTCCTGAACCCGGAAGGAACTGAACTCAACTGAAAGCAAGGAAAGTAAGACAATATTTCCTAAATCTGCTGGAAACTGGTTGTAGTCATCGCTAAGAGTAAAGATAGAAGAGTTCCATGCGTGTGATTTCCCTCAGGTTGAAGTTAGAGCATTCTTGAAAATGAGCATTAGAACCTAGAACTCGCTTCAGATCAAAACCATTGATTGCCTGAAATTTGCAATTTGTGTGTGTGTAAGTCTTCTGTTTGTGCTGTGTAGCTTAGTATTGTGTTAGAGTAGTGAAATAAACTTTGATTCTATTAAGCAATCTCATGTCTGTTGCTATGGGATTTTTCAAGTCTGAAATTATTTGCCAAAGATCGTGTTACCTACGCTCATGAATTTTGATAAAGAACTATTTGGTTTGTTTTATCGTTGGCCGCAAACAAGATAAACAAAATTGTTGAGATAACGTGCTGATTTTAAAGCTTGCTAGACAAGTCGTTAATGAGGTATTGTTAACAAGGTATAAGTTGGACATTTTGATTAATATCGATTAATCATGTAAATATCAATATCGAATCTTAAGAATAAATTCCCCAAAAGCTAAATTAAAATAAGGGCTAATCCTTTACAGTGGAATACTTTAAAAACAACGTTCCTCAAGTCAATTTCTTGCAAAGGCTTTGCAAATCTCCTCATCTACAGTACATAACATCATCAAAAGATTCAGAGAAACTGGAGAAATCTCTGTGCGTAAGGGACAAGGAAGCGATTATCGTCAATTTGATTTCACAGATAGCATTTAAACTAAACTGAGGTAGACCACATCACTGAATTCAATAATGAAATTCCTTTAGCTGAAAATTGAGTGTTTAATCTTATTATACGTTACTGACACCCTATCCTAATCTTATTATACGTTACTGACACTCTATCCTCCAATTTGATTCTTTTAAGTGCTTTGACACAAATCTGTATTGTTAAAAGTGCTATATAAATAAAGGTGACTTGACTTGACAAGGCTGAAGACCTTTGTTGGATGTCCGTGGTCTTCGGGCCCTCAGACGGCACTGAACCACTCATCGGTATGATTCTGTCATTGACCTTACTAAATGGGCCCAAGAATACTTCCAGAAACCATGGTCGGTAAACACAATCCGCCATGCCATCTGCAGCTCTCAACTAAAGCTCTATCATGCAAAAAGGAAGCCATATGTGAACATGGTCCAGAAGCGCCATCGTGTCCTGTGGGCCAAGGCTCATTTAAAATGGGTGTTTCAAAGTGGAAAAATGTTCAATGGTCAGACGAGTCCAAATTTCACATTCTTGTTGGAAATCACGGACGCCATATCCTCCGGGTTAAAGAGGAGGGAGACCTTCCAGCATGTTGCAGTTTACATGTTTTGGAAGGCACTATGAATGCTGAAATGTGTATATAAAGGTTTTAGAGCAACATATGCTCCCCTCCAGAAGACGTCTATTTCAGCAGGACAAAGCAACATACCACATATTGCAGCTATTACAACAGCATGGCTTCATAGTAGAAGAGTTCGGGTGCTGAATTGCCCTGCCTGGAGTCCAGATCTTTCACCTATAGAGAACTACACCTATAGAGACTACCGCAAACTCTTCAGCAGCTGAAAACCTATATCGGGCAATAATGGGACCAAATTCCAACATCAAAACTCCAGAAACTCATAACCTCGATGCCCAGACATCTTCAAACTGTTTTGAAAAGAAGAGCAGATGCTACACCATGGTAAACATGCCCCCGTCCAAACAATTTTGAGACCTGTTGCAGGCATTACATTTGAAATGAGCTCATTTTGCGCATAAAATTGTAAAATTTCTCAGTTTAAACATTTGTTATGTTCTATTGTGTAACGTAATAAAAGTAATATTAATATGTAATTTAAAGAAATAGTTTAATTTAGCTCAAAGGGAATCATTTATGATTTTATAGGGATTTGAACAGAATCACTGTTACGGCGATTCACTGAACGAGCCGTATAACAAACTCTGCACTGGATATTAAAATCCAAAATATAATGAAAACACTATTAAATGGCACAGTAACAAAATCGGCAGATTAAGACATTAACTTGTGAGCAGAAAACACAAGATACTTCTCTTTTCGATATACATAAGATTTTATTTATATAAACCTAAGATATAAACTAATCTAACACATGAACACAAGCATGCACACGTTGCAGAAAGAGAAAGTGAGGAAAGAATGAGTTTAAGAGAATGAAAATGTGATATCCCAAGTTTACAGCAATATGTTCAATTGCATAGACCTGAACAACCATCAATCACTTCTTTAACCCTCGCTTTGAGTTTCTCAATGAGGCTAAAATTTATATTAAATGCACCTGATTCAGTTAGAATCTGGAGGTGTACTTGCTTTGCCTGTGTTAAGAGGTTTCCTTTGTGTCGTTGTTGCAGACGGGGTTCCCCGAAGTGTCTGATTGGTTGAGAGTTCAGTAGTCTTTGAAGTGACGTCTTGGGCGTTGGCTGAGGATGCGGAGTTGGTCTGGTCGAAGCGAGTGCAGTCGGAGCTGGACTTTGTAGCAAACTTACATTAGAACACGAAACTCCATGGAAAGAAAAGATACTAAAGTAAAAGAATAAAAATAAAAGGATGTATCGAGACTAGGTTGGTTTTTCTTTCCATCGCGGTAGCAGCTGGCACATGGGCCAGAGCACGCTCAAAGAGCAGCACGCGGTGACAAAAGAGAAGGGCGACTAAGAGAGTAAGAGTGACTAAGAGAGCATTTTTACGAACAAGAGTGAGAGGGACTAAGAGGAAGTTTGATGGTTTCCTGAGTTATAAAACTCAGCTTTCAGACCGTCCCATCTGGATGTCTTGACCAATTAGATATTGTCCTTGCTTGGGGTATTGCTTTGTTTCTCCAACCCACTAATAAATCGTTGTTATCTGTTCAGTCAGAGGTCCGAACTTTACAGGCTCTTGCAAAGTATTCCTTTTGAACATGATTTCTATAACAAGACTATGATGCATTTGGCAAAGAATTGATTGGAAGAAACATTTAAAGCATGAATTTTCAAACTCATACATACCAAGCATGAATATTAATCCTTCAGCTATTATCACTACATACACAATGAATGATTAAAACAAGGATATTCAAATGTGTTTTACATACATAATATGCAGTTATGCATAGAAATTATTAGTTTCATTAAAAATTGAAAGTGAAAGTCTTTATGTAGTTCTATGGAGAATGAAGGCATGTTCTTTTAGACAAAGGAATTTTGGTTTGGTCTGTCTTCTATGTGTGGAGACCTGCCCAAGAGAGTCTGTAGCTCGTGATTTTCTATCACAGGTTTACATGTGAACATCAGTCTTGATTACTTGCAACAAATTTGACAGTCTCCTTCTTAAATTGGAATTATCAATAAGTGTTCTTTTGTCTCAATGTTGCAAGCTGTTTTTGGAAAGAGGCTTGTTGGTTAGGCTTTCTTCAGACTAGCTGGTGCTAGGATCTGGACAGATTTATGACATCCTGTTTCTTGGAGCCTCTCTTTGTGGAATCTCAGCTTCTCATGTTTCGATGTTCTGATGGAATCTTAACTTTGTCTGATATCTTACAATTGTGAATAAAATATTGGCTCATGTGATTTAGAAATTTTTCTGGTTTCAATTTAATCAAATTTAAAAATGTCCCAACATTTCCGGAATTCGAGTTGTAAAACACTATTGCAAGACAAACATATTTAACCAAAAATGTTAATGTTCTGTCGTCATTTACTCCATTTTCCCTCCAGACCTGTATGACTTTCATTCTTTTGCAGATCTCAAACGAAGATATTTTGAAGAATGCTGGTAAACAAACAGTTGCCAGTAGCCATTGGCTTCCATTGTATTTTATTTCCATACCATGAAAGTCAATACCAACATTGTAAGTTCCTTTAATGACTTTAATGAGCGACACACAAGCCGTTTCATGGCATCATTCCACCTTCAGATGTGCTTAGAGTATGACCTGTTCAATCACTTTCAAGTTAACCCAGTCTTTCACAGTTTGCATTTACATTCATTCATCTACAGCAGATGCTTTTATGCAAAGCAATTTACAAATGACAATAATACACAAAAGAGCAATGCATCCAAGCCAAAGGGGAGATCAATACAACAGGAGCTAATCTGATTCTTTTAGATGTAACAACAGAGCATGAAAATCAAAGCAAAGCTTCATAGTTCCTGGATATGTCCAGAAATATATCAGACACAAAGACTGCTATGTGGCATCGCATTGCATTGAAGCTGTGTGCATAAACCCAGTTCAAATATTGCAAACAAAAGAGTCTCGCAACACACCTTATAACTCATAAAAATGGGTACTGCGTTCCAGGGGTTGATTTTTAACAGACTTCAGCTTCAATATAACATTCAAATAGAAATTTTCCATCATTAAAATGATTATAATCTAAACCAAGAATGAAAGAAATGTGAAATAGTTCAATATTTAAGAGTATTATTTGCATAAATTTATCTAATTTACATTTACATACATTTACATTTAGTCATTTGGCAGACGCTTTTATCCAAAGCGACTTACAACTGGGGAATACAAAAAGCGATTCATCTTGAAGAGGCAGTCAGACAGAGGAAGTGCTCGTAACACCAAGTCTCAGTCATTGTTCAAATAAGTACAAACTAGTAGGTGGAGAGAAAGATAGAGGGAAAGTTTTTTTTTTTTTTAAGTTTAGGATGAAGTCAAGTACTGCCGAAAGAGATGAGTTTTCAGTTGTTGCTTGAAGGTTGCCAGAGATCCGGCGTTCCGGATAGGGGTGGGAAGATTATTCCACCAGCCAGGAATGGTGAACGAGAATGTTCTGGAGAGTGATTTTGAGCCTCTCTAATTTGTAGCTTAATTTCCATCACAACCAACACGTTTGCCTCTAATTAAACTTTCTGTTTTTAGTTTGTAAATAAATTAAGTAAATAAAGTGAATGTACTTGGTTTCTGGGGTGGCAACAATGTCAGTTTAAAAAGTATTTTTTTATTTATTTATTATTTTTTTTATTTAAATAAAGGATTTTTATAAAGGCAAGGCAAGTTTATTTATATAGCACATTTCATACACAGTGGTAATTCAAGGTGCTTTACATAAAAGAAAGTGAAATAGACATTAAAATCAATAAAAACATGGAAATAAGAATAATAAAAACAAGGAATTTTAAAATGATATAGAAAATGATTTAAAATAAATTTAAAGAAAATGATTATACATAAAATGTATTGCAGTCAGTTCGGACATACAGCACAGTGCTCATTCAAATGCACAGTTAAACAGGTGAGTTTTGAGTCTTGATTTAAATGTTGCTAATGTTTTAGCACATCTGATCTCTTCTGGAAGCTGGTTCCAGCTGCGGGCCGCATAATAGCTAAAAGCAGACTCCCCTTGTTTTGTGTGAACCCTTGGTATTTCTAACTGACTCGATCCTAATGATCTGAGTGGTCTGTTTGGTTTATATTCAGTGAGCATATCAGCAATATATTTAGGTCCTAGGCCATTGAGTGACTTATAAACGAGTAAAAGTACTTTAAAATCAATCCTAAATGTAACTGGAAGCCAGTGTAAGGACCTGAGGACTGGTGTGATATGCTCAGATTTTCTGGTTCTAGTCAGAATCCTGGCAGCAGCGTTCTGGATGAGCTGCAGCTGTTTAATGGTCTTCTTGGGAAGGCCGGTGAGGAGACCATTACAGTAATCCACCCTGCTGGTGATAAAGGCATGAACAAGTTTCTCCAAGTCTTGATTGGAGACAAAACATCTAATTCTTGCAATATTTTTGAGATGATAGTATGCTGATTTAGTTATTGCTTTGACATGACTACTGAAACTAAGGTCTGTCTCCAGAATCACCCCAAGATTTCTGACTTGATTTTTAGTTGTTTGACCCCTAGAGTCAAGGTATGCATTCACCTTGAGAACTTCATCTTTGTTTCCAAATGCAATGACTTCAGTTTTCTCCTTGTTTAACTGAAGAAAGTTCTGGCACATCCAACTGTTAATTTCATCAATGCATTGGCAGAGGGAGTCAATGGGGCTGTAGTCATTTGGAGATAAGGCTAGGTAAATCTGAGTATCATCAGCATAGCTGTGATAGGCAATTTGGTTCTTCCTCATTATCTGACTTAGTGGGAGCATATACAGGTTAAACAAGAGCGGTGCAAGAATTGAGCCTTGTGGGACTCCACATGTCATGGCCGTCCACTTAGACTTATGCTCTCCTATACTCACATAATAACCTCTCCCTTCTAAGTATGACCTGAACCATTTGAGTGCCATCCCAGAAAGCCCGACCCAGTTTTCCAGTCTCTCTAAAAGTATGTTATGATCGACAGTGTCAAACGCAGCACTAAGATCTAGTAGTACCAGCACTGATATTTTGCCAGAATCAGAATTGACGCGAATATCATTTATTATCTTAATGAGTGCTGTCTCTGTGCTGTGATGTGCTCGGAAACCAGACTGAAAATTGTCCAGGTATCCATTTGACTTTAAGTAGTTGTTCAGCTGATTAAAAACTACCTTTTCAATAATCTTACCTATGAAAGGAAGATTTGATATGGGTCTATAGTTGCTCAACATGGTGTTATCAAGATTGCGCTTTTTCAGAAGGGGCTTAACAACTGCAGTTTTGAGGGAGTTTGGAAAAGTCCCAAAAAGAAGTGAGGCATTCACCACTTCTAAGAGATCAGCCTCTAAACAGTTAAGCACATTTTTGAAAAAGGATGTGGGAAGTGTGTCAAGATAGCAGGTTGAAGATTTAAGGTGCTGTACTATTTCTTCCAAAATTTTGTTATCAATTTCTTTAAAAACACACACAGTCACTTCTTTTTGAAATTGCGGTCGAATCTGTGTGACCTCTGCATAACTTGAGGATGTGCCAATCTCCTTTCTGATATTATTGATCTTCTCAGAAAAGAAGGAAGCAAACTCATTGCATTTGCTGTCGGAGAGCATTTCACTGGGAAACTGACTTGGGGGGTTTGTCAGTCTCTCAACAGTCGCAAAAAGAGTGCGAGTGTTGTTTAAGTTACTGTTTATAAGGTTTGAAAAGAAAGTCTGTCTAGCTGTGGCTAGTTCCACATTGAAAGCATGAAGGCTGTCTTTATAGATGCTATAGTGAATTTCGAGTTTCGTCTTCCGCCACATCCGCTCAGCTTTTCTGCATTGTCTTTTCATGCTCTGAACTGCTGTTGATTTTCTCCAAATTGATTTCTGTTTCCCCGTCTTCTTGCTGACCTTTATCGGGGCAATATCATCAATAACATTCTTAATTTTTGAGTTAAATGACTCCAGGAGAAGATCAACAGAGTCTGCAGAAATGCTTGGTGTTAATGATATTGCCTCCATAAATAGCGCACTAGTGTTCTCGTTAATGCATCTCTTTCTGATAGAGACAGATCTAGATTCAGTGGTGACCGAGATCAATATATCAAAGAAAATACAGAAGTGATCAGATAGTGCTACATCCTTGATTACAATGGATGAGATGTTTAGACCTCTACTGATGAGTAAATCTAGGGTGTGTCCACGATTGTGTGTGGGTCCGTGCACATGCTGACTCAGGTCAAAAGTGTTTAAAACAGTTATAATTTCTTTTGTAGTTTTGATTTCTGCATTATCTATGTGAGTATTAAAATCCCCTGCAATAGCAAAACAGTCAAACTCTGAGGAAATCATTGATAACAGTTCAGTGAAATCATCAACAAAGGCTGGAGAATATTTTGGAGGCCTGTAAATAATGATAAACAGGGTGCGTGGAGCACCTTTCAGCACAATACCTAGGTATTCAAAAGATGAATACTGACCAAATGACATTTGCTTGCACTGATAAACATCTTTAAACAGAGCAGCTACACCTCCACCTCTCCTAACAGTCCTGCAGACACTTATAAAATTAAAGGGACCATGTTGGTGGATCTTTTCCTAATATTAAAAACTATGCAAAAAAAAATTGGTCTAAGGTCTATAATAATTGGTCAAAATATTGGTCTAAAAGGTCTATGCAAAAATTGTAAACATGTAAACATATTAATTTTAATTGTAAACATATTAATTGTTTATTTATAGGATAAAGGATATAGGTTGTGTTTTAGCTATACTGGAATCACTTTCATTATGCATACTTACATTTATAGAAAAGAATGAGACAAGTCTAATCTGTTTTATTACATGAACAATTGGCCTACTTGTCAGACCAAGAAGACACGTCAAACAGGCAGTTTAAATAGAGAAGAGACATAAGACAGCTCTCTTTCCCAGTCTTTCACTTCAGCCATGGAGTTGTCAGTAATCGTGCTCAGCTTTACAGCCATGATGTTCAGTATGGAGGGTGAGTTTGATTACGAGTATTTAAGTATGTGTGTTTGCAGAGTCAAATGTGAATCTCAACTATATTTTATTAAAAAAGGTCTAATTTTTGTGTAGAATTTATGTAGAAACTCTTGAGTTTCTAATGCATTACCTTTTATCACTGTTTGATTCTTTTGTTTTTTTTTCATTTTCCAGTAAGAATATCAAAACTTTCTTAAAACAGGGAGCATTTACATAAAAAGCAAAACTGCATAGGTTAGTATTAGCATATGTATTTACTCCTTTCAGGTGAAATCTGGATTAGACCAGTTCTTTAAAAGTTTGAAATAGTTTACTCTGCAGGCTCAAATGCACAGACAGTAAACAATAAGAGCAACACAAACTACACCACCGGGCAAAAGTTTGGAATAATTAAGATTTTTTTTTCATGTTTTTGAAAAGTCTTTTCTCAGGATTTGCACAAAAATATTGTTTTCAACATTGATAATAATCAGAAATGTTTGTTGAGTAGTAAATTAGTATATTAGAATGATTTCTGAAGGATCATGTGACACTGAAGACTGGAGTAATGATGCTGAAAATACAGCTGCGCATCACAGAAATAAATTACTGTGTCAAACTCAATCCCTAGAGGGCCACAGCCCTGCAGATATTAGCAACTTTGACACCCCTGTTTTAACAGATATTCACATAGAAAACCGCTACTTTAAATTGGAATATTTTTTTTCACAATATTACTGTTATTTTACTGAATTTTAGATCAAATAAATGCAGCTTTGGTGAGTATAAGAGACTTCTTTCAAAAACATTGAAACATCTTAAAACTTTTGACTGGTAGAATATATTGTGTATACTGTGCACATTGCAGTAGACTTTTTTTTATTTATTTGCAATCCATAATTTAGTGGCTGCAGACTGTGGAGTGGCTCCTCTAAATACGCGTGTAGTGGGTGGCAGTGATGCCCCTGCGGGGAACTGGCCCTGGCAGGTCAGTGTCCACTACAAGAGCAGACACATCTGTGGAGGAACCCTGATCCACAGCCAGTGGGTGATGACCGCCACGCACTGCATCGTCTCGTAAGAAGCACTGCTGCGTGACTCTTCAATCTTTAGCAGCTTAAAACAATAGTTCACCCCAGTATGAATATTTGCTGAACATTTACTCACCCTCAGGTCATCCGAGATCAGGATGAGTTTTTCTTCATCAGGTTTTAATTAATTACTCTGTAGATTTCATATTTCAATATCTGTAGCTTTGACAGCTTGAGAACACCAGTGAATCTCTCAAAATCTAAGAACATGTCTAGCCTCACCCCAAATCAAAAAACAAAACAAGAATAAAATTGTGTGTGTTTATTAAGAAAACAATCTATTCAGAACCATTTTAATTACTGTAATAAAGTGAACTATTTATAAATCATTTTACTCACTTTAATGTTAGTTTAAAACTAATTTAAAAGGAAATGATTTGGTAGAGATCCAGTCAGAACGAATCTTCTGCATAGAAGGGAGGGTAGATGCGCAGATTTAAACTTTAATGCTCTGATCTACACTTTCTGCACGTCTCATAAAACGTAAAAAAATGTAAACATCTGGGAATAAGAGAAGAGCAGACAGTATAAATTTGAAAAGTGTGACGATGCGAAAGAGAACTCCGTTCCGTTCAGTTTTCTGAGCGCACAGCCGAATCACGCACACAGAAGAGAGCCTCTCCCACAGTGCAAAAAACACGGTCAAGCCAGCTGTGATTGAATTTGTTGCGCTTGTATTACTATGATTACGTTAATCACAGGAACAACACAGAAGGAGAGCGCTTTTCTTCTAGACGCCAAGAACTGAGATATAATAATTGTCTGGATTTTTTTTTTTTTACATCTGCTTTAATATTCGCGTTATTTATTAGTGTCTTTGACGGTTCTGTATTACTATATTTTTTACCTTTCAAATCATTGCAAGATTCATAGAAATTAATTAACATTAATCAAATAGAGGAGTATTAAGACCCCATTTCTAATAAGTAGAAGAAATGAATGGTCAGTTCTTGTAGTGGACATCCCATACTATATGCACACCTCATATGAAACCATTTTACTGCAGCATTTCTAATAAGTAGAAGAAATGAAAGTGAAGGGGAAAAGGGAAGTGGTGTGTGGCCAAGTATGGTGACCCATACTCGGAAAAAGAGTCAGGAACAATAGATGGTTACAGGCAGGTTTGTAGTAGCAGGACACTGAACTCTGCAGGAAGGTAGATCTCCTGAAAAGGACTGGGTACCCCTCATGTATTATGTGCCTTTTTAAAATAGTCAGTGGTTCTACTACTTTGGTTAAATAGCATTTTGTTGTATTTGTTGTATTCAGATGCATGCTATGTCCAGTACACACAGCCCTCTAAATCGAATGACATGCCATATCTCGAAAAAGCTGCAGTAAAATGGTTTTATGAGGTGTGTATATATATTATGGGATGCTGCGTATGAGAACAGACCATTAATTTCTTGTACTTATTAAAAATGGGGTCTTCAGATCCCTCTAAAGTGTAATAATGTCCCATTTCTTGAAAATGCTGCAGTAAAATGGTTTCATATGAGGTGTGAATATAGTATGGGACATCCCGTATAAGAATTGACTATTTGTTTTTCATGGGGCTGGATAATTCTCCCTCAGGAGATATTTTATTAACACTGCTAGGTTGCCGATATACAAAACAAAGGAAGAAAAGGCAATTATCTGCAAAAACCCATTAACACACCACCCAGCACTCAATACGCGTGCTATAGAAGCCGGACCTTCTTGTCTTTGTTTACGGATATGATGTAAATGCACAGATGAACTACAGAAGAATGTTTCTACAGTTTTCCAGGAAATCTGTCCTGACAGTTTTAGGAATATTGTAATTACCATCAAACTATTTATTTTGATTTTGTGGTGAAATGAGACATGGGCATGTTTTTGTAGTTTATTTGTTTATTTATTTATTTTCACTGTGAGTAGTTGTATGAGGATTCTCATTTATTTATTCTTATAGTAGCCTTGGTATTTTTAATGCAAGAGCAGGTGCGGCTATTTGTAACTTGAATATGCAAATGTAGCTTCTAGTTATTTACTGATAGTGGCTAAGGAATCAGAAGTCTTGCACATTTACAGAAAATAGCTAGCTTCTGTGTTGCAAAATAAGGTGGATATTTTCTTATTTATGCATTACTTATTTTCTTATCATACATAGTGTTCCCGTTTTCATGCAAAACAATTAAGAAAATCTTGCCCCCTGTTGTGGTCACAGCTGCTATACTGAGAGTGTTTTGGGTCTTCCATTAGTGCTGTTGTGTTCCTAACTCTCCGAGTCTGTGTTTGACAGAACCACTGCCGGCTCCGCAGGCTCTTCCAGAGGTGCAGGTCCCGGTCCTGGGCAGCTCACAGTGCAGCTGCCAGTATAAACCAGTAGGTGACGCTACAATCACAGCACAGATGATCTGTGCAGGGAGAGCAGACAAAGGGATCTGTCAGGTGAGCGAAGAAGCTTATTTCCACCACAGACAAAATAGTTGTTGCAATCTCACAATTTTGACTTTTATTTATTTTTTTCTTGCAGTTCTGAGAAGAATTCAGATTGCTAGATGTCAGCTTGCAACTGAGAGATATAAACTTGGAATTCTGAGAAGAAAAATCAGAACTGTGAAACACAAACTGTGTGAAAAAGTCAGAAATGTGAGAGATAAACATGCAATTTGAGAAGAAATGTTCAAACTGTGAGATATAAACTCGCAATTACGAGGAAAGAAATCTATTTTTTTATTCTGTGAGAATAGTAACAAGCATTTCACAATTCTGACTTTTTTTTTCTTACAATAGCAAGTTTGTTACAATTCAGATATTCTCAGAATTGAGTATATCTCATAGCTGTTAATTATAAACCCACAATCTCAATTACAAGTTACCATCTCACACTTTTGTCTTCTTTCCTCGAACTGCGAGTTCATATCTTGCAACTGCATGAACTCGCTGAACTGCTTTTTTCCCCCAGAATCTCATAAATGTGAGGGAAAAAAAGTCCAAATTGTGAGATACAAATTCTGAAAGCTTTAAAATGACAAAAAGCACCATTTTAAAAAGTAGCAATTAAGCAATGATCAATGTAACATTTGTTGTAAATTACATGTCTCCTGAAGCTGAATGATTGCAGCTGCATCAGGAACGGACCAACAGTGTGAACTATTTATTTAAAGCACCGCAGCGGTTGTGTTTCCACTGCAGTTTTTCTCTGTCTGCAGGGAGATTCTGGAGGTCCCTTACAGTGCAAACAGGGTTCTGTGTGGGTCCAGGCTGGAATCACCAGCTTTGCGACGAGTCTGGGCTGTGCCAGAGAAAGTTTTCCAGAGGTTTATTCACGTGTCTCTGAGTTCCACACATGGGTCACGGAGAACGTGGACAGAGTCGCCATTGGCTTCGTGACCTTTCCGTCCAACGGCACAGACAGCAGCTTCACATGCTCTGCCACACTTCAGTTCTCAAGCTACTCTAATTTTATCATTCTCTTCATGACGCTTATCTCACACTTATAGTCACTTTAAACTGACTCTCACACACGTGCAACAGGCAGAGGTGGAAAGAGTACGAAAATATTCTACTCAAGTAAAAGTACCATTACCTTAATGAAATTTTACTTAAGTACAAGTAAAAGTACCAGTCTAAAAAATCTACTCAAGTAAAAAGTAGCTCATTTAAAATTTACTCAGAGTAAAAATTACTTAGTTACTTTTTAACAGTGGGAGGGACGAAAAAATGGGATAAGCCAAGGGTGTCAAACTCAGCTCCTGGAGGGCCACAGCCCTACACAGTATAGATATCAGCTGGATCAGCTGTGTTTAATTAGGGTTATATCTATACTAATCTAATCATTTAGGCTTATTTGAAAACTACATGGTATGTGTGTTGGAGCAGGGTTGGGACTAAACTCTGCAGGGCTGCAGCTCTCCAGGAACTGAGTTTGACACCCTTGGGATAGGCCTATAAATCCCACACTAGTTGTTTTTAATTTAAAGGAATCAGTTATTTGGAATAAGACATTTGGGCTGTTACCAGGCAAATTAAATCAATATCAACAAAATTCATCTTTGCAGTGCAGAGGAAACTCAGAAACTTAATCTGAAGTGGCATTTAGATGTAGTTACACACTGTTTAATGCAGGACATGAATGCATTTAACCTGCAGTAACAAACGCAGAAATAATCTTTTGATATGCAAGACATAAAATGTTGAATACTCATAAAAAAAAAAAAAAAAAAATATATATATATATATAAATCAAAATATACTTTAAATGTGAAATTAAAACCGGCAGTAGGTGTCACCAAGTCACTGTTAATAAGTGAGTCATTGCGACTGAACCGAATCATTTAAACAGTTGATTCATTCAAGATTGAAACACCCATGAGGTTGCTCAGAGACACAAAACAGTGCAGTGGCTGTGTTTGGGATTAATTTTGTTGTCGAAATAGAGCAAAAACAGGCAATATGGTGTCTAAAAGGCAAGTCTCTTAAATAACTCCTTGTTTATTGAACTGTTGTTATATATATATATATATATATATATATATATATATAATCATGCTGATTTTTGGAGAAAAACGACACTGTTCGTGTGATTGATTTACTATATGAAATTATATGAATATACATTTTCTACCCCTATATCTTCAGTTTTGTGATAATTTTAACAGACTGAATCACGAAAGAACACACTTTAAATGCACGCACGCACACTAGTCTAATCTAGACTTCACAGCACTCTGTAGGAGTGTTTTGTTTGGTTTTTGGCTAAATACTGATAATGTCAAATCACACATTGTTAAAACAACAATTACGATATTATCGCACACCGTGCACCACTGTCTTTTTGGCTAATTTGTGTAAAACCTTTTGCTAAACTGCCAAAGCTTCATTTAATTGGGGTGGTGATGGCGCAGTGGATAAGACACATGCCTTTGGTGTGAGAGACCCGGGTTCGAATCCACTGTGAGACACCAATGTGTCCCTGAGCGAGACACTTAACCCCTAGTTGCTCCAGAGGCGTGCGACCTCTGACATATATAGCAATTGTAAGTCGCTTTGGATAAAAGCGTCAGCTAAATGAATAAATGTAAATGTTAACCACCAATGCACCGATGCAAGTATTTAGCTCTACATGCTTGTGAAGGGATGATGTCAAGATTTTATAATCTGCTAGCTTGGTCTCCCTAGACAAACACAGCTTAGACTGAATAATAGAGCATAAATCTGGCCAAGGGTTCACTTCATTTCCTTCGAGTTCAACTTCAGCAGAATATGACGGGGTTTGGTTTTCAGGTGGGTCTGCATCTTTCTTGTGATTTTAGCGCCAGTTTGTTCTCCTGCCCATTATTTACTGCAGCAGTTTCCAGGGAGCGATTTTTTTTTTTTTTTTTTAAACTCAGTAATTAATGCGTTTTAAAATTTAGCGAAGTACAATACTTCAAACAAAATGTACTTAAGTAAAAGTAAAATTACATATTTGAAAAATTACTTTAAAAAGTAGAAGTACACAAAAAGCTACTCAATTACAGTAACGCGAGTAAATGTAATTCATTACTTTCCACCTCTGGCAACAGGGTATGGGTAACAGAGAAGTGTGTGCACTGTGATATTCTGAACGACTTGAAAAAGGGTGAAATGCTAAAAAAAAAAAAAAGCATTGAAAAATTAAAGCTCATGAGTGAATCACCAAAAAGCCCTTGCTCTGTTTTCTGTGACCAGTCTGCCTCTACTGGAAACATAACTACATCATTGTGGGGAGAAATCATTTTTTAATCCAATCAACATACACATTTCAGAAGTGTCACGATATTAAAGTGATGTTACTGGTGAGTAGTTTTGTATAGAGCACTTCTGATGCAGGAAGTTCTGATGGTTCAAGTTACCTTGGAAATATTGTGCAAGTTGAACTCCAATGAACGCCACCACAATAACATAATTGTAAGAAGCTCTGAACTTTCCTTAAGCCCAGAGATCATGGCCTGTCTGTGAGAATTTAAAAGGGACACAATAGATGCAGCATCTGTAATGATGGTAAATTTCTTGAAATTCATGATTTTTTTTTGTTCATTTACAATAAAACCAGCAAAGTTGCATGTACAAAAATATGACATTATTGTACAATTACGATAATTATGATCAAATATGTAATGATTACATTTACAGCACCTAAAAATATAATAAAAACTTAGAAAACACATCTGATGCACATTCTTTATTCATAATTTTGTAGAAGCAGATTGCGAGAAGTCATAATTACGACTTCCCAACTTGTAAAAACCCATCTAAAAAAATGTAGAACTGAAAGCTCAGGTTTCACAAAGCCTGTCTAGAAATGTTTGGGTCAAATTTCATTCCATAGTCATAAGAAAACAAGGACCAATTAGGGCCATTAAGGTTTTTTTTTATTTTATTACATTTTAGCCCAAGGATCTCATTAAAATAATGTGCATCTTTTGATATTTTAAATGAAATAGTCATTTTTTTTATTAGTTTTAAAGTCAAACATTAAATGCAGCAAGTCAAGTCAAGTCAAGTCAGCTTTATTGTCAATTCTTCCACATGTACAGCACATACATACAGAGAATTGAAATTGCATTACTCTCAGACCCTTGGTGCATTAGAGTGAAGAGGAGGGGGCTCAGCACACATCCTTGGGGGGGCCCCAGTGTTCAGTGTGATGGTGCTGGATGTGTTACTGCCGACCCGTACTGCTTGAGGTCTCCCGGTCAGGAAGTCCAACAGCCAGTTGCACAGAGAGGTATTGAGCCCCAGCTGGGCCAGTTTGTGAGTGAGCTGTTGAGGGATGATTGTGTTGAATGCTGAACTGAAGTCTATGAACAGCATCCTGCCATATGAGTCTTTTTTCTCCAGATGTGTGCAAACTGGAAGGGGTCCAGGGAGGGGGGGAGGACAGACTTGATGTGGTGCAAGACTAGCCGTTCAAAGCACTTCATGAGGATGGGAGTGAGTGCTATTGGACGGTAGTCATTGAAGCAGGATGGAGATGACTTCTTAGGGACTGGAATGATGGTGGTAGCTTTGAAGCATGTGGGGACAACCGCATGATTTAGTGAGATGTTGAAGATGTCTGTGAAGACCTCAGTGAGTTCCACTGCACAGTCTCTCAGTACACGCCCAGGAATGTTGTCAGGACCCGGAGCTTTGCGTGCATTGATCCTGCTGAGGGATCTCCTCACACTGTCCGGGGACAGCGTCATCACCTGGTCACCGGGAGGAGGTGGAGTCTTCTGTGCAGTGGTGCTGTTTTGTGCCTCAAAGCGAGCAAAGAAGGAATTCAGCTCGTTCAGCAGGGGAATGGTGTTGTCACAGGTCTGTGGTGGGGGCTTGTAATCCGTAATGGTCTGTATCCCCTGCCACAGGCTCCGCGTGTCTCTGCTGTCGCTGAAACGATGGGCTATCCTCCTGGAGTACTGTCTCTTGGCCTCTTTGATGCCGCGGGATAGGTTGGCCCTAGCTGTCTTCAGGCCCACCTCATCTCCAGCTCTAAAGGCAGCGTTCCGAGCCTTCAGAAGTCTGTAGACCTCCCCTGTCATCCACGGCTTCTGGTTGGCCCGGACAGTGATGGACTTTGTGACCGTTACATCATCAATGCACTTGGAGATGTAGGCAGTAACAGTCTCTGAGTACTCTTGGAGGTCTGTAGTATTGTTGTATGTGGCAGCCTGTTTAAACATATTCCAGTCAGTGGTGTCAAAGCAGTCTTGAAGTGCCCCTGACGACCCTTCCGGCCACACTTGAATCTGTTTGTGAACTGGTTTGGTGACTTTAACGAGCGGTCTGTATGCAGGCATTAGCATGACAGTGATGTGGTCTGAGGCTCCGAGGTGGGGGAGGGGGAGGGCCTTGTCAGCTCCTCTCTGGGTGGTGTAAACAAAGTCCAGAGTGTTTTTTCCCCTTGTTGGAAAGTCTATGTGTTGGTGAATTTTTGGGAACACACTCTTTAAGTCTGCGTGATTGAAATCCCCAGCCAAGATAAGAAAAGCATCTGGGTGGGCTGTCTGCTGCTCACTGGTGTGCTGGTACAGTTCATTTAGCGCCTCACTCCTGATGTTGTTGTTGGAGCTGGGAGGGATGTATACAGCAACGAGCAGTATGGCTGTATATTCCCTCGGTAGATAGAACGGCCGGCACTTAATAATCATAAACTCCACCAGGGGTGAGCAGTGTTTGCAGACCACAACAGTGTCGTGACACCACGCATCATTGATGTAAACACAAAGCCCGCCGCCGCGGATCTTACCTCCCTCGACGAGAGCTCTGTCAGCTCGATAGCATGTTAGCTGGTCGAGCTGTATGGCGCAGTCCGGTACGCTGTTGTTAAGCCATGTTTCCGTAAACACAAAAACACAACAGTCTCTTACAGTCCTCTGAGTAGAGCGGAGTAGTCGGATGTAGTCCAGTTTATTGTCCAAAGAGCGTACGTTCGCCAGTACGATGGTGGGGATAGCTGGCTTGTGTGGGTTGGCCGCTAGCCTAGCTCGGATACCTCCGCGCTTACCCCTCTTCTGCTTCCTCTCACGCCGCTTGTAGCGCCTCCGCTGTGGGCGAGATGCAGTAGTGGGGGTCGGTGATGGAGAAGGCCTTCGGAGCAGACCGAGGTCCCGCAGCTCTTCAGCGTGCGCGGAGTTTAACTCTAAAAATGTGGTTCTGCCGACATCGAGCAGAAACTCACGACTGTATGCGCGCTTAAAGACAGGTAGACGAGACGAAGATGTGCAAAAACATTGCGACTTACAAGACAAAAAACACGAAAACACCGGTTTGTCGGGAGAGAGAGAAGCTGCTGCGACTGCGCGCGCCGCCATCTTAGGTTTCAGCAGAATAAATACTACAAATATGTGTACATATTTTAAAATAATATATAATTTTTCATTGAATATATTTAATATTTCATTTTTTGGAATCAAATGTGACATTTTCTGGAAAGGTTTTATAAAAATCATTAAAACTGATGCTAACAGATCATTATGAATCATTAAGATGCTAACGGAAAGCTTTCTGTAGTTGTATATTAGACCTTTTCTGTGCAGTTTTATAATAACTAAATTAGCGAGTCTGTGATCTGAAACATCTCAAGTGCATAATGAAATTAAATAAAGTAATCAAACTAATACATTTGCTTCAGAGTTACAGTTGTGGTCAGAATTATTGGAACCCTTGGTAAATATGATCAAAGAAGACTGTGAAAATTAACCTGCTTTGTTAATCCTTTTGATCTTTTATTTAAAAATATCACAAAAAGCTAACCTTTCATTGGATAATAAGAATTTAAAATGGGGGGAAATATCATTATGAAATAAATGTTTTTCTCAAACACACGTTGGACACAATTATTGGCACCTTTTTATTCAATACTTTTTGAAACCTCCATTTGTCAGTTTAACAGCTCTAAATGTTCTCCTATAATGCCTGATGAGGTTAGAGAACACCTGACAAGAGATCAGAGACCATTCCTTCATCCAGAATCACTCCAGATCCTTTAGATTCACAGCTCCATGACGGTGCTTCTTCTCTTCAGTTCACCTCACTCATTTTCTACAGGGTTCAGGTCAGAGGACTGGAATGGCCAGCAGAAGCTTGGTTTTGTGCTCAGTGACCCATTTTTGTGTTGTTTTTGAGGTTTGTGTTTGGATTATTGTACGGTTGGAAGATCCAAACATGGCCCATTATAAGATTTCTAATAGAATCAGTCACTTATTGATTTTTTTATCTGTTGGTATTTGATGGAATCCATGATGCCATGTGTCTGAACAAGATGTCCAGGACCTCCAGCAGAAATATAGGCCCACAACATCACAAATACAGCAGTATATTTCATTGTACACATGGGGTACTTTTTATCCCTGTGTTCACCAAACCCATCTTGAGTGTTTGCTGCTAAAAAGCTCATTTTTTAGTTTCATCTGACCATAGAAGACAGTCCCATTTGAAGTGCCAGTCCTGTCTGATAACTGAATATGCTGGAGTTTGTTTTTGGATGAGCTAGGAGAATTGTTCTTGAAATCCTCCCAAACAACATGTGGTGATGTAGGGGCTGTTTGACAATTTGTTTTAAGGTTTTATGACCCCGAGACTCAACTATTTTCTGCAATTCTCCAGCTGTGATCCTTGAAGAGTCTTTAGTCACTCAAACTCTCCTTCTCACCGTGCATTAGGACGATATAGACACACGTCCTCTTCCAGGCAGTTTCATTACATTTTCTGTTGATTGGAAATTCTTAATTATTGCCCTGATGGTGGAAATGGGGATTTTCACTGCTCTAGCTCTTTTCTTAAAGCCACTTCACTAATTTGTGAAGCTCAATTATCTTTTGCTGCACATCAGAAATATATTAGAAATATATGGATGATTAAGGGAATTTGGGCTTTGTTTTCCCTTCTATTTATATTTCTGTGAAACAGGAAGCCATGGCTGGATAATTTCATGTTCATAATCACCCTAGAGTGCTCAAAATTGTGAATATGAATGGGAGTATACTTCAGAGATATTTTACTCTTATTTTACTGTATAGTTGTATGTACATATGTTTAAACTGTATTTATCTGTATCTGAACGTGTTTAATGTTAACTGTATGCACCAAGGGTCTGAGAGTAATGCAATTTCGATTCTCTGTATGTATGTACTGTACATGTGGAATTGACAATAAAGCTGACTTGAACTTGAACTTGAATTTCTAGGGGTGCCAATAATTGTGTCCAACGTGTGTTTGAGAAAAACATTTATTTCATAATGATATTTCCCCCCATTTTAAATTCTTATTATCCAATGAAAGGTTAGCTTTTTGTGAATTTTTTAAATAAAAGATCAAAAGGATTAACAAAGCAGGTTAATTTTCACAGTCTTCTTTGATCATATTTACCAAGGGTTCCAATAATTCTGACCACAACTGTATATTGATGAAACCGAGATCACGAACTTGTGCATAAAAGCAATCAGTCAGTGTTTTGGTGGATTGTTTCTTTATTCTTTTGCAAAATATCTAGTGAAAAAGAAAACAACAGATGCAAAACTGTAAGTGTTGTAGTCGCAAAACAGGACAGATCAGTGGACTGACAGCATGAAACAGGGGTGGACTGGTCCGTTACAATGACAATTATGTTCTTTGACATCATTATGACAGTGGGAAAATTACTAGAGGAGTGACAGTGCTGTGGCTCACAGAAATAATTAGACACAGTTTACACTGTTTCTTTAATAAGCGTGGTTGGCCACGAACAGAGACTCTCCCGCCGCTGCTCCGGTGTCTCCTTTGGAGGCGTATTTACCGATGGCGGCTGCGCTGTTGTTCTGTAGAGGAAATTCACACAGGATTAATGAAAACAGGAACAGTGAGCTGGGTGTGAAAAATGTTTGCAGATATCTACTGTTGCGCAGCACAAAGCAGAAACTTTGTGTGACTGAACTAAATTACAGAGTGCATCAATTGGGTTCCAGAAGTCAATCACATTCATTTTCTCCATAAGGGAGCTGATTTTGAACACTAATTTAAAAACTTTTAAATAGGACCTCCTGTGAGCTATGAGGTTGTTAACTGATAATATATGCTTTTGTTGAAGCCATCAGTCTGCATTATTTCAATTTATAGTTTATTTACATGTTTAACATTGATATGTTTGGTGAAAAACAACCTTACCCAACCAACTACCCTTACCAAAAAAAGTTTATCCAAATGTGCTATTAGTATACTAAAAAATAGGAAATTACACTTTTAGTCTACTTTTCATGTAATTCTCAGAAATATACTTAAAATGGCATTTAAGTACACTTGACTTATACTTAGAAAAAGTCGAAACATATTTGAGCTATACTTGTGCTCCTAGAATCTGTTTTCATTGTTATATGGTAGGAGGCGCTAGTACACATTTTCCGTACAGAATTTCCAAAAAACACAAGCCAAGAAGAAACCGAAACAACAGATGCTTCCAAATGAAATCTGACACGATCATCAGACATAAAACGGCATCAAAACTGTGTAACGTTATGGAAGAAAATGTCACCAATGAAGAGGTAATAATGACTGTCAAGCTTTGGGTGTTGATCTACTCCATCTACGTCTGATTATCATTCTGAATCCAATTCATAGTGTTTTTTCAGCTTTTTGTTCAAAATGTTCTTTATTTTTTATGAAACTTGCCCACATTCAAGTGTTAAAAATAGAATGCATGAAGCTAGAATAAAATGTTTTTGTTTACAAGCAGATACCCTGTTCTTTCTTTTTGATGTTTTGTATGTTCAGATATTCATATAATAAAATGTATACAAATTAATACCTGAAGAGGGACATAGTATACTTAGGCCCGGTTTCATAGACAGGACTTAGCCTAAACCAGGATTAGGCCATAGTTCAATTAGGACATTTAAGTAATTTTTATAAACATGTCTTAGAAAAAAACATTACTGGGGTGCATCTTGAGACAAAACAAAGGCACTGATATATTTTAAGATCAATCAGTGCAAGTTTTTTCATTTGAAACAGCTCAGACTCACATTTTAGTCTGGGACTAGGCTTAAGCCTTGTCTGTGAAACCGGGGGTGAAAGTATGTAAAGTTCACTTAAAAAAAAAAAAAAAAAAAAAAATATATATATATATATATATATATATATATATATATATATATATATATATATATATATATATATATATATCTGGCCCTCTTCGGTCATTTTTGACCGAAAAATTTTACATTTTGAAATTTTAAAAATCTTAGCTTCATCGGAATGAGATGACACTTGGTGACTTCTGTCACATTAGCAATATGAACACACAAAAAAATCATGGACATGATTCGGATATGTTGAAGGGTCAAAAAAAAAATCACACTTTACTTTTTTGCGGTCAAAAATGACCGACATAGGAAATGAATGGGAAATACGAAAAAATGTGAAAAGTCAGTGAATCTTTTGGTGGTACAAACTACAAATCAGTCACTGGTCAGAAAAAAAGTGTGCAGCAATCAAGGGGTGACTGTCTGGAATATCAGGAGTGCAAAATAGACACCCACACATGCGCACACACACACAGAGAAATTAGCAGGTAAGACAATTTTAGGGTTGGTGACTGCAGAGCTGGTCCCTCCGCGGCTTGTGCCTCACCTCATCTAATCTTTTAGAATGTCTAGATATATATCTAAATGCAAAACCTAAAAAATTATGAAAATTATGTCTAATAAACAACAGGAATCCAAAAGCCTCTGTATATATCTATATAGGGTGCTAATACAAGAAGGTTACGCAACATTACAGTTGCGTACAACATTACATACGTTTTTATTTTTTAATGCCTTCAGATGGCCCAATTCTCACTTCAAAAAAATGGATTTTAAATGCCTTCACTATTTTAATGTGAAATATTGCATTTATTAAAAATAGTAAAAAAATAAAGAAATTAAAAAATGTAAAAAATTCACATGAATTCCTATGTAGAAAATAGCTCATTAAAATTGTATAAATATTGCATAGTATCATAAAATTCCCTCAAAATCATAAATAATAATAAAACAATATTATTGAACAAAAATATATTACATTGATTTTCCTGAAAAAAAAAAAGTTACATTTCAAGGCTTCGGTCACTTTTGACCGCGAAGAAGACAAGTGTGACTCCTAAACGAAGAAGGCCAGAGGGTTAAAAGTATACTTTTACATACTAGAAAGTGGGTCAATTTAGTCCCAAGGAGTATTGAAATAGTACACTTACAAGTATACTACTAGTGCACTGATATTTGTATACTTACTACATAAAGTACACTTAAAAATATACTTGAACTTTAATAATTTTTTTTTTTAAATAAATTAAACTTGATGTATACTACTATTTGGTAAGGGTAACCTTACCTAAATCCCCACCAATCAGGAATCAAAACAAACAAATCACACCAAAAGATCTTTAGCTACCCGTCCCGTCCCAAGAAGCATTGCAAAGGACATAATCAAGTCTCAAATTACTAAATATTTGTGTATATCTGCGTATTTTGGAATAAATGTAAAATATACTGTTTCTGTATAGAAAATCAACATCTTTAAATTAGTACTATATATATTATTTGTCATTTGCAATGCTTGATGAGATGCAATGCTTCTTTCCCTCAGATTCACAGTCTTGTACCTTAATTTATACCTTTTTGTCTGGATTTCAAATGTCAAATTTTTGTTTTTGCTTCAAATTATAGTTTGTAATGTTAGAATTCAACCCATAGCAGGTTAGTTTGGTTCATGGCTTATAATTCTTCTTGAAGACACTTTAAAAATCCTTATAAGAAAAATGAACAAGGAAAACACTCAAGATGGAACCAAGATGACTAAAAAAGTGACCTCTATAAACGTGGAGTGGGACTTTTAAAATGGGAGGAAAGAGGAAACTAACTAAAGTGATTATTAATGACATAATGTGGAGTGTCGCTCATAAAGAAGGTGGGGTAATTCGACAGCTGCTATTAGTGGTCTGTCATACTGTCTGTAAACGACCTCACAAAGACAATGATCTGTGATTCCAGTTCCTCAAGTGATTTTGGGATCATACATGTCTATAAGTATGACAGACCACTATTATGTCATTAATAATCACTTTAGTTAGTTTCCTCTTTCCTCCCATTTTAAAAGTGCTTCTTGGGAGGGGACGGGTAGCTAAAGATCTTTTGGTGTGATTTGTTTGTTTTGATTCCTGATTGGTGGTGATTTAGGTAAGGTTACCATCATTGTCTTTGTGAGGTCGTTTACGTACTATGGCTCTCTTGACAAACTCCTCCTGGCAGGCCTTGCCATTCTCCTTCTTGCCCCCCCAGGCTTTCAGTGCGGAGGCTTGCAGGGCCCGGCCGTAAGAGAAGGTGAGGGCCCAGGGTTTGCTCAGGGGACACTGGTTAATGGTGCTTAGATTGATGGAGGCCTCCTCCTCGCTCTGGCCTCCGGACAGGAAGGTGATGCCTTTGGGAGAAGAAGATGATAGAGTTTAGCATTGTGATCTTTGTATTATAAATGACGAACCATTTGGATTATAAATGATTAGATAATGTATAAATTGCACATAACATTATTCTTACATATAGTAGTGGTGTCATGATACATTGATATGAACTGATATATCAGTCAAATGTTGAACTATGTAATGTTTTGAACATAATGAACAAAAAATCTGTATATTTTTACATATCTATGAGATATATTAGAAGACTTGATTGTTATAAAAAGAAGCAGCTATGTTAACGTGTTTCCTTAATATCTACAAACATAATGTGTTATTTTTTTTGGCTATAGAAGAGTCAAAAAATTACATGCAGCACCTTTTAAAAATTAAATGTTTGTGCTTGACTTAAAATTATAAAAGTTTACTTAAGTTGCTATTACTAATTGCGGCAGCATTTTATATCAGAATATCAATATACAAATCACAGACCACTGAACTTAATCAAATCATAATTGAATCCTGCCAATCCACAAATATTGTATTGCTGTTTTAGAGAATCAATGTCAGACTCGCCCAATATATAATCACATTCAATTCAGTTTTCCCAGATATTTATATACCAAATACTGGCGTTGTGGGATTAGAGGTGAAGATTATCACTGCATTCCATTCTGAAGGGCTCATCTCTATTCTCTCTTTATTTTACAGTGTTTACCCTCCCAAATGAGAGCTTTCGAAAGGATGAAGAGGGTAGGGGATTAAAAACTGTTCCTTCACGCACACTTCTGCAGCATGTTGCTGAGACAACTACAGAGGCGCCGTTTGTCCCACAATTAAATGAAGTTCCAAACGTATGTTCGGGAAGAGCCTAATCATTCAGTCCTGTCAGTCATCATTACAAGTCTATATAAGCAGCTGTCATTGCGCCGTCCCAGCGTCATTTCTTCCGGCATCCCTCCACCTCCCCATCTCCTCCTCTGTTTCTGTTTTTCCCCCTCTAGGTAGTACCACAATGGGGGGTTGCACTCGGTGCTCAAGCTGAACCTTGGGTTCGAACCTCCATTACAGACAGCAAGCCAAGTTTGTTTACCATTAACCATCAGGGCCCGTATTCACAAAACATATTAAGGCTAAAAATGCTTTCCTGTAGCTCAAATAGTAGAGCATGGCGCTAGCAACGCCAAGGTCATGGGTTCGATTCCCAGGGATAAAATGTAAAAACTGTAACTTGAATTCAATGTAAGTCGCTTTGGATAAAAGCGTCTGCTAAATGCATAAATGTAAATGTAAAAGTAGCTCATAACTCGCCAGAAAATCTCAAAAACAATGGGCTTGTCGGTCCTAAATTTAGGACTCCTAAATTTTTGCTCTAAGAGTATTTCACAAAGCGTTTTAGCACTAAAACTAGCTCCTAAATCTGTGAAACGTTAGTAGTGAAGAGGACTCTTAAGTCACTAAGACCAAACCACAAACTATCCTAAATTGGTGGTTGCCGGCAATCTGCCTCAGAATGTAAACATTTTAGAAATATTTGACGATAATGAGCTTTTATAAACATATCACCTTTGGTTTTGGAGGTTATCCCAACTTCATATTTTCCATTGATTATATGCTTGTTTTCATTAACCAGCTGGGCAAGAAGTAACGTCTCCGGTTACTTAACTGTAACCTTGTTCCCTGAGAAAGCGGAACGAGATGCTGCGCTGCTCAGCGCATTGGGAACGCCTTTAGTCGTGACCAGCTGTGAATATTGTGTGTAACACGTCAATAGAATTGACCCGGAGGTAATATAGCCTCGGTCGATGACATCATCGGCGTGCGCCCGCAACACGAGGCTATAAAAAGATGAGCCACAGGTGCATCATCAGGATATTTTGTCTGAAGAGCAGTCCTGGGACATCTTCAGCACGGCAAAGCAGCGCAGCATCTCGTTCCGCTTTCTCAGGGAACAAGGTTACAGTTAAGTAACCGGAGACGTTCCCTTTCGAAAGCTACAATCGATACTGCGCTGCTCAGCGCATTGGGAACGAGAATACCCACGCCGCCATGCTTGGAAATGTCTGGACCCCACGGTTGTGCAGGTGTGCCCACAAGAACGCAAGAAGGCCTCAGACATTAGCTTGTGACATTGACTCAAGGACATGAGAGCCCGGAGTGGCATGAACATCCAAACTATAAATCTTATGAATGTGTGCGGAGAGGACCAACCTGCCGCATCACAAACCTGTTGTAAGGGGGCACCCCTTGCCAAAGCACTAGAGGAGGCGACCCCCCTGGTGGAGTGAGCCCTAAGACCTATTGGCGAAGCTTGTCCGCGCGCCTCATAAGCAAGAGCAATAGCATCCCTGACCCAATGAGACATGGTCTGCTTGGTGGCAGCTGCTCCTCTGTTACTACCACCATAACAGACGAAGATTCCACAGGTCGGGCCTGGGATGGAATATCGTGCCCTTCGCCTGAGACAGAAGGTCCCTCCTCTCCGGAATCGCCCACGGCGAGCCGTGGAGGAGAGATATTATCTCCGAGAACCACACTCTGTTCGGCCAACGCGGCGCTATTAGCAAGAGGCAAGACCCTTGTTGGCGAACTCTGGCTAGAACTCCCGGGAGCAGAGAAACTGGAGGAAACGCATACAGGCGCATCTTTGAGGATTGGCTCTTGGATGAAATCCTCTGGCTTTCAGCCACAACTGAAACGGTCTCATGTGCAACAGCCCCAGAGGAATCACCGTGGATGCTGAAGCCATGTAACCTAACATCTTTTGGTACTGACGAACAGTGCGATCTTGACCTAGCCTGACTTTGCTCATGGTCTGCCGAATGGTCTCGATACGAGCGGGAGTCAGTTGTGCCCGCATCGTGATCGAATCCCAAACGATCCCGAGATAAGTCGTTCCATGGGTAGGAGAAAGAACACTTTTCTTGGTGTTGAGTCTCAACCCTAGAGAAACTAGATGAGCTAACACGATGTCTCTGTGTTGGAGCGCCATCTCTCGCGATTGTGCTAATATTAACCAATCGTCGATGTAATTCAAAATGCGAATGCCCTGGAGTCGTAATGGAGCCAGTGCTGCATCCATGCATTTTGTGTATGTGCGGGGTGACAAGGCTAGGCCGAATGGAAGAACCCGAAATTGGTATGCTTCGCCCCCGAAAGCGAACCTCAGGAATTTCCTGTGTTGTGGCAATATTTCTATGTGAAAATATGCGTCCTCCAGATCGATCATGACGAACCAATCGTGATGTTGAATTTGCGTCACGACCGTCTTGACGGTTAACATCTTGAACTTGAGCGCTTTGACTGCACAGTTTAAGCCTCGAAGATCTAAGATTGGACGCACCCCCCCATCCTTTTTGGGAACCAGGAAGTATCTGCTGTAATAGCCCAACTCTCTCTCTGGAAGAGGAACATGTTCTATGGCCTCTTTGCTCAGAAGAGTTTGCAGCTCTTGTGACAGTACGTGCATCAGCTCCGGTTTCACGGAAGTGAAAACCACGCCATTGAAACGCGGAGGACGACGAATAAATTGGATTCTGTATCCTATCTGCACTGTGCTTAATACCCACGCAGAAATGCCTGGCAGAAGTTTCCACGCTGCCAGACTCTCTGAGAGTGGTATTAATTTTAATACTTCCTTTTGAGGGGATGTTAGATGTTCCGCGTCCGGAATGACAGCCGGAAACAACGGAACATCTAACATTTCGCTGGAAACCGCTGCCCCCCGAAGCACGCGAGGTGGCAGGGATGGAGTGGTTTTGTGAGGGTAGCGGGAAGGGGCGAAGAGATCTTGAACGCGCCCCATCCCGCGGGGGACTACCCCCACCAGATTGGGCGCCAGACCATCAGGACTTTCGCTTCTTGTTAATAATAGTCCTGAGGTCTGGCTTGGGAGGTTGCTGAGCGCGGCAAGCCTGTCCCCAGTCTCTACGAGGGGGAGCACGCTCCGCCACGCTCTGCTTTTTAACCTCCCTAGCTTTTGAAGGACCGGCGCGGGTCTGGGTGGCAGACGGCCCCTCCCCTTGAGTGCGGCGAGGAAGGAACTGAACGAATGCTTCTTCGTGTTTCTTCACCTCTTTAAATCTGGCCACTACGGTGTTCACGGAGTCGCCAAACAAACCAGAGGGAGAAACAGGGGAGTCTAACAGAAACAAACGATCGTTCTCTTTAATACCTGTCAGATTCAGCCACAGGTGCCTCTCCGTGCTGACTAAAGCACTCATTGAACGGCCGATGGCACGGGCCGTTTGCTTGGTCGCACGGAGAGACAGATCTGTGGCTCGACGAAGCTCAGAGAACGCCTCCTCGTCGATGGTACTGCCCATACTCAAATCCTTCAACAGGTCAGCCTGGTATGCCTGTAACAGTGCCATAGTGTGCAGCGCAGCACCAGCCTGACCTGCAGCTTGGAAAGCTTTACCCACTAGTGATGATGTTATACGACAAGGTTTAGTGGGGAGGGTAGGTTTCTTTATCGAAGATGCGGCTTCGGGCGAGAGATAGCTCGCGAGCATCTCTTCAACCCGAGGCATCTCCGTATACCCCCGCGACTTTGCACCCACGATAGTCGAAAAAGTCGACAACATAATATAATAATTGAATATTATTTGAATATGGCAACATAATATCGCACTCTACAATACTTCTATGAATGAATCTCTGACAGAAACTATGAGCCAATCACTGTGAGCATAGTTAATGAGCATGCTGATATCACCCATAGCAACAAGGTCAACCCCGCCCCTTACTCTTAGCTTAAAGGCCTTTCCACACTGAGCTTGAGGTGAATCGCCGACGAACGTTGCTTTCACACCGAGCGCGAAACAAATGCTCACCTTCTGCTAATTCATGCCTGCACGCTAGGGGACACAGACCAACAATGTATTTTTCCATTGTCTCATATCTGGATTTAACATCTAAATTAAGATAAACAAAGTTTGTTTCTACACCAGAAACACAATCTATCTATAATGCTTATAAGAATAGGCTACATCCTAAAATATAATTAGCATAAGTACAATTAGCATCAAGCTACACTTGAAAATATATTTAATTATAGTATATGCTTACCCACTTTAAACCATCATCGAGTGCTTGTAATAACTTCCGATTGTGATTTATAGTTGATTTTGATTCCATAACAAGCAGACACATGTGGATGTGAAGAGACACGTGTTTTGTATGTTTAATAACGCTACGCTGCTAATATTTGTCATAAACATGCTTTATTGCTATAATCATGTCTATTTGCTTTCATATTTCATGTGTAGAAAAATGTTTCCCTCTATTTTTTTTTTAAATACGGAAGATCTAGAGTGAACGCGCTCGGACACTCGCACACGTGGAAGAAAACGGACGGTGCTCTACAGATCACATGATTCAGTGGAGAATTATAAGAAATGTTGGACGAAAAAAAATAGCATTTTCGGTGTGGGAATGTTCGAATGTTGTCTATGTGGAAGCATCCATAGGAAGCTGTTGTTTTATTCCAGCGCGTCATCGCGTCCGAAATTCGTTTCGCTCATGGTGGAACGGCCTTAAAGGTGCCATAGAATGAAAAACTGTCTTTACCCTGGCATATTTAAATAATAACAGTTCTGTACATGGAAATGACATACAGTGAGCCTCAAACACCATAGTTTCCTCCTTCATATGTAAATCTCGTGATTAAAAAAGACCACTGAAAAACCGGCGAATCAGAACATAACACCGACTGTGACGCAACAGTCGGGATCACTACGCCCCCAACATTTGCATAAACCCGCCCTTGTTCTAAGCCGGCCGAACCATCAGAAGCTCTGCAGGTATTGTAAATAAACAAGCGCGGACAACAGCGAAAATAACACAATAAATGTTATGTTCCAGGCCGTGCAGGGGGTGTGAAGTGCAGGGATGGGTTGGTGTCTGTATTCAGAAAGGCACAGAAAGCAAATAACGCGAGCCACTAAAGGGACATGGTTAGCTCCTTGCTAGCGGTAGCCTGTTACAGTACATAAGATTTCACTCTCAGTAAGGAGAGATGAGGATGATGGCGAATGACTTACAGATCCTGAGCACCACTGACAAGCATCTGATCTTGTGAAATGTGTGGTAAGTACTGTTGCTCCATAATGTAAACATAGTTTGTGTGATCGCGTCTCTTGAAAGTGAAACTATAACGCGATCAATGGAACGTTCAAAAGCAGTTTCAATGCCTCGCATATTAATAACGGCTCCCTGATGCCCGCGTTTTATATACAGTATAATTACCCGACGATATAACAGCGAGAGAAAGTTTTTAAATATATATTTTCCTCCCTGTGCTTCCTTCTTGCTGATGAGCCGTACTGTGAAACAGCCAATCAGAGCAGGGCTCAACATTGAGCAGCACTGTGAAACAGCCAATCAGAGCAGAGCTCATTATTATTCATGACCCTGGCAAATAAGCCAATAACAGACCGTTTCATTCTAGGGAGAAATCCTAGGGTTGTAAATGGACATGTAAAATCGTTTCTGGAGATTTTTTGCCCTTACCTAAGCCACATACCTTCTGTGTAGATACCAGAGAACAATTTAAAATACTGTATCAATGCATTCTATGGCACCTTTAAGACTTCAACTATTCCTTAGTAAAAGTTTTTCTCAGCAGCTTTGTGAATTGGTTTTAAGAGAAAACTCTTAGCTAAAAACTTTTACTGCTATTTAGGAGAACTCTTAGTGTTAAGATAAAAAGTTTTGTGAATACGGGCCTAGGTCTGGATGGGTAGGCGAACTCGTGAAACCTGTGCAAAGAATCCATCAGGTGTACCCTTCAATATAGCGGGCGTGATTGTCCAGAGGCAGGTGTATCCCGTGTGGGACACAGCGCAGGTGGAGCGACTCACCGGGGACGGCCGGTGGAACGGTGCGGCGCAGGGCAGTGACGGTGGACATGGCTATCTCCTGAGGAGAGTACTTGTGGGAGCAGGAGTGGCCAGCAGTCACCATGTTGGGTTTCAGCAGGGTTCCCTCCAGATACACATGATGGTCTGACAGAGCCTTGTACACAGCTGCCAGGACCTTCTCCGTCACATACTGGCATCTCTTCAGATCGTGGTCACCATCAGGCAGGATCTCAGGCTCCACAATGGGCACGATGCCATGCTGGCGGAGACAACAGCAACCAGTGTAAATTAATTGTAACACCTTGCCTATGTGAATGCTTTAAGTCTGTTTTCTGATAAGGGGCACAGACAGCAGAGAAACAAACAATAATTATAAGTGCAACAAAATACATGTATAGCCATACAAAATACATACCAAAAGTTTTCAATATTTTTTGTTGTTTATATCAACAAAAACATATTAATTATAACTATAAAAAAATTATATAAGGTGCATAATTATAATTATATATATATAAACTATATAAGGTTTATTCACTGTACGGCCAGAAGACAGAAATTCTGACAAAACACGAGAGTAAACATTGTTACAACTTTAAGGGTTTGATGGGTAGGGGAATTAATTGTTGTGTAGACTGCTGTCTAAAATCTCAGAGGTCATATATACATACTAGAGGTCTTCATGGGTCCACTTGGATCTGAAAACTCGAGGTCCGAACCGAGAGGGTTCAGGTCCAAAACTTCTATGAGTGCCTCGGACATGGTTCGGGTTTGGTATTAGCAGCCTCGGGAACTTTAAAATAAATGTGCTTTTTCCAAATGGACCCGATAAGACCCAGATTCTTTTAAACTATCCCGGATGCACACTTGCGCGTTCGTGTTAAGTGCATTTTTAAGAAATTCATCTTATATACAGTATATATGAGATCCATCAGGAAAAGCCACTTGATTTGTTATACTGCGTGTTCATGCCTTTTCTTTTTTGTGTGCAGAAGCTCTTCCCTGGAGATGAGGTAAATAACGTTGTTAAATCCATGATTTATAAGGCTATCGATTTAATTTTTTATCAAACTATTACGTTTATTTTTCAAATCCACTGGTCACAATTGAAAGCCGAACTCAGAAATAACATGTGTTCAACAGGTAGGAAAAATCTAAAGTAATAATAAATAAGTAAATAACTGAAAGAAATGGAGCAGTGGCCAAATCAGTCAGCAAGAGATTTTTCCTGACCGATGCGGGGCTGCTGGCTGTGCACACATCAATGGCGTTTACATTCGGGTCCAGTCGGGTTAGAAAATAAATGCCATCGGGTCGGTCTCGGGTCTAATTTCATCGGGTCTGTCTCGGGTCAGGTCTTTCTTTTTGAAAAATTGGTTTATGCATGTCGGGTTCGGATAAGAAGTGATTCAAAAATTCCATATTTAACCATTTTAAAGAAAATGCTTAATGTGGGTTAATGCATTAATGCAAATTTAAGTATACAAATTCAGTATACACTTTACTTTAAAACATTCTATATGCAGGCAAGCAGATGAACTCAGAATATGCAACATGCAAAATTAACATGCGATTTAAGCCCAGCTCACACTGTGTGATTTTGGCCATGACTTGGTCGTCTGAGACAAATTTTGAAAATCCTAAAATATTCCTATAATCTTACACTAAAATCTGTAGATCGCTGGTCGCTGGTCTGACATGTTCACCGACAGCCGATTAATGGCCGTTGGGATCAGATCTTATCTCCGACGAAATTCTGGCAGTGTCAGAACATTTTGCGCACTGTCCTGCAGTGTTCTTGTTGTTCTTGTTTATTTATGTAGCACAGTTTAGTACAACACCAGGTTGCCCAAAGTGCTTCACAATATAACAATCAATTTATATAAAAAACATCCATACACATGACAACACACATCACATAACAACATATAGGCACAATTAAAATAAATAAACCTGCATCACAACAACTCAGTCTTTAAAAGATGTGCTTTTAACATAGCTTTGAAAACCGGCAGTGAGTTAACAGATCTAATAGTAAGAGGGAGGTTATTCCACACTTTTGGACTGGCTCGTGAAAAAGCTCAATCTCCCTTGTATTTGTATTCTGTCCTAGTAAAACAAAGGAGGTGTTGATTTTTGGACCTCAGAGATCTCGAAGGAGTATAGACTGATACCATACTTGACACATACCCAGGGGCTAAATTGTGAAGGGCCTTAAAAACAAAAATAAGAATCCTATAAATAATTTTAAGCTGTACCGGCAGCCAATTTAGTCACGCAAGTAATGGAGTGACTGAGTCATCCATTCTTGCCGCTGCGTTCTGAATTCTCTGTAGGCGCCCCAATGCACCACAATCAACTCCAAAATAAAGGGAGTTACAATAATCCATTCGAGTGAAAACGATAGCCGTAATAGCTTTCTCCAAATCAGTAGTGGATAGGAATGGTTTCGTTTTCGCTAGGAAACATAAATGAAAAAAACAAGATCTCACAACCATTTTTATTTGCCTGTCCATCTTTAATTTACTATCCAAAACAAACCCAAGTCCTTCACATGGTTTTTAATAAAGTCAGCCAGGTGCGTTGAATTTAAACATTGAATTACTTCTTGATTCTTGGGGCCAAAAACAATTACCTCAGTTTTATCTTCATTAAGCATCAAAAAATTTGCAGCCATCCAGGCCTTTACCTCCTGTAAGCAAGCTACCAGAGCCGGCCCAAGGCATAAGCGAACAAACGCTGCTTAGGGCCCCGTGGCCACCAGAGGGCCTCCAAGAGTAGTCTACATTAAAAATGACCGTTTATTTTATCTTATATTCGTGATGTATGTCAATGGACAGTGGTAATTATACAAAAGTGAAATATTAAATAATTAAATATTCTATGCATATCATTTGATTATTTCCATAGTGACGTGTCATGCAGGCACACTAATGAGCATTTGATAATATGCGCCGGACGCTGCCGTGTGGATCTGTCACATTAACACATTAATTATCACGTAAATTCACCTATTTCTCCCGAAATACATGAAAGTAAGTGGTCAGTCAGCTGGGAGAAAAACAGAGTAAACTTTATGGTAAATGTGTAGCCTATTTGATAGGAATAAACCATGTCGTCCATTAATTGAAAGGATTATTATTACCGCTTTCCATAGAAATCATCGTGTTGCCTATAGCCTATAACAAACTAAATGTCTTTTTTTTTTTACTTAACTGAAGTGTATTTAAATGTCTGAAACCTCAAATAAACTGTATTTAGTTGAAAACACTGAACAGTTATGAAATATGAAAAGCACAGAGCGCGTCTTTCTTTATTTTTTTCGGAGCTCGTCTTTCTCTGGCTCAAAGGGTTAAAATCAATGGTGTTTTGCGGGTGGAGGGGGACAAATTCAACACGGGGGTTTTGTGGCACAAATCAGAGGTGCGTTTCTCAAAACCATTGTTAGCTAACTATGGTCGTTATTTCCACTGAACTCTATTTGTAACGACAGAACTTGCGACCATAGTTGCTTTTTGGAAATGCACCCCTGGTCAGATCAGTAAAAATTGCCATAACTGTCCTGGGTATATATTTTTGTAATAAAAATAAGCTTCTCCTCAGCCTACATTTTGCGTCTTTGCTATTATATTCCAATATCATTATGCCTCAATTAGCTAGATATAAATTAAGAGTTGTTGTTTTATATAGATGCTCACTGTTGTGTTTAATATTTATTATAAAAAAGTACGACTTGTAATAAAAGAACAACTTCGATTAATATTTATGTTAAAATAACATTCTGTTCTGTAAATGCATTGTCTGCTGATTTATTTAGCTACTTTTCAGCACATTAAGTATGCCACTTAATACTTTAACCCCCGGTTTCTTGTTTCACAGACAAGGCTTAAGCCTAGTCCTAGACTAAAATGTAAATCTGAGCTATTTCAGCTGAAAGAAACTTGCACTGACTGATCTTAAAACATGTCAGTGCTTTTGTTTTGTCTTATGATGAACACCTGTAATGCTTTTTTTCTAAGGCATGTTTATAAAAATCACTTATATGTCCTAATTGAACTATGGCTTAATCCTGGCTTAGTCTAAGCCCTATCTGTGAAACCGAGCCTAAGACTTTGAATGTTAAAGTGAAAATTAACACCTGACCACTGTTGTAAGTTTGCAACTGTTGCAACTGTTGTTCAAAACCACAGAAAGGTAAAAACATGCAGGCAGACAATGGTATGATGTAAGCAACACAGCTACAACAAACAAAGCTGATAATGGGTGTGTTAGATTTATAGTGTGTGAATAATCAAGCTTTGACAATAAACAGTCATATTGGCGGCACAGAGGGGCCCTCAAATAAAATTCTGCTTAGGGCCCCATAAAGGCTTGGGCCGGCCCTGCAAGCTACTAACACCTTTATAGAATCTGGGTTTGACTCTCTTACGGGTAGATAAATCTGAGTATCATCTGCATAGCAGTGAAATTATACTTTGTGTCTCCTACAACGAATGTCAAACTGTCTTCATTTTTCAAGGCAAGCCATGATCAGAATTAATGCTAGAGATTTCTTCTAACTGCTATAAACTCCGGTGCTCCCGTGCTCCGCTCACCTTCCTTTGCTATGATAAATAACTATTGCAATGCTTTTTTCGATTGGGTGAGTAGTGCTGCTTACACTATTCTTCTTAAATATGCCGGTATTGCTGCTTTTCATATACTTTTCCTGATAGCCAACATTTCAGCCCCGTGTGTAATGCAGGTCGCGGTCACTTAATGTGTGTGTGTGTGTGTGTTGAAAATGTAAGACTCCAGACAAGTTTCCTCATGGGCAGCCGTTTTTAACACATCTTGACTGTCGTACAGTCTGACATTACTGACAAGTGAGATTCCACAGTGTGACATGATCATAATGTTTGAACAGTCTGACAAGCAACAATCATAAAGGACAATTAAAAATCGCATAGTGTGTGCGTGGGTTTAGCCTGTTGCGTTTATATTCTAAGCTCATCTGCAAGCATCGTCAGTAAGGTGCATACTGGATTTGATATTTTTTAAACTGTCCCAAAATACTGCAGCAGGGAATGTATATGGATCACAAGTGGCCAAAACTTGCAGTTTGGTCACATAACTTTGTTTTCTTCCTTTAGAGAGATGATCTAAATATTCATGGCTTGAAACAGATGGAAAATTGACTGCACAGCTGCATGTTAGGGATGTTTTGCGCACCAGTCACGTGACTTAAATCTATGAATTGTGTTCATACCCACATGGAAAGAACCTATATGAGGATATATGCGCATATATGAAACCTATATGCAGTATATATGCACATATATGATAACATATATGCTGCATATATGCGTATATATGCCACATATAGGCAAAATTGAGGTGCATATATGTGCATATAAAGGCCATATAGGTCTCCTGTATTGCTTCTTTATATCCACATATAAGCCCTATATGTACATGTAAATGTAAATTTCGACATTTTGGGCTTTTATTTATGTTGTCTAGCAGCTATGGATTTTAATAATTTTACTAATATATAGGTAAACATATAGGTGCATATATGCACACATATATATACATGCATATATGTACCTATATAGGTACATGTATGCACGTATATGTGTACATATATGTATGCATATATGTGTACATATATGTACGCATATATGTGTACATATATGTGCATATATGTACATATATTATAGGAAAACGGACAATTTTATATATGTCACATATATTAAAAACATATATCAAAACCTATATTAAAACATATATGTTTATATAGGTTATTTCCGTGTGGGTAGAGTTAAGTGTTATGTCGCAGGCTGTAAAGTGGCTCACCATCTGGCAGATGCTGGCATAGCGGGCGAGTACATTGGCGTTCTCAATGATAGCCAGATGAGATGGAGTAGTGGGGGTGATCTTCAACACACAGCGCCATTTAGCAAAGTCAGCTCCATCTTTTTTATACTGAGCGCAGCGCTCGTACAGCCCGTCCAGACCTGAGGGGGGCATGTGTGAACATTTGTGCAAAGACAGAATAAAACTCATAAAATGAAGGATATGAAGAAAGGTCATCCATACCCTGTGTGGTTGTCTCTCCATTGGTGCCGGCCAGAGGTACAACACCCTTGTCCACCTTGATTCCGACCACCATGCCTCTCTCCTTGATCAGCTGAGAGAAAGGCTTGCCATCGTCAGTCTTCTGATAGAGCGTCTCATGGAAAAGGATGACTCCGCCGATGCAGGGCAGGATGCGATCATCTGCGGTGAAGAGCAGCTGACGGTACAGCCTTCTGTTCTCCTCTGTGTTCTCCGCGCTGATGCTCTGGAAGCGCTTTGCGACGCTGCCTAAAATGAGGCACGGTAAAAAGAAAGCCAGAGAATAAACAGAATCCTCCATTTGCAAGAACAAGCATTTTGAAAGCATGTTTAAGTGTTTATACCTGTGGACTCATCAGCTGCAAGAATTCCCTTTCCTGACGTGACGATCCTCAGAGCGATATCGCTCAGCTCTTTCTTCTGATCGGGGCTCAGGAAGGAATATGCGTGTGGCATCTTTACTGGAAGGAGGAAAATGAAATCAGGAACAAAGCAGACAGTAGCCAAATAGGTTAATGTGATAGGCAATACACTGATGGTACAGGTAATACCGTGGAACATACTAACGAGACATGAAGTACTAATTTCAGTGTCAGTAGTGTCATCAAACAGATGGTTGTTTTCAAACAGGTTTCACGAAAACTTTCCCAATCGGTTTGCCACAGGTTAGTCAAACAGATAATTCTGCACCAAACTTGCTCCACTGGTTTAGTCAAATTTGGGCTGGAAAACTAGAGAGTGCTGCAAGGATGACATATTTTCGAGGTGAACCTATATGTTTGCATCATCCTAGTTTGATAAAAAAAAACAGAAGTATTTTCCCATAGGCTTTTGGATTGCCAAGAATAAGCTCTGTGACCAACAAGAGTTTATGATTCTTACATGCTTTGTTCATCATGATGATCTTCACAAAGCCTAAATACAATCACCCAAAGTAAAAAGGTAAATTTAGGCTACAAACAAATGACACCATGCATGGTTTCACAACTTCAGTGTTAATCCCAAAGTCTCTTTCAGTCTTTATTTAAATTTCTACAAATTTTTATTTAAAATTCACTAGTGAGTGAATGAGTTCTGTTTTTCGTCCCATTTAGTGACATTTTAGCAACCACCTTTTTATCAGAAACATGAAAGCTTAAATAAATCTGAGGTATTACTGATGTTTTTTATGTTGTAGAATAAAGCATGGAAATGTCCTGAGCTTGTGTTCACCACAGGCCTTATTTCAGGCATTTAACCAAAAGCTCGCTCAAAAAACTCATTGATAAACTAATTTTGTTGTGTTAGGACTCATTCCTGCAGCGCTCTATGGTTTTCTTATAGTTGGCTTTGTTTAAGCTGGTATAGGAGCAAGTATTGTAATGCTGAAAAAAAAATGACACACATGACTTTTAATGAGTACAATACCATGGTATTTCTTTGACATGTCCAAAGAAATTAGCATTTCATTTCAAAATGAAAAATGAAATAAAGTGCAGAATGTGTAATGTGATGTAGGAGATATAATGCATTAAAAATCATAACCTACACTTTCAGCACTGAGCTCTTGGTTGTTGCAGGAAGTACTGTAATTTCCTTTTTGGAATAAAACATCTGCTAAATAATTAATGGTGACTCTAAGGGATGTTGTGATGAGGAAGTGTTTTGACGAATTTTTAATCTAAATACAAGGGAGGTAGTTTTTTTTTTTTTTTAACCATATCTCAAAAAACTGCCTGCAATTGTCAGACATGTATGACTTGAAAGTTAAGATCCTCCTTTTTTATAGAGAACTTCTGCTTTATTTATTAGGGTATAGGGAAATATATTGTGACAGTATGCTTAAATACTGCTCTTCAAATGTATTTTTATTTTCATTTCCTCATTATGACTGTCGCTTACTCCTGCTGTCTGTTCTCCTCAAGAGTTCTGTACATGTCAAGCCTTGCTACTCTCATTGTTGACCTTTATGTGAGTTATGTAGGACGAGCTCTTTTCCTGCCACCCCCTTCATCCACTGATTCTACCTTTGCCCTTTTTGACACTACTGCTTAAGAGTTCAGACTATATATAAACTAGCGCCTACCAGCTGCACTGGTGTAGATGTGCTGTTCTCGCACGAGGGTATATATGTCCAAAAAGTATGTATGTATATTGTTTTCTTTTGTTCTGTCTGTTCCATTGGTGAACATCAAAGGCTACAACCAATAAAGTATTTGATTATTTCTGCACTTTAACCCCTTTTTCTGTACTTAAAGTCCCAAGAAGTTATACTGATGATATATTATTTTTTATAATTAACGAGCCACTGGTTATAAAAAAAAGCTATAAAATGATAGCAATATCAGAAAAATACAGTCATATAGAAGGCCTAGTACAGTTGCATTGTAACATTGGGCTGACAGAAGCTTGCCAATGCAATTTATTCATATTCATTATGAATAATACAGTGACTGTTTCGAATCAATCCAAATGAATCATTTGGAATGGTTTAGGTGTGATTTACTAAAGGGCTCTGTTGTGTGAATATCATTAAAATCAGCTCAAGATTGTTGCATTTCTGCAATAGTTAGAAAAATTGTCTAATATTTACATGGAGATTTATATTGCTTTGGAATATTGCCATTTTTATCATTAAACATGTCAATCATGTTTGATCTAATGGTGTCAATATTGGTAGTGACCATACTGGTATGCTGTGAGAGTCAAATGCAAAAAATTATTAATTTATCTAAAATTATTTGAAAAATAAATATTGTTTAATTGCTTTAAAGCATCTTGATCTTGCTCCAAAAGCCAACTACATATCAGAATCCTTTAGATTTATAGTCAGACTTTTGGAATATTTAGCGCTACCAGCAACATCATAATAACTATTATCACAGTTCATCAGCTTAAGCACTTTGTCGCAGTTCTGAGTTCAGTAATCAGGAAGGAAATATGACTCTTGCTTCCTCCTCCTCTTTTTATTTGAAGTGTTTTGCTCCGATAAAGCCACCACACAACCACACTCTCCTATTTCTGTTGTTATCTTATTCATACTCATTAGCACTGTGATAGTCTTTTAATATCAATGTCCTGTTAAGACAGAATTTAAAATAATATTCTTACCTTTCTTGCTGAAAGGAGCACAGACCAAATGGAGCGACCCTTGAAGCGAGGGAGAGAGAAAGAGAAGGGGTGAGAAGAAAAGATCTGGCACAGACCACGACAGCTGCCTGTCCGATTTTCCACTGTATTTATCCAGCATTATGACCCCTCACATTCAGCTGTCCTGCTAAAATTAGCCCTATCCTGATACTGGAGACGGGTGGCAACATTCCCAAACACGCAAGAGAGCGAAGGAGACCGACAGAAGGGAGTGTGTGGGGTCAGAAGCCTTACAGTTGAGTGTGCTCTTGTGGAAATACGTTAAAAGCTGCATGAAGATGTCTAAAGAGGGAGAAAGGCAAACAAGTTGGCTAATATAAACAAGTGTCAGAATCTACAGCACGCACTGTTGTTGGAAACCTCATCCGACAATAGCAGCATGCTGACCCTTGACCTTTCGGTGGCTTTTGAACAGCCGCAGGATGAAGCCCTAGGTATTTTACTAATAGCCCTGGTTTTGTTGTTTATAATGGAAAAAAAAGTTTTATAGTGAGTGTATTAAATGTCCTATTAGAGGAATTAGGCAATATATTTATGGAAGACAGGGGTCAGAAGAGGTGGTTTCTGTTTGTTAAAATAATTGCAATTCCATTTGCCCCTATTAGTATTAAAGGAAATTACACAGCACCTTGAAGATGTAGAGTTTGTATTTGTAGATGTGCCTCTATTTACAGTCTATCAAAACTCCAAAAACATTCTTATACATAAAATTCACAGCAGGTTCCAGCTGAAATGAACATGAGAGGCAGTAAAACGCCAACAATTTTTTTTGCTATTCACGTTTACTCAAATCATGATTACAGGCAGGCGCGCAGATGGCATTAGGGACGGGGGGGACATGACCCCCCCAGATTCATAGTGACCCGATCCGTCCCCCTCACTGTCTCTACGAAAGGCAACATCAGTATACAGAGGATAAATCAGGGTTTCCGCTATGTACATTATCCTAAGTAGTGGCGGCCAGGCCACATGCGCTAAGCCATTTTTGAAAAACGCTTTTGACCGCAGTGTCTGACCGAGTCCCAAAACACGTGTAGCCAATCAGCAGTAAGGGGACGTGTCTTGTACTGATAGAGAGAAGAGAGACACATACTCTGTTTATACCATGGAGCAGCAGTACTAAGCCAGTACTGTCACGGTTTATGAATCCATTGTGTTCTTCATGTCACGTGTACTTGTGTAGGTCTGTGTGTTACATGTCTCCTTGTGTTTCTGGTAATTGTCATTGTTCTGATTTGGTTTCTCCCATTGTCTCCCCCCCATCGATCTGTCTGATTTGGTTTAGCCCTCATTATTTTGTATCCCCGTCACCTGTTCTCATTACCCTCTCCAGCTGCTGCTCATCTTCTCTTGGCTACTTAAACTCACTGCAATCTCTCCTGTTTGTCAGATCGTTGTTTGATGTCAGTGGATTGTTTCATCGTGTGTTCGTCCTTGGAAACTCTGGTTTGTCTTGTCTTGGTTATCGTGTCTTTGGATGTTCTACGTTGGATCACTCTTCACCATTCATCACCACGCTGACCATCAAAGTCTCTGCACCACCTACCCATCCGAGAGACTTCATTCATCCTTTCTGTTAATTTCTGCCATTGCACCGTCTGTCAATAAACTGGTTACTTGCATCTTTGTTTCCATCATCCTTGTGTTTCATAACAGAACGATCTGACCAACATGGAAGCAGCAAGTTCCAACCCTTCCATGTTGGAGGAGTTCATTCGGGCCAGCGTCTCTCGGATGGACGCTCAGGAGAAGAGCATGAGTGAGTCAGGACAGGCCATTCGTGCTCTTGTGGTGCAGGTGTCCGAGCTCACCCAACGAGTTCAACAGCTACAGGTTCCCGCTGCGCCGCCCACACCGCCCGCTCCCCTCGCACCATCCAGTGCCGCCTACCAGTCAGAGCCCCGATTACCAACTCCAGAGCTCTACAGTGGTGAGCCGAACTTTTGCCGAGCTTTCCTCACTCGTTGCTCCATGCACTTTTCATTACAGCTGAGGACCTTTGCCACCGAGGAGAGCAAGGTGGCATTCGTGCTCACCCTGTTGACTGGGAAGGCAGCATTATGGGGAACAGCGGTGTGGGAGAACCAGGATCCATGCTGCGCCTCGTTCCAAACACTCTCCGCCGAGATGAAGAGGGTGTTTGACCGCGCGCGCGGTCGCCGGGAGAGAGGCCGCGCGGGTCCTGGCGGATCTCAGACAGGGGGAGAGATCTGTCTTTGACTTTTCCATTGAGTTCCGGACCTTGGCGGCAGAGTGTCAGTGGAACGAGGAGGCGCAGTGGGACATGTTCCTGCATGGGCTGGCTGATCGCGTCCAGAACGAGATCTACGCCCTGGATCTACCCGCTACCCTCAACGGACTCATCGATCTGGCACTGCGGGTAGACGCTCGACTCTCCCGAGCCGAACGGCGGAGGTTACCCGTTCGGCTTCCCCCTGCGGAGACCCCTACAGCTCGAGCCAGCGGCGGGGACGCGGTCAGCCCCGTCTACGATCCCGAGCCCATGCAGGTCGGGCGAGCTCGGCTTTCGCGGGAGGAGAAGGAGAGGCGGAGATCCCAGGGCCTGTGTCTGTACTGTGGGGTGGCGGGGCACTTCGCCTACAGCTGCCCGGTAAAAGGGCCAGCCCGGCAGTAAGTTTGAGGCTACTGTCGGGTGGGATCTCCGCTGATAAGACCTCACCCAGATCGACCTCCACACTCCTCCCGGTGAGACTTAGATGGTCAGACTGCACTCACGACTGCTCTGCACTACTGGACTCAGGGGCCGAAGGTAATTTTATGGACCATTCCTTTGCACGCCGGACTCAAGTCACACTTCAGCCCCTCACTCACACCATCGCTGTCCATGCCCTCAATGGTCAAACTTTGCCCACCATCTCATTCATTACTGAACCCATCACACTCATTGTATCTGGCAACCACACCGAAACCATTTCATTTTACATTCTGGACTCCCCCCTGGCACCCATTGTCTTAGGACACCCCTGGCTCATTGAACACAACCCCCGGATTGACTGGCAGCTTAAGACCATATCAGAATGGAGCAATAAATGTCATGAGTCTTGTCTTGTGTCTGCTTGTCCGTCTGTCTCTGTTTCTGTGTTTCAGGAGAAGGCAGTGGATTTGTCTAACGTGCCCACGGAGTATCTAGACCTGAAGGAGGTGTTCAGTAAGTCTCGTGCTGCTTCTCTCCCTCCTCATCGTCCCTATGACTGTGCAATAGAGTTACTGCCAGGTACGTCTCCGCCCAAGGGCAAGTTATATTCACTTTCAGTTCCAGAAAGGGAGGCCATGGAGAAATATATTTCTGATTCTCTAGCAGCGGGGTTCATTCGACCCTCCTCTTCTCCAGCGGGGGCGGGGTTCTTTTTTGTGGGGAAGAAGGACGGATCTCTGCGACCTTGTATTGACTACCGAGGGCTGAATAATATCACGGTAAAGAATACTTATCCTTTGCCGTTGATATCTTCAGCTTTCGAGAGGTTGCAGGGAGCGTCGGTCTTCACTAAATTGGACTTAAGAAACGCTTATCATTTGGTCCGCATTAGGAGGGGAGATGAATGGAAGACTGCTTTTAACACCCCCAGGGGGCACTTTGAATACTTGGTCATGCCCTTCGGTTTGTCCAACTCCCCAGGGGTCTTCCAGGCACTCGTCAACGACGTGCTGCGAGATATGGTCGATCGATTCATATATGTCTACCTGGATGACATATTGATTTTTTCATTATCTCTCCAGGAGCATGTGCAGCATGTTCGACGAGTGCTTCAGAGGCTGCTAGAGAATGGGCTTTTTGTCAAGGCGGAGAAATGCGATTTTCATGCAGTCTGTTCCTTTTCTAGGGTACATTGTGTCGGCTGAGGGAATGCGCATGGATCCTGACAAGGTTATGGCTGTGGTGGATTGGCCAACTCCAGATTCCCGTAAGGCCCTACAGAGGTTTCTGGGGTTTGCCAATTTCTACCGGCGTTTTATTCGCAACTTCAGCCAACTAGCCTCTCCTCTGACCGCCTTGACCTCCCCCAGAACGACGTTCAGGTGGTCAGACGCAGCCGAGGCTGCGTTTGCCAAACTTAAAAGCCGCTTTGTTTCGGCTCCCATCCTTGTTACCCCTGATCCATCACGTCAGTTCGTGGTGGAGGTTGACGCGTCAGAGGTGGGGGTAGGTGCAGTGTTATCGCAACGCTCTCCGACAGACGACAGAATGCATCCCTGCGCGTTTTTTTCTCACCGTCTATCGCCTGCCGAAAGTAACTATGATATTGGTAACCGAGAGTTGTTGGCAGTCAAGTTAGCATTGGAGGAATGGCGCCACTGGTTAGAAGGGTCGGGGGTACCTTTTATCGTATGGACCGATCATAAGAACTTGGAATATATCAGAACTGCTAAAAGATTGAACTCCAGGCAGGCTCGGTGGGCACTTTTTTTCGGACGTTTTGACTTTACTCTTTCGTATCGCCCGGGTTCCAAAAACATCAAACCCGATTCTTTATCGCGCATTTTTGACCGTTCCGATCGCCCGTCCACTCCCGAGTGCATTTTTTCGGAGACACTTATTGTCTCCACACTCACATGGGAGGTCGAATCGAAGGTTAAAACAGCCTTACAAGGGGTAACGCCTCCGGTCGGTTGCCCACCGAACCGTTTATTTGTGCCAGAGGGATTACGGTCCGACGTCATTCAGTGGGGGCATTGTTCCAACTGAATTCAGTGGGGGGCATTGTTCCAACTGTGGGGGCATTGTTCCAATGTGGCTTGTCATCCAGGAGTCAGTCGCACCACACATTTGGTCAAGCAACGATTTTGGTGGCCTCGTATGGCTCGCGACGTTCACAATTTTGTTTTGGCTTGCTCAGTTTGTGCCACTGGTAAGACGTCTAATAGACCCCCGGATGGGCTCCTTCAACCGCTGTCGATCCCTTCGAGACCCTGGTCCCATATCGCACTAGATTTTGTCACCGCCCTCCCATCCTCCCAGGGTAACACGGTAGTTTTGACCGTGGTGGACCGGTTCTCGAAGGCGGTCCATTTTATTCCCTTGCCCAAATTACCCTCAGCCAAGGAGACAGCGGTTACAGTCGTTGACCATGTCTTTCGGTTACATGGCCTCCCGACGGATGTGGTTTCCGACAGGGGACCCCAATTCGTGTCCAAATTTTGGCTAGAATTTTGCAAATTATTGGGGGCGACTGTTAGTCTGTCATCTGGGTTTCACCCTCAGAGCAATGGTCAAACTGAGAGAGCCAACCAGGATTTGGAGAGAACGTTGCGATGTATGGTTGCCAAGAATCCTTCCTCGTGGAGCCAACAACTTTCTATGGTGGAGTACGCCCACAATTCGTTACCAGTATCATCCACGGGCCTATCCCCATTTGAATGTAGTATAGGTTACCAGCCACCAATTTTTCCTAGTCTGGAATCCGAGGTCGCGGTCCCCTCCGCTCACGCCTTTGTCCAGAGGTGTCATCGCACCTGGACTAGAGCCCGCGAGACTCTAGTCCAGGTGGGAGCGCGCACCAAGGCCAGGGCCGATCGCCACCGGTCTAGGTCTCCCGTATACGTCGTTGGTTCCAAAGTGTGGCTTTCTACTAAGAACATTCCTCTCCGATCCGTGTCTAATAAGCTTGCTCCGAAATTCATTGGCCCGTTCCCTGTCACCAAAATCATTAGTCCGGTGGCAGTCCGCCTCAGACTTCCTCCAGTGTACAGGAGAATCCATCCCGTGTTCCATGTATCCAAAATCAAACCCGTTTTTTTTGCACGCATTAATCCGCCAGCCCCGGTTCCTCCACCGCCGCGACTCGTAAATGGGGAACCCACTTATTCGGTCAATCGTATTCTGGACTCAAGACGGAGGGGACGCGGATTCCAGTATTTGGTGGACTGTGAAGGTTACGGTCCGGAGGAGAGAAGTTGGGTACCTGCTAGAGACATACTGGATCACTCCCTTATTGATGATTACAATCGACAGGTAAGGGAGTCTGGGAACGCCAGGAGGCGTTCCTAGGAGAGGGGGTACTGTCACGGTTTATGAATCCATTGTGTTCTTCATGTCACGTGTACTTGTGTAGGTCTGTGTGTTACATGTCTCCTTGTGTTTCTGGTAATTGTCATTGTTCTGATTTGGTTTCTCCCATTGTCTCCCCCCCATCGATCTGTCTGATTTGGTTTAGCCCTCATTATTTTGTATCCCCGTCACCTGTTCTCATTACCCTCTCCAACTGCTGCTCATCTTCTCTTGGCTACTTAAACTCACTGCAATCTCTCCTGTTTGTCAGATCGTTGTTTGATGTCAGTGGATTGTTTCATCGTGTGTTCGTCCTTGGAAACTCTGGTTTGTCTTGTCTTGGTTATCGTGTCTTTGGATGTTCTACGTTGGATCACTCTTCACCATTCATCACCACGCTGACCATCAAAGTCCCTGCACCACCTACCCATCCGAGAGACTTCATTCATCCTTTCTGTTCATTTCTGCCATTGCACCGTCTGTCAATAAACTGGTTACTTGCATCTTTGTTTCCATCATCCTTGTGTTTCATAACAAGTACTATGAAGCTAGATTCACACTTTGGGCACCCCCCCCCCCCCCCCGGCAGGAGCAGATTATTGATAAATAAAGACTTACTTTTGCATGGTTTCTTGCACAGTACTGTGTTTTGCGCTCATGAATGCATGATTTGTAAACTAATATATTTTGATGTTTGCATCCCAACCAACTCCATATGTCTGGCTTTTCTGACAAAGTCCATTTGCTTGGTAGCTCACATGGTACAGCAATGTACCTGCAGAATGCTCCGTAGGCATCTTGTGAAAGAGGTGTTATAACTTTATTTTCAAAGAAATAGGGCATTAACCTTTTAGAACCACTAACCTTTTTGGAAATTGGATTTCCAAATTAGAACGCCCAATGTAATAAAACGTTGCCAGATTCATGTTCATCTCTTTAGGATAAAACTGTACTTTTAGCTCCATGCATGGCACATTTCACCTGACAATTTTCATGAAATGTGCAAGAAGCAACATAAGCATCATAGGCATGATTTTCCAGTGAACATGTGATGGTATTTGTCCTGGGATTATATTAATATGCAGGTGTCAGGAAAGGGTCATTTTGACTGTTATATGACATGTATTTATCAAATTTATTTATAAAGTGATTTTAATAAGGATATTTTATAAAGCTCAAGATTGGCCCACTGAGGCTTTTGTCCTGCTCACTGCGGGTATTAAAGCTATGTATTAAATACAGAAGAAACGGTAAGTGCCATACACAAGGGGAGCATAAAGAAACATGCCTTACAACATACAGTTTTACTCAGTGACAAGCTTTCAGTTAGCAAATGTTTATAAAAGACAGAATAGAGAAAGTGAGAGATGGTTAGTAGCTGTATTCATAACCTGCTGGAGACACTATTACATCAACACTGTGAGCAGGTAGAAAAAAAGAAAGACAGGAAGACTTAAAGGAAGACAGACATAAAAGAAAGCAAGCATGAAAGAGAAATTCAACGCTGTCCTCTTTTTCAAGTTGCAAATTGCAACACCTCATCTGATGTATTTACACACGCATGGTTTAACACAATAAATGGTGCAACCCTTTTACGGTAATCTCTTTTAATTTACAAAGGTCAGTAAATTCTTGCTATGTGAGTGTAAAGTCACATTTTTATTTTCACCAAGAAACTTTCTAACCAAAGAGATGTCTATTCTTATTTTCATCTTTGCAGGTGGTCTGACTAAGCACACAGGCCGTTTTCAGTAAACCACCAAACTCTTTCTGCTCTGCCGTGGTTTTGTACTTCATTGTCAATGACCACAGTCAGTTTTAAACTTATAACATTTACAACTATTTGCAAGAGAAGAACTGCCCCCTCAACTGAGTCTGGTTTCCCAAGGTTTTTTTTCTCTCCATTTCTGTCAGCGATGGAGTTTTGGTTCCTTGCCACTGTCGCCCTTTGGCTTGCCTAGTTGGGGACACTTAATTTTTGACAACACTATCGACTTGCACAGACACTATTTGAAGAGAACTGAACTGAGCTGGACGATGACATCACTGAATCAACAACAAACTGACTTTAACTGAAAAATGTACTGTTATTATTGTCCTCTATTTAGAGCTGCTTTACAGAAGAATTGAATTTTTGTTTGCATTATTGACACCATTTTCCTGTTTAATACTGTAAAGCTGCTTTGACACAATCTGTTTTGTATAAAGCGCTATATAAATAAAGGTGACTCGATCATTCTACTGTAAAAAAATGTATAATGGGTAATTGTTATTTAAAAAATTAAGGTGATAATTAAAAAATAGTGTGTATATTTTATTAAAGAAATTGTGGTTCGGTGTTGTATAGAAAATATTGAGAACTTTTCACTAATAAAACCTGAATTGAGGAACTGAGTAAACTGAAAAAAAGGAAAGAAGGCTATTTATTTAAAGAGAATTAGCTCAATTTTGCAGTTTTATTTTAGCGGTGATTGTTAGTTCCCAGCATGCTTTACATATGGCTGGGTATGGAGAGTAAATATTGAAATTATGTGCTATTTTTTGTATTTTTGAGTGAAGGGAAACACCTATTAATGTTTAATATTCAGTTATGTTTGACCTTTGAAAGAGTTTCTGTTACATTGAAGTTTCTGTCATTACCATCGAAGAGTATAGAATATGGTTATGGATAAGAGCATGTAACTGTGAGGCATGATACTTTGTTAATGCTAGTGCAGTATTTTCAGTATTTATCAAGTATTTTCCTACTTGAGCTGTCAGGCTGTATACAGTTTTTTAATTGTACAAAATAACTCAAAGTAAAATACAAAAATGCCTTACTCAAAATCACAGACTTTTGAAAATCAACTTAAAATAAATGAGCACATTTCACTAACAACATTAAAGAAATTGTGGTTCATTGTGTCCTAGATTAAATAATTTAGGAGATAAAAAATGATAAAGAGTGACTTATTTCTTGAGAAATTGGCAGTTTGAGAGTTTTTTTTTTTATTGTGTTGAGGTTAAAGTAAATGAAAGTGTAACTAATGCTGTCATGAACCCACAGAAAGTTAAAAAGGGCTGAGAGTCAACTGCTGTCACAAACTAGCTGTGTACACACACACAAAGATGAACATAAGACCTTTACATTTACATTTAGTATTTTAGCATGAGGATGAAGCTCTAGGTCTTTTACTAATAGCCCTGGTTTTGTTGTTTATAATGGAAAAAAAAGTTTTATAATGAGTGTATTAAATGTCCTATTAGAGGAATTAGGCAATACATTTATGGAAGACAGGGGTCAGAAGAGGTGGTTTCTGTTTGTTAAAATAATTGCAATTCCATTTGCCCCTATTAGTATTAAAGGAAATTACACAGCACCTTGAAGATGTAGAGTTTGTATTTGTAGATGTGCCTCTATTTACAGTCTATCAAAACTCCAAAAACATTCTTATACATAAAATTCACAGCAGGTTCCAGCTGAAATGAACATGAGAGGCAGTAAAACGCCAACAATGTTTTTTGCTGTTCACGTTTACTCAAATCATGATTACAGGCAGGCGCGCAGATGGCATTAGGGACGGGGGGGACATGACCCCCCCAGATTCATAGTGACCCGATCCGTCCCCCTCACTGTCTCTACGAAAGGCAACATCAGTATACGGAGGATAAATCAGGGTTTCCGCTATGTACATTATCCTAAGTAGTGGCGGCCAGGCCACATGCGCTAAGCCATTTTTGAAAAACGCTTTTGACCGCAGTGTCTGACCGAGTCCCAAAACACGTGTAGCCAATCAGCAGTAAGGGGGCATGTCTTGTACTGATAGAGAGAAGAGAGCACTCTATTTGAGTGCACAGGAGTCAGGACGTATATTAGCAGATCGACTATAGATAGAGAGAGATGGCAGATTAAAAAAAATGAAGAGGAAAATATCATAGAAACAAAACATTAAAAAGAAGGGTTACGATCAGGCAAGAGGTAGGACCTGTGGAAGTATAGATCGGAGCAGCCAAGGAGCAGGAAGGGCTCGAATTGGACACCGAGATTGTGTTGTTTCTTTTTGATAGATGAGTAACGTTGATTTTGCTTTGTCTCACACAACTTATCCTTGTTGTCTTTTGCTTGAATATGCTTTTCTGTCATCTTTGCTTGTTTCCATGATTGTCGTTGCCATGGTTGTGTATGTAGGCTAGGCCTACATGTGGATGCTGAGATTTGTTTTTGTTTCACTTTAACTTTCGAGATTCGCAATCGCACATACTCTGTTTATACCATGGAGCAGCAGTAATAAGCCAGTACTATGAAGCTAGATTCACACTTCGGGCACCCCCCCCCCCCCCCTGCCCCCCGGCAGGAGCAGATTATTGATAAATAAAGACTTACTTTTGCATGGTTTCTTGCACAGTACTGTGTTTTGAGCTCATGAATGCATGATTTGTAAACTAATATATTTTGATGTTTGCATCCCAACCAACTCCATATGTCTGGATTTTCTGACAAAGTCCATTTGCTTGGTAGCTCACATGGTACAGCAATGTACCTGCAGAATGCTCCGTAGGCATCTTGTGAAAGAGGTGTTATAACTTTATTTTCAAAGAAATAGGGCATTAACCTTTTAGAACCACTAACCTTTTTGGAAATTGGATTTCCAAATTAGAACGCCCAATGTAATAAAACGTTGCCAGATTCATGTTCATCTCTTTAGGGTAAAACTGTACTTTTAGCTCCATGCATGGCACATTTCACCTGACAATTTTCATGAAATGTGCAAGAAGCAACATAAGCATCATAGGCATGATTTTCCAGTGAACATGTGATGGTATTTGTCCTGGGATTATATTAATATGCAGGTGTCAGGAAAGGATCATTTTGACTGTTATATGACATGTATTTATCAAATTTATTTATAAAGTGATTTTAATAAGGATATTTTATAAAGCTCAAGATTGGCCCACTGTTTTTTTTTTCCTGCTCACTGCGGGTATTAAAGCTATGTATTAAATACAGAAGAAACGGTAAGTGCCATACACAAGGGGAGCATAAAGAAACATGCCTTACAACATACAGTTTTACTCAGTGACAAGCTTTCAGTTAGCAAATGTTTATAAAAGACAGAATAGAGAAAGTGAGAGATGGTTAGTAGCTGTATTCATAACCTGCTGGAGACACTATTACATCAACACTGTGAGCAGGTAGAAAAAAAGAAAGACAGGAAGACTTAAAGGAAGACAGACATAAAAGAAAGCAAGCATGAAAGAGAAATTCAACGCTGTCCTCTTTTTCAAGTTGCAAATTGCAACACCTCATCTGATGTATTTACACACGCATGGTTTAACACAATAAATGGTGCAACCCTTTTACGGTAATCTCTTTTAATGTACAAAGGTCAGTAAATTCTTGCTATGTGAGTGTAAAGTCACATTTTTATTTTCACCAAGAAACTTTCTAACCAAAGAGATGTCTATTCTTATTTTCATCTTTGCAGGTGGTCTGACTAAGCACACAGGCCGTTTTCAGTAAACCACCAAACTCTTTCTGCTCTGCCGTGGTTTTGTACTTCATTGTCAATGACCACAGTCAGTTTTAAACTTATAACATTTACAACTATTTGCAAGAGAAGAACTGCCCCCTCAACTGAGTCTGGTTTCCCAAGGTTTTTTTTCTCTCCATTTCTGTCAGCGATGGAGTTTTGGTTCCTTGCCACTGTCGCCCTTTGGCTTGCCTAGTTGGGGACACTTAATTTTTGACAACACTATCGACTTGCACAGACACTATTTGAAGAGAACTGAACTGAGCTGGACGATGACATCGCTGAATCAACAACAAACTGACTTTAACTGAAAAATGTACTGTTATTATTGTCCTCTATTTAGAGCTGCTTTACAGAAGAATTGAATTTTTGTTTGCATTATTGACACAATTTTCCTGTTTAATACTGTAAAGCTGCTTTGACACAATCTGTTTTGTATAAAGCGCTATATAAATAAAGGTGACTCGATCATTCTACTGTAAAAAAATTTATAATGGGTAATTGTTATTTAAAAAATGAAGGTGATAATTACAAAATAGTGTGTATATTTTATTAAAGAAATTGTGGTTCGGTGTTGTATAGAAAATATTGAGAACTTTTCACTAATAAAACCTGAATTGAGGAACTGAGTAAACTGAAAAAAAGGAAAGAAGACTATTTATGTCATGAATCACAAGGTGGAAGCAAAGATGCAAGTAAATAATCTTGTTTTTATTGGGTCAGAAGACAACACAGTAACAAAGTTTCTCGGGTGGGCTGGTGATGCAGGGACTAGATGGACAGCGCGCTGGTGACGAGTGGTGATGGTGAATCCAGTGCAGGTGAACATCCAGACGAGACGAAAACCACGAAGACTCCAGACAGACGAGGACCAGGAACACTGTAGCAGACGGCACACGATGAACAACACGGAGGACATCAATCAACGATCTGACAAGGAGAGGAGAGTGCGGTGAGATTTTATAGGTGAGTAGATTGGCAGCAGCTGGTGCGGGGAATGAGATCAGCTGGCGCGCTGATGACTGGAGTGAGCGGTGACGCCCACTCACACACACACACACACACACACACACACTGAGAACCACAATACACGAGACATGAAGAAACCAGTGAATTCATGAACCGTGACAATTTATTTAAAGAGAATTAGCTCAATTTTGCAGTTTTATTTTAGCGGTGATTGTTAGTTCCCAGCATGCTTTACATATGGCTGGGTATGGAGAGTAAATATTGAAATTATGTGCTATTTTTTGTATTTTTGAGTGAAGGGAAACACCTATTAATGTTTAATGCTCAGTTATGTTTGACCTTTGAAAGAGTTACATTGAAGTTTCTGTCATTACCATCGAAGAGTATAGAATATGGTTATGGATAAGAGCATGTAACTGTGAGGCATGATACTTTGTTAATGCTAGTGCAGTATTTTCAGTATTTATCAAGTATTTTCCTACTTGAGCTGTCAGGCTGTATACAGTTTTTTAATTGTACAAAATAACTCAAAGTAAAATACAAAAATGCCTTACTCAAAATCACAGACTTTTGAAAATCAACTTAAAATAAATGAGCACATTTCACTAACAACATTAAAGAAATTGTGGTTCATTGTGTCCTAGATTAAATAATTTAGGAGATAAAAAATGATAAAGAGTGACTTATTTCTTGAGAAATTGGCCATTTGAGAGTTTTTTTTTTATTGTGTTGAGGTTAAAGTAAATGAAAGTGTAACTAATGCTGTCATGAACCCACAGAAAGTTAAAAAGGGCTGAGAGTCAACTGCTGTCACAAACTAGCTGTGTACACACACACAAAGATGAACATAAGACCTTTACATTTACATTTAGTATTTTAGCAAACTCTTTTATCCAAAATGACTTACAAATGAGGAAAATAGAAGCAAAACCATCAAAAGAGGAATAATATGTAAGTGCTGTGACAAGTCTTGGTCAGCCTAACACATTACATATAGCAAGTTTTTTTTTTTTTAAATAATAAATAAAAAGAAAACAAGTAGATAGAAAAGAATTAGAATAGAGAGTGCTAGAGTTAGAGGGTCAAATGAAGAAGGAAGAGATGTGTTTTTAGAAGAAGAAGTTTTATTTATATAGCGCCTTTCCATTGCTCAAGGTCACTTTACATAGTGCTATACAAAACATTCACATACCCAAAAGACAACACAAACATATAAGCGAAAAATAAACCAAATTATCCAAAATGCAAATTAAACAGATACGTTTTTAGCTGACTCTTGAAGGTAGACAAAGAAGATAAGTTACAAAGTGTAAGGGGTAGTGAATTCCATAATTTCGGAGCGTTGACACTGAATGACCTACCACCTACAGTGGACAGCCGATAACGAGGAACAGACAAAAAAACAAGCTCAGAAGATCTGAGGGACCGGAGTGGAGAATAGGAGTACAGTAGGTCAGACAGATATGGAGGCGCAAGACCATTTAATGCCTTAAATGTGAGAAGTAATATCTTAATATGTATACGAGATGCCACAGGTAGCCAGTGAAGATCATGCAGTAGAGGAGTAATATGAGCAGAACGCCTGGTGGAGGTAAGAAGTCGTGCTGCTGAGTTTTGAACATACTGTAACCTTGCAATAAGTTTTTTAGGCAGACCAAGAAATAGAGCATTACAATAATCCAGACGAGATGTGATTAATGCATGAATTAAGATTTCAGCATCAGCTAGAGTCAGAGAAGATTGAAGACGTGTAATATAACAAAGATGGAAAAAAGAGGTTTTAACAACAGAAGAAATGTGAGAGGCAAAAGATAGAGATGAATCAAATAAGACACCAAGATTACAGACAGATAAAGAAGGCTTAACATGAACCCCGTCAATTTCAAAGGACAGGTCCATCCTTTTGACTGAGGTAGCAGAGCCAATCATCAAAATTTCAGTTTTGTTATTATTTAGCTTAAGGAAATTCAAGGACAACCAATGCTTGATATCCCTGATGCATGCAGTAAGTGAGTCGGGCAGTGATAACCTATCAGGTGGATGGTGGATAGGTAAATTTGAATGTCATCAGCATAGCAATGAAATTGAAGTCCATGCTTGCGTATGATGTCACCAAGTGGATATATGTAAATGATAAACAGAAGTGGTCCAAGAACTGAACCTTGAGGAACACCCTGTGAAACTGGAGCAATGGCAGATTTATACCCTTGTATGTGATATAATATTTTCTATCGCTAATGTAGGAAATGAGCCAGGAAAGACCTGAGCCAGTGATACCGATATCAGAGAGACGAGAGATGAGTATTTCATGGCAGACTGTGTCAAATGCAGTGCTTAGATTGAGAAGAATCAAGATGTTTATTAAAGTCCATGGACAGAAGAATGTCATTAACCACACAATGAAGAGCAGTTTCAGTGCTATGTGATGAACGAAATCCTGACTGAAAAGGTTCAAAAAGTCCATTAGCATTTAAGTAAGATCTTAATTGTGAAGCCACAACTTTTTCAAGAATTTTACTTAAGAATGGTAAATTTGAGATTGGCCTATAGTTGTTCATGTCTAGATGGTCAAGAACCGTTTTTTTAAGTATGGGAGTCACGGCAGCCAATTTTAGTTCTGCTGGAACAATGGCAGATGCTAAGCTACAGTTAATCATATGTGTTATGAAAGGTTCAACCTCATGAACACACATCTTAAGCAAAACAGTAAGTGTGGGATCAATCTGGCAGGATGTAGAATTTGACTTCACAATTAGATCTCTTATGGCAGCAGAAGTAGTGAGAGTAAAGGCAGAAAGAGAGTATGTTGGGTGAGACGAGTCAGCTGACATCAAATGAACATTTGAGTCAGTTGTATGAGCGGTGTCTTTAGAGATGGATTCAGTGATTGACTTCAGTTTGTCTGAAAAGTAATGAGAAAAGTTATTCACAAGCTCCTCAGAGCCAGACATGACATGTTGTGGAGGATTAGTGAGTTTGTTGACCATAGCAAACAGAGATTTGGGCCTGCACATGGAATTCTTAATAGTAGAAGAGACATATGAGGATCTTGCAGCATTGAGGGCTGTACGGTAATTGAGCAAATGTTCTTTCAAAGCCGAAGAGTGCACACTGAGTCCAGTTTTCCTATACAGTCTTTCCAAGCGTCATCCCATAGCTTTCATTGCTCGAAGTGCAGGAGTGAACCAGGGTGAAACGTGTGTAGATGGAACCAATCTAGTTTTAACAGGAGCATGCTTCTCAAGTATGTGGGAAATGGTATTATTATAGATGCTGCATATTTCTGATGGACAGTTGGATAATAAAAAATCAGACAAGGTCGAAACCCTTATTGAATCAGAAAAAGCAGATGGATCGACAGAACAGATTTTACGATAAGTGAGCATTTTTTTCACAGGTGATGTAGAAATTGGAAAACTAAAACTGAAGTTTAGTAGTTTGTGATCTGAAAAAGCAAAATCAGTTACCAACAAGAATATTATTTAAACCAGATGTACATATAAGATCCAATATATGACCCCTGGAGTGAGTAGCAAAAGTTACATGTTGAGTTAGACTGAAACAATCCAGAACAGACATCAATTCCTTGCATTGTACAGTGTCTTCATGTATATTAAAATCACAGAGAATAAGTACAGTTGAATAACTAGCACAGACAAGTGTAAATAACTCACTAATCTCAGAGAAAAAAATCTGAATTAAATTTTGGAGGTCGATAAATTAAGATTACAGCCATTACTGTTTTGCCAGTCATTTTCAATGCAAGATATTTAAAAGATACAATGTCACGGAACTCGATCTTAGATATGTTGATACTCTCATGACAAACTACAGCCAACCCTCCACCTCTACGATGGAGACGAGGTTGAGATAAGTAGACGTAGCCAGATGGTGTTAAGAGGTTTAGATGAAAAAAGTCATTAGGCACCTGCCAGGTTTCCGTCAAAAGTAGCATGTCCAGGTTTGCGTCAATGATAATGTCATTTAGCACTGATGCCTTATCTGTTAAAGAGCGAATGTTCAATAGCGTACATCGCATATCTGAAGATGCAACATTGCAGTTCCCAAGGACGGGATCAACGCGTAATGGTCTCAGAATTCCAGAGTTGATTACACAATTTTCCTGTTGTGTTTTCCTAGAAGCACGGGTGCTGGTACAGATAACTGGAATACTGCTTGAAGACGAGCAGTGATAAGTCCGAAGTTTCTTCCGTGAACGGTGTATGTTGCGGGGTCTGCGTAAAATACCAACTTGTTCACACCATTTATAAGTGTCTGAAGCCAACATCAGCCAAAAACAGTGCAAAAAGACCGAAAAACAAAACCTGCAAATTGTTACACGTCGACATGACCAAAAGCCAAAGAAGCCCACATGACTTTATCAATTTAACTATGTTAGCCAGAACTGTATCGAATCCACAATCCACACAATCCACAGAAGGGAAGGCTACCCAACCATACCGAGGATTGACAACACAAAATGATAAAGAGAGTGGAGACTCACTGTATCAGATGTCGAGGAGGATTTGGAAGGAATGGAGAGGGCTCGCAGCCGAACAGTGTGAAAGGATCAAGAAAAAGGCCAGGTCAGTCATCCAAGTATAATTGAGTGAAGAAAATAGTCCAAAAAAAATAATTATAATAATAATCCAAGTAATCCAGATCAGTTGAGTCCATCAGAGGAATATCCAAAGACGTATAAACAAACAAAAAAACAGACAGATACCAGCATGAAGCGGCAGAACAAATGCGCCAGTTTGTTTGAATTTGGCGCTCTCTCCTGAAAGCGTGACGCACGCTGTGACGCAGCTGTCATCTGAGCGGGGCGTAATTTAGCGATCTGCTTTATCCATAAAAAAAAAAAAGTTTTTTTTTTCTTCTACATTTTTTATATGTGTGTGTGGGGAATGTGGCAGTATCTGCATGATTATCATATGTATGGACGGACATCAGCGTGTTTATTACCGACTCTATGACGGCTATCATTGTGATTCAATCTATTATTGATTATATGGCCCATCTGTATAATTATCATCTGTATGGACGCACATCAGCGTGTGATTACTGACTGTATGACCATGTCATGAATATGTATAATAACTAAAATAGTTTGTATAATTATGCAATACTGCAATTCTGGTGGTTATTTTTCCTCAAACAGAGGGGCTGGGGGGACTATAAATATTTTCAGAAAAAATATTGCAGGAATCTAATTTTTTATGGTATCTTCTTCAAATTTGAAATATAAACTCATGAGACACGTGGCCTTCAACCCATTACTTTTCTGGATTGCTCCAGGACTTATTTCATGTATGTGTATATGAAATAAAAAAAGGACACCCACCATGCTATTTACCACAGTAACAGTGGTTTTACTGTGATATTTGAAGGTAAAACACAAACACGACACTTTACCATGCTATTACCACAGTAACTTTGGTTTTACTGTGACATTTGAAGTTAAAAAACACATTAAACAGGACTAAATGGATAAAGCAGATCGCTAAGTTATGCCCGTAATCATAAACATTAATGATGACTGATAGCCTCGTGAGCCAATCAGCAGTCAAGGGAGGCGGCCTAAGAGATTGACAGGGAAAGGAGAGGGAGCAGGCAGGAGAAAACACAGGCACTCCCACAAAGACATTTATGAACGTAACACTCCCACCCTTAAGAACAAACTCGTTTGCAAAAAACAAAAAAAACAACAAGACTCTCTCGAGAGCATCAGCCAAGACATTCTCCGAACCCTTCTTATGTCTGATATCTAGGTTGTAGTTCTGGACAATAAGAGCCCAACGCATAAAACGCTGATTGTGATTATACATTCGAGTTAAAAACACGAGAGGATTGTGATCTGTATATACCACAATCGGACTACTGGAACCAAGGTAGACTTCAAAGTGTTGTAATGCGAGTAATAAAGGAAGAGATTCTTTTTCAATAGTTGAATAATTCAGCTGATGTTTGTTAAACTTACGAGAATAATAACTAATAGGATGTTCTATTCCATTTGCATCCTCTTGAATAAGAACAGCCCCAGCACCCACTGGGCGCAGTTTAAAATTTTGAGCACAGTCAGGTGCCATTAAAACAGGTGCATTGCACATCAGAGTTTTGAATAAAACAAAACATACAGTGGGTGGCGTTCCCCCTCTTACCTGGGGTTTCTATACACAGAGTTACCTAAATGTTGCACAATGTCACACGACATCTTCCCTATCCACCTTCCTCTTGAGTAAAGAGTAAACGTCATAGAGCGTAAGCTCAAAGATCAAAAAGCAACGCCATCCAAGTAACAAAGTAACAAAATAATCAAACGAAATAGCAAATCAAAAGGTTTATAGAGATCAAGAATGTCAGAACAAAACACAAAGGATTTAGGCATAAGCGGATAACAAATAAAGCAAGTCAAAATCCAAGTAAATGACAGAAAAACAGGGAGCAAAATAGATCTCCATTCACTCTTTTCAGCGTCCTTTTATCTGCCAGGGGAAACTTTACTGGCAGCGGATAGGTCGGCGTCACGTCGCTTAATGATGAATGATAGCCTCGTGAGCCAATCAGCAGTCAAGGGAGGCGGCCTAAGAGATCGACAGGGAAAGGAGAGGGAGCAGGCAGGAGAAGAAAAAAGAAAACACAGGCACTCCCACAAAGAGATTTATGAACGTAACAAGTATGTTTGAGTTTGTTAAACCCCGCGCTACAAACAGCTCTTAAGCACACAGAATAATGCAAGAGGGCATTTTACATTTTTTATTTATTTTTGTAATCAACAAGGACAAGACAGGAAAAAGGGTGGAGCCGCCTATTATGTAAACACTACATCTGGTTCTTTTTGTCATAAAACCCTCTGCAAACTGGACTCACTTTCTCTGCTTGGATTAATGCATTTTTGCTGCCTGCTGCGAGCTCTCTAACTCCTCTCTCTGCCATCTATTTGGATTGACTGCGAGGTGAGTTAGCACTCAGTCATCCTACTCGCTTACTGTCAGGTCAGGTATAGTTTTCCTCTCTGTAAGCTTATATAGGCATAGCCGCGGGAACATATTTTATCTGGGGGGTGCTGGGGGTGGGGCTTGATGTTGCAGGGCGGGGCCATGGTCGGGATTTTTGACAAAATCCTAATATTTAACAGCCCAAATTCTTATAGATTATTAACATACAAATGAATATAGAGTTAAATGCGAACCAATATATATTTGTGCTTTTGTGACTTTAGTTCAATCATTTTTTTTCTTTAATATTTCTATTATTTAAGGGGATTTTGCTAAATAACATCCCTGATACTCAAAAGTTTTGATCAGTGCACTTCGGCGAATTCTCTCATTGGAAATAACAAAGTGCAGATGTACATGCGAAAATTGTAAAATGTAAAATTACGGTAATATCGCGTGAATATTTCACATGAAATTCTGTCAGTGTGAGGGAGAGATGTAGGGACGAATAATAAGAAGTCAAGTCAAGTCAAGTCTGCTTTATTGTCAATTCTTCCACATGTACAGCACATACATACAGAGAATTGAAATTGCGTTACCCTCAGACCCTTGGTGTAAACAGTTAACATTAAACACGTTCAAATACAGATAATACGGTTTAAACATATGTACATACAACTCTATAGCTATACAAGTAAGGACATTGTAGAAAAAAAATAAAGAAATAGATAAAGTGGCATAAGGCGCATGGCAGATAGTGCAAACCAGTTAAATAAAAACAAAACTGTGCAGATATATTTGTAGTGCAAAAAGAGCTTATCAATCTGAGAACATTGTAGAAAAATAAAAATAAAAAAAGATAGATAAAGTGACATAAGGCACATGGCAGAATAGATGGAGTGCAAACCAGTTAAATAAACCAAAACTGTGCAGATATATGTGTAGTGCAAAAATAGCTTGTCAGTCTGAGGACATTGTAGAAAAATAAAAAAGATAGATAAAGTGACATAAGGCACATGGCAGAATAGATGGAGCGCAAACCAGTTAAATAAAACAAAAACTGTGCAGATATGTGTGTAGTGCAAAAAGAGCTTGTCAGTCTGTTAAATTGACAGGAGAACAGTCTTTTTATGAGACTATCCGAGGAGGTAGTTTGCAGTCAATGCTGGATGAGGTAGTGATCAGTCCAATGCTGCACAAGTGAGAGGTGCTGGTCACAGTTTGTAAGTAGGTGGGGGTGGCTGGTCCTGGGGGTGTGGGGAGCCGTAGGAGGGGGGGGGGGGTCTGATAGTGTCAGAGTTCAGTGTTGTATGGGGTAAGAAGAGGGGAGGGGGGGCAGGGACGGGAGGGAGTTCAGCTTCCTGACAGCCTGATGTATGAAGCTGTCCTTCAGTCTGCTGGTCCTCGCCTGGAGACTCCGCAGTCTCCTCCCTGATGGCAGCAGACTGAAGAAGCTGTGTGTCGGGTGGGTGGGATCACCTGCAATGAGGAGGGCTTTGCGGGTGAGACGGGTGCTGTAGATGTCCTGGAGGGAGGGGAGAGAGACACCAATGATCTTCTCAGCTGCTCTCACTATTCGCTGAAGTGACTTGCGGCAGGATGCGTTGCAAGCGCCATACCACACAGTGATGCAGCTGGTTAGGATGCTCTCGATGGTGCCTCTGTAGAAGGTGCACATGATGGGGGCCGGGGCTCTGGCTCTTCTAAGTTTGCGGAGGAAGTAGAGACGCTGCTGTGCTTTCTTGGCCAGTGCTACAGTGTTGTTAGTCCAGGAGAGGTCCTCTGTGATGTGCACACCCAGGAACTTGGTGCTGCTCACTCTCTCCACAGTCGCACCGTTGATGGTCAGAGGGGCATGCTGAGTGTGTACTCTCCTGAAGTCAACAACAATCTCCTTCGTCTTCTCCACATTCAGAGAGAGATTGTTGTCACTGCACCACCCGGCCAGGCGGCTCACCTCGCTCCTGTAGTTTGTCTCATCTCTGTTGCTGATGAGACCCACCACAGTTGTGTCATCCGCAAACTTAATGATCAGGTTAGATTTGTGTGACGGTGTGCAGTCGTGGGTCAGCAGAGTGAAGAGGAGGGGGCTCAGCACACATCCTTGGGGGGCCCCAGTGTTCAGTGTGATGGTGCTGGATGTGTTACTGCCGTCCTAACCCTAACTTTCTCATGGCTATTGCTAATAACATGTCAAACGTTTTTTTTTCACTCACCCTGCCTTTGGTTCTCCTTATTACTGGAGTAACTTCAAACATGGAATCTGCGTATCTGTGATGCGATCTCAAAGTGTTTAAAGGGCACCCGCACCTTGTTTTTGTGACATATGAGCACTGCCGCTTGCTCATCTGACCTCCACGTTATGTGGATCGTTCCGCACGCAGGATTTTCACTATTCACCAGTCAAGACCTACTGCTATTCCATCCATTTGGTCAAATAAGAGAATACTGGCATAAAGTTGGCTTGACGCTTTACGTTCGATATTCGCAAATTTAGGGACCGTCTCTAAAGTTACATGCAATATTGGTATACTACACTTTTCTAACTTCAATAGCATTTGAGGAGAATGACTTACAGTCATAAAAACAACTGTAAAGTGTTCATTTAGGTGTCAACTACAATGCACACCTTATACATTTTTTATATTTATTAAAATAAACTGTAAATCATTTGTTAAATTAAATTTTTTCAGTAAGGAATGGGCTCAAACGCATATTTAAAGCTCAATAGCATTTGAGGAGAATGACTTAGTCATAAAACCAACTGTAAACTGTTCATCTAGGTGTCAACTATAATGCACACCTTTTACATGTTTGATATTTTTTAAAATAAACTCTCAAATAATATCTACACTGTAAACAACTTCTTGGAGAAACTTTTAATTTGTTTGCTCTCCCACATTTACTGTGGTGTTTGCTCCTGTTTTTGTTTTCGGAATTTGATTTATTGTGTGTTTGAGTTTTCTCTTGCAAAACTTTGTTTATTGGCTGTTTAACTGCATTTACGCTGTGACTCGACTCTCGGTTTACCTGAGTTTATTCAAGTGCTTCTTCGACACTAAAGCCATATTCGGACGGGATTAGTTTTACATGGAGAGGTGGGGTAAAGTAATTATTACCAGAGCTTCTCAGTTATTTTAGTCCCATCCTAATGCGCCATCTCAGCAATCATTACAGACAATGTCAGTAAAGATTACGACGACTTTTACCTTCTATAAAAAGGTCCGGAGAAATTACCTTAAGTAATACTAATCCCGTGCGAAAAGACCAGCTGTAAAATATACTTAAGGCCTCCAGGGCGGTGCCCGTTCCAGGGGCCATGGCGGGTCAGGGGACTCGGGAGGCCATGGCGGGTCAGGGGACTCGGGAGGCCAGGGCGGGTCAGGGGACTCGGGAGGCCAGGGCGGATCTGGAGACTCGGGAAGCCACGGCCTATTTTTTTCGGGCCCGAGGGGTTCTGTGGCCCTGGCCCTTGGCCCGGCCACACAGGCTGTGACCCTCTTACCCCCCCAAATTTTCTTGGGGAAGCCACAGGGGAGCGGGCTCTGTCGGGCGCTCTCGCAGCGCGGACTCTGTCGGGCGCTCTCGCAGGGCTGGACGGGACCAGCGGGAACTCAGGAGGGCTGGACGGGACCAGCGGGAACTCAGGAGGGCTGGACGGGACCAGCGGGAACTCAGGAGGGCTGGACGGGACCAGCGGGAACTCAGGAGGGCTGGACGGGACCAGCGGGAACTCAGGAGGGCACGTGCGTGGAACCGGCACGGGAGGGCACGTGCGTGGAGCCGGCACGGGAGGGCACGTGCGTGGAGCCGGCACTTGGGGGCGCTCGGGAGACGCGGACACTTGGGGGCGCTCGGGAGGCGCGGACACTTGGGGGCGCTCGGGAGGCGCGGACACTTGGGGGCGCTCGGGAGGCGCGGACACTTGGGGGCGCTCGGGAGGCGCGGACACTTGGGGGCGCTCGGGAGGCGCGGACACTTGGGGGCGCTCGGGAGGCGCGGACACTTGGGGGCGCTCGGGAGGCGCGGACACTTGGGGGCGCTCGGGAGGCGCGGACACTTGGGGGCGCTCGGGAGGCGCGGACACTTGGGGGCGCTCGGGAGGCGCGGACACTTGGGGGCGCTCGGGAGGCGCGGACACTTGGGGGCGCTCGGGAGGCGCGGACACTTGGGGGCGCTCGGGAGGCGCGGAGCTGGACGGAACCAGCGGAGACGCAGGAGAGCTGGGTGGGACCAGCGGAGACGCAGGAGAGCTGGGCGGGACCAGCGGAGACGCAGGAGAGCACTTGCGAGGAGCAGGTACAGGAGGGCGCTCTTGAAGCGCGGGATTGCGGGGGTGCTCTGGGCTGAGGACAGCAGCAGTGCTGGGAAGAGTTGGGTGGCCGGAACATTTGGCAGAGCATGTAGAGGGTCCTGGCGAGCGGTGAGCTAGTGAGGCCGGGTTGGGTTGGACGAAGATCAGTCTGACATTCTTCGACTTCGAAATCAATGCCATGTACATTGAGGACATGATTTATCAGCCCGATCAGGGAAAAACTGGACGTGGGGAGATCGCAGCTGATTACATCTTTGTCCAACCCAAACCGAAAACACACACCGAGCGAGGCGTCAATCCAGCTCACCTCGTTGGAAAGCTCAAGAAACTCCTCAACATACCTTACCAACTCCCGACCATCCTGCCGCAGACACCAAAGCCTGTCCTCAGCCATAGTATAGTTGTGGTCCAGTCTTCTGTCACGCTCACTCTGGGAGCAGGGAAAGGCAGAGGCAAGGAACTTCTCTTCATTGTGCACTTTAATTGGTAAACAGGCATCACAGGAAACATCGAGCGTACACAAGGATATGACGATCAGACTGGACACAGAGGCAGGGAAACACAGGGTTTAAGAACACTAGGAAAACAAGGAACAGGTGTGGACTAATCAAACACAGGGCTAGGGACTAATTAAACTAATGAAGACAAACGAGGACAGGAACAGGAAGGCCAAATATGGGCACGGGAGGAGGGGAAACACAAGACAAGGACTGACATGTAGTTAGTGGCGTTCTATGCTGAAGATGTTATATTCTTTGATTTCTTTGTTTAGCTTAGAATTTGATTGGTGCTAGTTAAAGTGTTTTGTTTTATTATTTTCTTTTCATTAGTACCGCTCTTGTCCCTCACTTTTGTTGTCTTTAATCCATTACATTTGTACATAATTTGTAAATATATATTTGTTGTTTTTATGGTATTTTAGGTTTAGTGTTTATATTATTATTACTATTATTATTATTATTATTATTATTGTTGGGAGCTGTTTAATGTAATGGCCCAAATTATTATTTTGAGTCAGTTAAACTTAAATACCTTAATTTTCTTTTTCTACCTTATTTGTAAATAAAATTAATCTCCAATCCTAGCAGGATTCAAGATTATCCATAGTTATTTGAATGCTAGAAAAACATATAGCTGCATTTCCAAGAGAAAAAACGCCAAATAACATAGGGCTGCACGATAAATCGAAGTGAAATCGAAATCACGATTAGACAGAAGCTGCAATTGTCATGCGTATCTTTCAAGCACGGTTCTGTGATCAGTAGTAAATCTCCATCCGAAGGCCAGAGAAACTCCAAATTCAAGAAACTTCAAGAAGAAAAGAAGAAAATGCCTATAGCGGTAGATGAATAAACAGAAGATTTAACTGCTTTCATTGACTACGTTTACATGCGCACAAATAATGCGATTATTTCCAATAATCAGAGTAAGGACTTAATCGCATTTTGATGTTTACATGTCAAGAGCAAAGCTCTTACTCCCATTTACATGCAATTCCCATTATTCTTATTACTCGCTAAGAATTGTGGTTAATTTTCTTACTGCCTTTAATTACATACCCAACTGGACAGCACAAATAATGGACTCAGAAAGAGCAGGTGTGTTACTGGCCGCTGCTTTAATTTATTTACGTCTAATGCATAATGATTTTGTATGGCTGTATTGCACGCTTTTTCGGCGCCATAGCAATGTGATGGAATTTATTTGCCTATACTCTGTGTTCTACTTGCTGTTTCTGGATGAGGGTAAGGAACAGAAACTGCTGGTAGCTAGTTGTGTTTTCCCCAGAATGCGATGCTTTCTTCTAGGGATGCACCAGTATCGGTATCGGGTCGATACTGAGCTCATGTATTCGTATTCGTTAAAATGTCCCGATACTCAACACCGATACCATGCATGTGATCAGTGCCATATTCAGACAAAGAAACACCAACAACAGAAAAACAGACAGCAGAATGTAGTTATTAGAGATTAAGGATGTCTAAAAATGTACATGCAATGAATATAATGTTAAACATTCAGTATTAATGCCTGTATAGCTGATGTGAGCAAGCTGATAAGCAAAACACGCTGAGTGGATCCAGCGCGCGGCGGCGCAGATGCGCGAGCTTGTCGAGTGAATATCCCTTTCTCACAGATATCACTGGAAAGTTTGTACTTCGGTCGGAAATGTCAAAAACGAGTAAGTAAAACAATGCACAAGTTACTTAACAGTAGGGAGAGAGAGATGGAGAGAGCGCGCGCGCACTTCTGTGGTGTGATCTTTATTGATGTTCGCTCAGCACGCATCATTTGAATTAAAACTAAATCGTAAATTTACGATTAAATCGAACAATTTACGGCCTAAATCGAACAAGGACAAGCAGACTCAGGAACAGCTTTTTCCCTACAGCTGTTTCCCTACTTAACTCTGCCCAATTACACACCCCTCACACACCACCACAAACTCTCCACCCCTCCCCATCATTAAATCAGTTTTAAAAAAACAACAACCACACACTGAGTACTATGTACTGGAAATTTTTATTTCTATGCACTTTCAATGTTCATTGCACTAGTATTTATATATCTTAATGTATAGCCTATTCATACCCATTTGTAACTATATTCATAGTGTACATACATTTACTGCACAATCCATCTGTATAGTATGTTCATATCACCCATCTGTATACAATACTGATAGTATTTAAAAAATCTGTAAATTATGTCCATAGTACTACTGCCTTATCTGTATATTCTGTACATATGTAACATATTATAGGCACTGTATATCCTGCTTATTGCACTTCTGGTTAGATGCTAACTGCATTTCGTTGCCCTGTACCTTACATGTGCAATGACAATAAAGTTGAATCTAATCTAATCTAATCTAATCTAAATATATGACAACATATAGGGGCATTCATTCACTTTAAACATCATTTATTTTTAACCTTAAGCATTGAACACGAGTGAAACACAAGTGAAACTATCAGCCTGTGTGAAATGCGCTAGGCTGTTCTGTACTTGTCCCTTTCATCTGCTCCGGTACACATAAGTGCGCGCACTGTGCTGTTTTCCTTGCTTCATGTGTGTTTCTGCAATTATATGGCTTTGAAATCTAAATGTTTCAGATGAAAAAAAAAAAAAAAATCTATATCTGAAAATGATTGATTTATAACGAGTGGTTCCCTGCATAATTACAGCAAAAAGCGTGTTTACAGCACTGAGCCGCTGCAATGGAGCAGCTCTAATGCTATTTAAGATGATGTACCATAGAGCAAATAAATAAATACAAAATTAACAGTGAAAGTAACAAAAAATTGTAAATTACATTTTAATGGGCATAATTAAGTGTGAAAAATAACCGAAGGATATACAGTCAAACCAAAAATTATTCAGAGACCAGATATAAGTTTTTATTTATAATTTTTTTTTTACTAGTGGGTGCAGGACACTATAGTTAATTTAAGTAACTGAGGATAGCAAAATAAAGTAAACTGTGACAAATTATACCCAAAAATTCTTCATACAGTGGACTACCAGTAAAATTGATACAAAAGTGAGACCAAAAATTATTCAGACCAAGTAATGGAAAAAATGTAAATTCAGGCTTTCATGAAGCTGGTTGACAGCATGCCCAGGAGACTACAGGCTGCCATTAAGGCTAAGGGTGGCCCCACAAAGTATTGATAGTTGTGTAAATATTGTCATACCAACAGCTGTCTGAATAATTTTGATTGATTGATAGAAAGGTATTATCAAGCTAAATTTGTTCTGACACAGTTTAACTTGGAGTTCTTGTAATATTTTATTAGCATTTTCTAAACTATAGCGAATAAAATGTGAGAAATGTTGAAGGTGTCTGAATAAATTTTGGTTTGACAGTATCTATTTGATAAATGAAGTTAATCAACTAACATTTTACATACTCATTTGTTTTCTTTACCCAATATTTAAAAAATGTAAAAATAAAATAAAAATATCGGTATCGGCAAATACCAAAAATTAAAGTATCGTATCGGGCGAGTACTGGAAAAAGTGGTATCGGTGCATCCCTACTTTCTTCTTTGCCATCATTTTTTATGCTGCATTCACGTGCTATCGGAATTATCGTAAATATGAGCTTCCTAGTTGGAAATTGGACATGAACGGCCTTAGAGAGGCCTTATATGGCCAATTTCCGACTAGGAGACTCGTATTTATGACAGTTCCGATAGCAGGTGAATGCAGCATAATCTCCATATTATTACAGGTGCGTGTCACGTTATTCATGTATGTCACAAGTGGCAATACTGCAATTAAGGTGTTTACATGCCTGTATATGTTGATTAAAATCTGCGTACGCCACCTATGTTAATACGATTATGCTTGCTGCGATTATGAATTTAATTGCATTATTTAAATCAAAGTATTGCGTTTACATGAGGTAAAGATTAATCGCAATATTGTCAAAATCTCATTATAATTGCATTAAGAGGGTCCATATAAACAAATTTATTGATACAACGTGACTAATAAACACACAACTACGACAATATATGGTTTATCTGAGTTCTTATTATTATAATTTTCATTATAATAAAGTATAATTATAATGCAATGCCTTTATCACTGCTTAGAATACTATGAAATATGTTGCGTGCCTTATTCTGTGTAAGAAGCCACATCATCTCACAGGAGGATTTATTTCAAACACTCGACTGACATTATGAAGTGAGTTTGGAGTAAAAACATGTTATTAAATGTGGTATTTTCACGTGCTTTCAGAAGGAGCAGCATTTACTACACAGAGCCGTAGTTCACTGAGAAGCTACACAAACAGCTGTCATTATCGCTAACGATTTCTTCGATTTCATAATGGCGCAATAAAAGCGTCTGCGTGTTTTTTTTTTTTTTTTGCGTAACCTGTCAGTGAACTACGGCTATGTGTAGTAAATGCTGCTCCATCTGAAAGCAGGTGATGGAGAGTTACTGCTGATTACAGAACTGGCTTTACTGACAAAATGCGCATGGAAATTGCATTCGATTTAATCGTGCAGCCCTAAAATAACATTTAAACGTAGTTAAGTTATTATACGTAATATTCAGAGGGTGGGGAGAAGGGGGATTTTCCCAGTCTATATGTCTTTGCATTGACTGAATTATTATTTTTTTTAATTCCCAATGAATAGGAGTTAAAACTTCTACCTGGGTGACACTACTCCAATAACAGACCATGCAAAATACCAAAAATAATAATGTCTTTAAAATATTGCCAAGTAACTTAGCAAACAACAATAAAATCAGAGAAGGACTTTAACTGTAAGCAACACAAGCATACAGAAAACAAAGCTATAGGTAAAAAATAACAGATCATTTTCCGCTTGGGCGAGCGCTTCGCAGACAGCCTACCAACAAACCACATAGAATGTGCTATAATCTTGGCGATGAGTCATAGAAATGGAGCGACGGCACGAAAGCTGCGGGATGCTTCCGTAACTGACTCAGATTTACAGAAAATTACCCTTGTTAGTCAAATAAATTATTTTAAGTACTTATTCCCAAAACTTTATTAAGCTTTAAGTTACATCTCAAATGATGAGGGATTAACTTCTAATCACGTTTATATTAATTAACCCGTGAAATCTTTCTTTCAGATGGCCTGGGTATGCGGAGCATTCGCAGCTTATATGGACGGAACACCACTGGGTTACACATATCTCATTGTTTCCTTTAAAACCGAGACCAATGCTAGTTTTAGTTGACAAAAAAAGCACTAAAGAAAGACCTTCTACCACAGTTACAACAGCATCAGCTTCAGTTTCAATGCCGCATTTATTTGCACATTTTTCACAAGGCAGTCATTTTCTAAGTGCTGGTTATTTACAAGGTTAAAAACACAACCATACACCACATAGCAAATATATTTTTTTCAAATGCTTTACTTGGAGAACCACTATTGTCATCATTTTAATGACTATTAAATGACTTAATAAACTACAATGTATGTGATTTATGAATTAATTTAATAATTCATTTTCTTGATCATTTATTCTCTTAAGCTTCATCTTTCTTGAAAGTGTGGTCATTTCCTCTTTATTAAATTTCTGTTCCTCTTTAGTTTGATGCTTCCACCCCTTTTCACAGCTGTGAACCACATCTAGTCTCTCTTTAGCAAACGACTTCATTCATGTATCCTTCATATCTGCATTTGACAGGTTATGATGGACCAGAACTTTTGCACCGTATTATGCATCTTTTGTGGTAAGTTTGCTCTTTTGTAAACCTTTTTTGTAAGCGTATTGCGAGTCCAAAGGCTTTTTTTTTACCGTTTTGTAAGATTGTAATCTGTGGTAATAAGGTGAACTTTGAATGCATTGCAATATTCATGTTTAACACAGAAATAAATGAATGATTCATTGTGTCGTTGTAGTAATTAAATTTAAATCTCTTGCAGTTTTAGGAGTTACAGTTACTCAGCATTCACTGTTGATCATAACATCTAATTTTATATAACCTCAGAAGTTAAAAACCTTGGCCATCTTTTTTAAAGTAATAGCATGGCGAGTCCTATGATATGGATGAAGATGAAAAATGTCCTTTTAAGGCAAGAACAAAATCCAATAACTGTGAACTTCCTTTCATAAATGCCTCGGTTTAATCCGGTCTCATATGAGCTGTCTGCTTTGACACATTGCACATAAACATACATCTATGAGAAATTAACTGCAAAAATAACTTATAGATGCACTTGTCAGCTTTTAATATTTGAATATATTTAGAATGAAGAACAACACTTAAGAGGAACCCAAACAAGCTAAAGGTTTTATAAGGCACAGTGTTCAGTGGAGCACTTGCAACTTTTTCAGCCGTTACTATATTCACAATGTAACGTGGCCTCAAGTTCTTCAGTATAGTTTTTTTTTTTGGTTTTTAATATTATTTTATTTTGTAATTACTTATATTGATGCTACACAGTGATATGACCAGCATCTGCTGTTGACATCTGTTAACCTATCACAGCATGTATTTTAGCATGACTTGACTGACCAATAAGCAAACAGGAATGGAAATATCCATTTTATACATTTAATTATGTCAAAAATGCAGTCTCTAGTTACTAATTCAGTCTTTTTTTTAAATAATTTCTGAAGTGTCTCAGTCGGTGATGGCTTTTAACATTGATCCTTCTGCCTGGAAAACGTTCACTGAACCACAGAATGTATCCTTTGGCTATAAGGTTATACAGAAAGACACATCAAGGTGAGAGCAACACATACATTCATAATGTTTGAAAAGCACAACACTGCCAGAACTCACCACACTGCCAACCAGCTGCCCAATGAGACAGGAAGAGACCGTCTGTCAACCACTACAGTTCTTTTTTTTTTACGTGGCCTTTAGGGGTAAATCTAAAATATATGCTATAATGTCTAATGTTTAGTGTTGTAATGTTTAGTTATAATACTGTGTTAAAGAACACTAGGGGGCAGGCAAGGACGGGGGGTTGGAAAAAAAAGAGAAGAAAAGACTGCAAGGGAGAGTTAGTTAAGTTTGGGGTTTGGAGAGTTGTTCTACTAACATATCTGGACTGGACTTATTATAAGAACATTATAGATGCTACTACAATAATAGAGTAATGTGGGGAAACTCAGATCATAGCTTTTGTGCTCCAATGTACATAGTGAAGAATTATACTATCAAAATGTTTACTGAAAGTTTGTGAGACTTCTGAACCGTCATTGTCAAATTATGTCTTTGACTGCAGCACCCCCTGTTGACAAATATTGAACTTACAGTAGTAGACAGAAAAAGAACCATGGCCTCATCATGCTTGTCATGTGATACACAGCAGCCACGATAGCACTGTGTAACTGATATAGGCTTATGTTTGATTAATTTTTTTTCTTTTTATTCCAAATATTCCCAAACGTGTTAACTATATCATGAAATATCTCGATTCTCAAATATGTGTAAGTAGATGCATTTTGCACCTTTATAGATTGTTAGTTTATCTATAATGGGCGATGGGCAGAGTAGCCTAATACTGTAATCTGTTAGCTATGCATTTAGTGTACTTTTTGATGCTAAATTGGAACAACTTCAAGTATACTTAGTACACTTTAAGTGCATGCCTATTTTCATGCTTGATTAGTGATATTAAAGTGTACTTTTTTGTATTATGAGTACATTACAAATTAATTATGAGTGTCTCTGAAACACACAAGCAATATACTACAAATGTATTATTTTTTGAGTAAAAATATACTAATTTTACCCACAATGCTGAATCAACTTTTTAAGGTCATAACAATAAATACATAAATTCAATTACAGACAGAGACAGATTATTAACAATTCAAACAGTGTTTATTTACACCTCAAATGGTTTTAGCATTGCAAAACATAAAATGCACCAACCATGTTTTTAAATTAAAAAAGAATGCTGAAAGGAACAAACATTTATTTCAAACATGTAAAATAAATACAATAAAACAAAACAAAATCAGTACAAAACAATTTTATATTATACATGTGCAAATTATTATTATACATGTGTGAATTATACTGCCTTCTGCACCTGGTCAGGCTCCTTTTTCTAAATGCATTAAAAAAAAGTGTTAGTATATGGTGTTAGTATATTAGATTAGATTCAACTTTATTGTCATTGCACATGTAAGGTACAGGGCAACGAAATGCAGTTAGCATCTAACCAGAAGTGCAATAAGCAGAGGGACAGGATATACAGTGCCTACAATATGTTACATATGTACAGAAATATACAGATAAGGCAGTAGTACTATGGACATAATTTACAAATTTTAAATACTATCAGTATGATATACAGATGGGTGATATGAACATACTATACAGATGGATTATGCAGTAAATGTATGTACACTATGAGCAAAAACTATTAACATAATTACAAATGGATATGAATAAGCTATACATTAAGATATATAAACACTAGTGCAATGAACATTGAAAGTGCATAGAAAATAAAAATTTCCAGTACATTGTACTCAGTGTGTAGATGGATTTTTTTTTTTTTTTTAAACCGATTTAGCGATGGGGAGGGGTGGAGAGTTTGTAGTGGTGTGTGAGGGGGTATCATCGGGCAGAGTTCAGTAGGGAGACAGCTGTAGGGAAAAAGCTGTTCCTGAGTCTGCTGGTCTTTGTTCGGAGGCTCCTGAAGCGCCTCCTAGAGGGCAGTAAGTTAAACAGTCTATGGTCAGGGTGAGAGGAGTCCTTAAGAATGCCGCAAGCTCGACGTAAACAGCATTTTCTCTGGACGTCCTCAATGGCAGGAAGTGGTGTCCCTGTGATGCGTTGGGCGGTTTTCACCACCCTCTGCAGTGCCTTGCGGTCAGCAACTGAGCAGTTCCCATACCAGACTGTGATAAAGTTGGTCAGGATGCTTTCGATCACACACCGGTAGAAGTTCACCAGGATGGCTGGAGACAAGTGGTTCTTCTTCAGTGTCCTAAGGAAGAAGAGGCGTTGGTGAGCCTTCTTGACTAGGCTCGATGTGTTGGTGGTCCAGATCAGGTCCTCCGAGATGTGGGTTCCCAGGAACTTGAAGCTGGAGACACGTTCAACAACCATCCCGTTAATGTGGATGGGGTCATGCGTGCCACTTTTCTTCTTCCTGAAGTCCACAATAAGCTCTTTTGTCTTACTGGTGTTGAGGAGCAGGCTATTGTCAGCGCATCATGCAGCCAGGTGCTGTACCTCCTCCCTGTAGGCAGTCTCATCGTTGTCTCTGATGAGGCCAATCACGGTGGTGTCATCAGCAAATTTGATGATGGAGTTGGATCCATGCACAGGCCTGCAGTCATGGGTGTAGAGGAAGTAGAGAAATGGGCTCAGCACACAGCCCTGTGGTACGCCGGTGTTGAGTGTGATGGTGGTGGAGCAGGTGTGGCCTGACCTAACATGCTGAGGTCTGTTGGTCAGAAAGTCCATAATCCAGCTGCAGAGGGAGGTGTTAACACACAAGTCTCCAAGTTTAGTGGTCAGCTTGGAGGGAATGACGGTGTTGAATGCTGAGCTGAAATCAACAAACAACATCCGTACATATGTGTTGTTGTTATCCAGATGTGTGAGTACCGAGTGCAGTACTGTGCTTACTGCATCCTCAGTGCTCCTATTGCTATGGTAGGCAAATTGGTGTGGGTCCAGTGTGGGTGGGAGGCAGTTCTTGAGGTGTGCCAGGACCAGTCGCTCAAAGCACTTCATAACAATGGGTGTGAGTGCTACGGGACGGTAGTCATTCAGGCACATTGGGGAGGAGTGTTTCAGCACTGGCACAATGGATGTGGACTTAAAGCATGTTGGCACAGCTGCTTGGGTGAGGGACAGGTTGAAAATGTCTGTGAAGACCCCTGCGAGCTGCTCTGCACATATCCTGAGCACACGTCCAGGAATGCCGTCGGGGCCAGCAGCCTTGCATGCATTGATCCGGCTCAATGCTGTGCAGACATCTGTGGAGGTGAGTTTGAGGGTCTGATGGTCTCCTGAGAGTGGGATCTTGGTGGCTGTCTACTTGTTGTTATTGTCAAAGCGAGCATAAAAGTAATTTAGCTCATTAAGGAAGGAGACGTCTGTGACCGTCGGAGTGGAGTTGCATGGCTTGTAGTCACTGATGACCTGGATGCCCTGCCACATGTGCCGGGGGTCAGAGTTGGAAAAATGTTCCTCTACCTTTAGCTTGTAGCAGTGCTTGGCCTTCTTGATGCCCCTCTTCAGGTTAGCCCTGGATATGCTATAGGCCTGAACGTCATCTGATCTGAAAGCAGTGTTGCGGGCTTTCAGCAGGAGCCGCACCGCCTTTTTCATCCATGGCTTCTGATTAGGGTACGTTGTGATCTGTTTCTCTGTTGTAACACTGTCAATGGAGGTATCGATGTAATCCAGTAGAGAGGTGGTATATATATCAATGTCCATGTGAGAGCCACTGGCAGCCTGAGAAGCAAACATACTCCAGTCCGTGTGTTGAAACTTGTCCTGAATTACAGACTCTGCTCCCATTGGCCACACTTTGATGGTCTTCACTGACGGCTTCACACGGTTGATGAGGGGTGAATACTTGGTGGTCAGAAACAAAGAAAGGTGATCAGACTGTCCCAGGTGGGGGAGGGGAGTCGCGATGTAAGCTCCAGCGATGTTTGTGTAAACATGATCCAAAGTTTTGTCTCCTCTAGTGTGGCAGGAGACATGCTGATGGAATTTGGGAGCACTGTCTTTAAGTTGGAGTGATTAAAATCACCTACAACAATAAATGCAGCCTCCGGGTGTATAGTCTGTTGTTTACTAATGGCCGCATGCAGTTCGTTCATAGCAAGCTTGGCATTAGCATCCGGGGGAATATAGGCTGCAGTTATAATGGTGGAAGTGAACCACCCGCGGCAGATAGAAAGGTCTACACTTAACCATGAGAAACTCTAGGTTAGGTGAGCAGTGTCTTCCAACAATGTCAGAGTTCGTACACCAAGCTTTGTTTACATAAATGCACAATCCTCCGCCTCTGGTCTTGCCGGAGTCATCTGCCATTCTATCTGCTCGGAGCGTGTAGCGTCCGGTTGATCAATAACATTATTCGGTATGTCACTATGTAGCCATGTTTCAGTGAAAACCATGACATTGCAGTCCAAAAGTTTCTTACTATGGGTGATACGAAGTCTTATCTTATCCATTTTGTTCACCAATGACTGCACATTAGCGAGGAAAATGCTGGGTAAAGAGAGCCGGTGCGGTGTTAGCTTTAGCTTAGCTCTTAGTCCTTAGCGCTCCGCTGATTTAAATTTCAGTCTAAAATATTGTACTGCTTCAGAAGACCCATTTGTGCTGCTACATTTGCAAGAATAGCAATTCATCCAAAAATGAAGAAATATACTTTAAAAAATCTTTCAGAAAAGTTTACATCTCGCATAACACTAAAACCTATCAATTAAATCAATGTGAATGACTCTTTGTATTTGTACAGGACTTGGCGAAGTTTGTGGCGGTCTGTATCCTCCTGTATGGCATCCGCATATTTCAGAATTTGCTGGACCTCTGTCTCAAAACCTGGGTATGGCTCTTTAGTCATTAGTTCCTCTGTCTCGCGTGCAGTCAGAGGTACAGCAACACTGTCTGTCTCACCGGTGGCGTGGTTAGAGACTGTAAACACAGCAAGATGTTGGTCTTCTGTTAGCTCTGTTTTTCCCCCCCTATTGCTTGACCACTGGCATGACTGAAGTTATGGTGATGATCTTGAAGGGTGCTGTTGACACTGTGTGGCCTGAGCTTCCTTCTGGAATCACTGAATCTGGGATGGGTCCAATAACTGGTAAAATCAGTTCAAAGTCATGGAAGTCGTAACTCACTAGCCAACCCAGACGGTAGGCCTTAGCCACTCTGACATCTGTTGCTGTGCAGTTGTTGAACAAGATGTACACAGCCCGAGATGTCACTTCAACGAGGGGTGTGGCTTCCAGAGTGAGGCCCAGTTCCCCACACTCGGGTGAAGGCTGGAAGATGCCCAATGTGTGGCTAAAGGTTTGACCGCATCGCAGGTTGAGTCGAACAACTACCCCTTTTGTGTAGGCTGGTACTACAGTCTCTTGTTTGTTGATAAGCGTGCAGGCCTCAGGGATTGTTTGGCCTGACAGGAGGTTTTCAAGGTTGACTGGAACAGTGGGGGACTGTGAGGTCATTGGAGCCCATATCACTTCATTGATCATGTCCACATGAGCCCTGAGACGAATCAAAATGTCTGCTCCGATGTAAACATCATGCGGTAGGTCTGTAAGGACCAGAAAATTAGTAGGTGGCACTGCTGGCACTAGTAGGCTCAGGAAGAGCTTCTTCCCCGAGGCTGTGACACTTCTGAACGCCACACCACTAATCTAACTCCTGCACCTGCTTATTACTGCACTGGTCACAGTACTTTACACACATGCATTTGCACTATTCATATTTTGCACAGACTGCACATTGTCAAAGTTATTACAATATAAACTGTCTAAAGTTGTTACTGTACAAAGCCCAGTAAACTATTTCTATAATATTGCACTACTGTTATTTTGCATAGAATACATTGTTCTATCAATACTTGCACACACTCATCCAGCTGTATTTATTTATTTATTACCACTGTTCTCACGTTTCTGCTGTTCATAATATGTATATATAATCCCACATTGCTCTGTTCATAATGTACATACAATCCCTACATTGCATTCCTATTTATATTCTGTATATACTCTGCTCAATACTGTATATAGCAATTCCACTGTACATTCTGTAAATCATTTACTTCATTTACTCTGCACTTATATGTATATAAAACACTATATTCTTGCACTTCTGGTTAGATGCTAACTGCATTTCATTAGCTCTGTACTTGTACTCTGCATAAATGACAATAAAGTTGAATCTAATCTAATCTAATCTAAAATTGTCAAGATGGCGCCGCTTTGTTCAAACGCCGTCCAGGTCGCTCCGCTAAGATTGTGTTTTTATCTACTTTTTTACTTAGTTTTACTTTCGCTTTTTACACATCTCGCGTCGGCACTGATCACCTATAACAAAGAAACACTTTTGGACATTGGAAACCGCTACACCAACCTGTTCCAGGACACTTTATCCAGGAATCCAGCATGGCCTCTGGAGATTCTTTGGAACGCAGAGATGAACAATAACCCCCCGAGGCGACAGATCAAGAAACACTGCGGGAAACGCACTGGGATTCGAGATAGACTCAGGAAAAGGGCTCACAGTCCTCCCCTTCCGAGCATTCTACTCGCAAATGTCCAATCCTTGGAGAATAAGATGGACGATCTTAGAGCCAGGATTAGTTTCCAACGGGACATAAGGGACTGCAACATCCTTTGTTTGTCAGAAACGTGGCTTTCGTCCATGGTCCCGGACACTGCTGTAATGCCAAGTGATAACTTCTCTGTTTTTCAGATGGACAGAACAGCAGAGGCCGGTAAATCCAGGGGTAGAGGAGTGTGTTTCATGATTAACAAGAAATGGTGTGACCCCAGGAATATCTCCATTCTGTCGCGTTCCTGCTCGCCTCATCTGGAACATCTTTCCATTATTTGCCACCCATTTTATCTGCCCCGGGAATTTTCATCAATCATTGTTACTGCTGTGTACATTCCACCACAGGCAGACACCGGCTTGGCTTTGTCTAAACTTCACGATGTGCTCAGCGGCTACATTAACAAAATGTAGCCGCTGATGTAGCCTCTGTTCTGCTGATAGTTTATAGTTTATATTGAGCCCAAATGTTCAGCTGTTTAAAGTCTAACAGGGGTTCAAAGCGGTCTAAAAGGTCTTTGCCAATGAAGAGAGTTCATAGGGCCGATGGTCAGGTGAATTGGAGCTACCTGTTCAAGTTGGACCTCATTTTGGCTGTAGGATTGCACATTCAGCACACACCTCTGATATTTAAGAGTTTGATTCTGTCTTTTGGCTTCAATCTGAAGTCTGTCAAAAAGTTGGCTTGACATTAGAGTGAGGTCAGCTCCAGTGTCCACGAGGGCTTCCAGTCTCACCTCATTTTCCAATGTGATGGCCAAGTATAGTTTTTTAGCCACCCACCTTTCGATCAGGTTCCCCAGGAGTCTTGGCACTAGGGCTTGTGTGGTGACTGGCAAGCAATCAGAGCTGGTTTCGTGTGGCTCGTCAGGGAGGTAGACCACCAAAACTGCGCTTTCGGGTACTTTGGGGTCCTGGGTGGAGGTGTGGTGCTGGATGTCGGCTGGCTCTGGTGGTTCAACAGTCAGCTGAGATGGTTGCATGATGTCATCACTTGGTGATGAGATATCTGGTTCTGTGGTTGACAGTGGATCTGGTTGGGAGGTTCATTTTGAGAGGACTCTGAGTGGGCGTTGGGGTCAGATCTCATGCTTAGTCATAGGTGATCTGACTCATCCTTTTTGTCTCCCTTGTGGTGCTTTTTCTGGAGGAGTTCCTTTTAAAGTCTCATGATCTCTGCTGACTCAGTTGCAGCCTCCTGGTTCTGTTCTGCTGATAGTTTATATTTGGGCTTGTCCAAGGCATGTTGAGAGGGGTTCTGCTGCTGGCAGTCCAAGCTCGATGCTTGTGTCGATGAGTGTCCCATGTGGCTTCACCCTTTCGGTTGAGTGGTGGTTGTGACCTGTCCCAGGATCTCTTGGGGTGCCCAGTCTGGTGCTTTGGAGGGGCATCACCATGGCCACGCTGCCCTCTGCTGGCTGTAAAGGATCTGGACATTTTGTAGACAGATTTGTCACTGTGGCTCTGCTCGGCACCCTCTAGAGCAAGTTCTGACAGGATAGATTGTGGGGGGTTTTCCCATCTTTTCAGAAGCAGTTCTTTGTTTGGCATAGGCCTTATGGGCTAAGTCTCGCAGCTGTTGGGTGGACATAGTTCGTGGGCAAGCCAGAACGCCTAAGTGGTGACTCACTGTTGGGTGCAGGTTCCGGAGGAACAGAGTTTTGAAGTTGAATTCTTCTTCCATTCCTGGCTCATTCCGTGCTCTGAAGTATGCCTGTCTGAGCCTGTTGTAGAAGACATAGGGGTGGTGATGGCTCAGTGGATAAGACACATGCCTTTGGTGTGAGAGATCCGGGTTCGAATCCACTGTGAGACACCAATGTGTCCCTGAGCAAGACACTTAACCCCTAGTTGCTCCAGAGGCGTGCGACCTCTGACATATATAGCAATTGTAAGTCGCTTTGGATAAAAGCGTCAGCTAAATGAATAAATGTAAATGTAAATGTAAGACCTGCGTGGTTTCTTGTCTGCTCTGTTTAAGGTCCATGGTAGTGTTGTCACGATACTGGAATTTGTAACTTCGATACGATACCTTGAAAAATATCGATATTCGATACCATTTTCGATACCACGGTGAAAAAAACTGCCACAATACTAAGGGGGTATTTTTTTTTATTTAAAGATAAATGTAACAAGTCGAGAACATGCGGTATATTTTACATGAACAAAAAAATGTCTTAAGGTACTGCATTTGTTGATTTATTTATTAATCTTTTATTAATCTTAGTTAAATGTTCATTGAAACTAACGTTTACTAATACATGTACTAATTAAAATCCAAAGTTCTATTTGTTGATATTCTCATTTGCTTCATAACCAAAATATTTCCAGATATAGGGCCCTATGAAATCCGTTTTATTTTTCCCCAAATTCCGTTTAATTTTTTTCTACATTCAATTTTTTCCATTTTAATTTTTCTGGATTCCGTTTTTTTCCGTTTGAATTTTTCTGGACTCTTTTTTTTTAATGGTCAAATTCATTAAAATCATGAAAATTATACAATTTAACATTTAATTTATTAAAAGTGTAACAAAAATGACACGTTTAGGGCCGTATGAAATGTTTTATTTTTTTTCTCACCTTATGTTTTATTGTTACCAAATTCTGTGTTTTAGCATGTCTATTATTTGAATGCATACAAACCATTTTTATTTATTCTTACAGTAGCCTTATGAAATGTGTTTTCCCCCTCAGAAATTCTGTGTTGTGTATTTAGATTTTACTGGATATCAGATGAAGGCATAAAACAATTTTAATTAATTTATATTTGAATTAATGAAAATTAAACATTTACATTTTTGGCAAATGAAGGGGATTTACTATTAAAATTAAAATATTTTGTGATTATTTCTTTTAAAAAAATTAACAGTAGTAGTAAATAGTAGTATTATGTACATTCTACTAAATAATAGTAATATAGCCTATTTCTGGCACACGGTCTTTAATAGGCTAAGTTAAACCGAACTTTTATTTTGACGGGTTGCCGTGAATACTTTTAAAGTTCTGTGTGTGTATGATATGATGCTAGTTTTACTCAAATTAAATGGTAAAATGCTCGTAAAGTGCCTTTCAGATCAGTTCTGGAGATATTGTTGATGTATTTATGTCCTCATTGAGACGGCAGACGCTGAAATCACCGCGAGCGCCACATTAGTAAACACAACCGCAGGTGCAGCACATTCACACAGAGACACGCAGAACATGCAGGATTCATATTTAAATCCACTTTTGCAGCTTAATATTTACAGATACTAGTCCATATCGCGATTTGATTTAAGTGTAATGACCTACTTTTGATTAATTCATCCAAACTTTGACAAATTCCGTGACATTCCGCGTTAAACTGTAAATTCCGTGTTTATGACTGGATTCCGTGCGCGTTCTCTGCATCGCGGAGATCATAGATCCTACAGATAGCGCTCCTGCTGTGTTCTTTAACAACCAGAGCAGTCATGTTTCTATTCACTCCACTTTTGCTATTTAACCAGAGATGAGTGCGGTCACGTGTGGTGCTTGTCCACGCGCCTTTGGAGAGAAGTGAAAGTGACAGCTCTACTAGTATCGGTGTATCGATACTTCGGGAAATTAATATTGGTACCGTTCAGATATTTCAGTATCGATATTTATCGAAATATCGATATTTTTGAAAACACTAGTCCATGGCTGTAATCAGTCCTTGCTCTGATTCTGGGTCAGAGAACTCCTTGATCAGAGCCTGCTGCAGTTTCTGGTAATCCACTTTGACCGTTTCTGGCTGTCGGTCTAGAAAACTTTGCACGTCACGGCTGGATGTGATTCTGAGCAGATAGAGTCTGTCTCGGGTGGTAACATTGGCAACAGTTTGCAAGTGGAATTCAATGTCTTTTAAATAGGCGTGCACATCGTGGCCTCCTGCAGGATCTGGAGTGAAAGTGGGAATGTTTCTTGCCAGCTTATCCAATACTTTAGGTGACACACCGTGACTGGAAGACAGCCTTTGGAATGGCTCCCACCACCTTGCTGCTGCTGGGGCTTCTGGGATGCTGGCAGGTGAAGTCTTGAGTAATGGGCTCTCACCCCCCTTTCGAACTGAGAATTCTTGACTAGCAGGTATCAGTCTACTGGTTAGGGGAAATTCTGTGGTGTTCATTTCCCTTTCAGAGTCACTTTGCATTCTATATGCATGTTTAAGCTCTCGGTGAACTGTGTCAAGTTCTTCTTTTAAATAGTCTCTTTGTTGAGCCAGGGCACTGACTTCAGCCCGGGCACTTTGCAAATGGCCCTCACAGGCTTTGGCCCTGGCTTCTCTATCTTTAAGTTCAGTCTCTGCTCTCATCAGGAGAGCCTTAGCTTGCTGGAGTTTTTCACTCAGCTCCTCTCTGGCATCCCTTTCCTGCTGCTCTCAGCGTGCTGTATCTACACGGAGATCAGTCAAGGCTTTCTGGAGTCTCTCTACTTCCTTCTGCAGCTCTGGGTCCTTGTCATCCGCCGTCTTGTACTGGTGCTGAGCCTCTGGCGCTAGCTGGTCCAGTTGATTTTGAGCGACCACCCAGTTTCTCTGAGCTTCCTCAGCCTGGAGCTTCAGCGCTGCTGCTTCCTGTACCCGGCGGGAGATGTCTGCTTCACTCAGCTTTGCCTGGCCGAGGAGGTTATGGGCCAGTGACCCGACGATCTAGGCCAGCTCTTTGTGGCTGTAGTCCTGTTTCGGATCGTGGGCCATCAAAGCGCTCAGGTTGTTGTCGAGCTGTTCCTGGCTCAGGTTCTGCAGGTCCCCGGCGGTTTCAGGAAGAAGGGTAGTAGTCAGGGCACTCAGCCAGGTCTCTAGTTGATCCCAGTGGGCATCAGGGCTGGATGATCGAGACATGTTGGCTCACTGGTAAGAGAGAGGGGGAGAGAGAGAGAGAGAGAGGGAGAGACAGCACAAAATGCCAATGCAAGTCCTTATAGCATTAGCAGGCTTTCAAATTCAAATTCAAATTTTATTTGTCACATACATATACATACGTAGTACGACATGTAGTGAAATGTATTGTACGACTGTCCAACAAATTGTCCAACAAAATTAAGAAAAACCTCAAGTTTACAAAAATACAAATAGAAAAAGTACAGTAAACATATATACAGAAATAAACTAGCAATAAAATAAAATAACAAATAGATATGAGAATAAAAATAGATATGAGGAATAAAAAATAGAATATGATTCTATATAGATTCTATAAAAAGTAAAGTGTATGTCAGTGATAAAGTGTCCGTGTGCTGTGCAGTGCAGTAAAGTGTATAAGTGAGTAAAAGGATACTAAAGACAAAGACAAATGGTATGTAAGTCCCACTCATTTATCCTTACGTAACCTTCTACAATTTAGTGCAGATTGTACTTGAAAAATGTGCAAAGTGGAAGTGTGGGGTGATGTGCTTAGAGTGGAGAGAGATTAAGACTCCGAATGGCCTGCGGGAAGAAGCTCCTCCTCATTCTCTCTGTGTTCGCCTTCATGGATGCAATTATAGTAATTTTATGCTCTATGTGCAGTCTGTTTGGTGGATACAAACAGTTAACGGAGGGTAGACCCGGCACCTGTTTTCTCAGCCGTGAATGGCAAGGTGTGTCTAATTGTTGTGGGGGGTACCGGAAAGGATCTAACAAAAGATTGTTGACAGCGTGATCTTCTAAAGACTTTGGCAGCTTGGGTCGTCAATCTCTTACTCAGCCTTCCCTGATGATTCTCAAAGGTTCGGTCTCTAGACAAGCAAAACAGAACAAAATAAAAACAAGCAAACAAATAAATCAAAACACAGCGAGAGAGATAGGGTAGAGAGCAGGTTTAAGCCTTTCACTGCTGTTAGAGGTTATGGCAGGGTCTACAGGGTAGAGGGCGCTGCTGGGTCGTAACATCTAGTGAGTTGACCTTGCTGGGATAGCAGGAGCAGGCCAATTACTTTAAAGGTTGAGGAGAAACCTTATTTTGGGGTTTCGCTAGCTGGATGGGTCAGTATTCTATGGGCTAGGCTTAGTGATGGATCGAGGTGATCCAGTCGGGATCCCGTGGCTGCTCACTGTGATCCGCTGTGGAGGCAACCGTCACTTCACCAACTAAGCACTAGAGCGAGTGTTACCTATAGGTGCACACAAATGGCTAGAATACAGAGATTCATTTAAAAAAAAATTTAAATTTTAAAAAACACTGTTTGAACTAAATTTAAACAAGTGAGTGGTTAAGGCAAGAGAGAAAGAAGCCTGAATAATACAGAATGAGAATAACAAAACAAAAAAAATATAACAATAATAATAATAATAATAATAATATATAAAAACAAAATAATAAAAATAAAAATAAATGCAAAAAAAGAAGAATCAAAGTTATGATGATGAATCAAATAAAACAAGCAGCAACAACAACAAACACATTTAGTGTTTAAGCCTATATTAAGAGAGGAATTATGCAGAAATAAGTATAATTTTACTTTTTATAGGATAATGTTTATGTGTTTAAGCACATAATTTGTTGTTGGAAATACTAATGTACCCGATGCCTTTATCAAAACTCATTACAGAAAAAGTAACCCTGGAGCTTTTTTTTTTTTACTAAAAGGTACATAAATGAATTATGTCTTGATTATTAATTGAGTAACTTGATTATTAGTACATTTTATATGATAGAAATGTTTGAGCTCATATTGACACATTTGACTTAGTGCACACTTTGTAAAGTTGTTGGGCCCTATCATACACCCGGCGCAATGCGGTGCCAGGCGTGACACGTGTTTTTTGCTAGTTTCAGCCTGACGCAGTTACCATTTTCACATCCTGCGCCACGTTGTTTAAATAGCAAATGCATTTGCACCCATTTGTGCGCCCGCTGGTCTGAAAACGAGGCGTGTTCAGGCACATTGTTGGCGCGTTGCTATTTTGAGGCAGCTGAAATAGACTGTGCCATTGACCAACTGAAACCTGGTCTAAAGTCAATGGCGCAATATTTTTTTTTTGCTATTTAAAGAGTTTGTTAGTAATATGCACCTATAGGCAGAGCTGGGTAGATTACTTACAAATTGTAATCCGTTACTGATTCCAGATTACATGACAAAAATTGTAGTCAGTAACGTAATCTGTTACATTACGTTTTAGGTAATATAATCAGATTACTTTGAGATTACTTTTAGATTACTTTCGTTACTCGTTTATCACATTGATTTAAATAGCATTATCTTGTACCATAATGATGTAAAAAAATGCAAAGAGTAAGAAAACTTGTTCCATTCATTGTAATTTCAAGTGCATTAAACATTATATTACAGTTTCCCAAACTAGGGTTCGTAAAGGAACTGCAGGTGGGTTGTGAGTTTAATGAAAAGCTGACAATTAATTAAATCATAAAAAAATAAAATTAAAATAAATCATTTTAAAACAAACTCCCTTTTTTTTTATTTTTTTTTTTATTTGAACTCCCTTTCGAGGAAAGTCTCTTCACTTGGCGGCCATATTTGCAACGCCTCCAGTCAGCTCATACAAGACAATCTTAATGAACGGGAATCCTGAAATCTCAAAAACTGCTCGCTGAACTCACATTATGTCAAATCAGCAACACAAATCTGAAATTAATTGCCCCATGAATGTTGTTTCTTATACTCAAATAGCGTTTAAAAAGCGTATTTTTCAGGCTAGACCAGGCAATGTGCATGCTGAATCATAACCTGCTTATACTGTGCATGTGCATTGGCAGGTCTAGTCAGGTTTCTATGGGAAATTTGACTCTTTCATTTCGAAGGTGGGATTATTCCTCCATATTGCGTGTTGCAGTTTCTCCCATTCATAAGTATAGGAGTGAACAGTCTTTGTGTTTCTATAGTCTTTGTTTTAAATAAAACACTTACTAAAAAAGATTAAATATTTTTATTTACCTGCATGCCTTGTGATCATTAATCAACATCAAAGAAACCGTGAACATGCAAATGTGATACTTAATTATTGAAATATTTATTTTAAAATCTCAGGGGTACTTAAAGCAAATATATTTGGTGAATAAGGTTTAGGAATGCCTGCATTACATGTATCTAAGAAATAACGTGAATATGTGCATTTTAATTAGTTATAATTAATAATACATGGTTAAAAAACCTACAGAGTAATAATTCAAATAAAAATGAATGTGTTCATCAGTAGTTGATGCAATGTTGAAACCCTTCTTAAACCTGAAATGATTTTTGTAAATCCAGTGGTTACCTGACTAATGACTGATCTTTGTGTGAATGTCCGCAAGACTGGACTATTTATACATATATAATAAGTATATATTCGGTAGACTATTTTAGAAAGGAAAAATTGATGAAAAAGAGAAATTAGGGGAATCAATGATTTATGAATAATTTATTGCTATTGTGTGAATAATATGTAATCATAATAATAATCCATAAAAAAGTAACTGTAGTCTGATTACGAGTATTTTAAAATGTAATTTACTCTGATTACAAGTACTTCATTTTTGGAATCTGATTAAGTAATCCAGATTACATGTAATCAGTTACTACCCAGCTCTGCCTATAGGAGGGTTCAAACCGCACATACACCCTGCTTCTTACACACACAGGAGCACACAAGGATGCCAAATATTAAAAAATTTAAGGATTGCAATGTAAAAGAATATTATTGTGTAGGCTACATAAATATAAAAATGCCTACATGTCATAATGGATAGTCATTGCGTGTATCAGAATTAGCCTACCTATTTGCTCGAGCATGAGCAGATCCGTTTCCTCCCTGAGACATGTTCAGTCTTTGCGCCTTACAATTACACCATTTAAATAGTGAATTCGCCATGGCGCGAGCGCAACTCACTCTTAAAGGGAATGGTAGATGAGATTCTGATTGGTTTATTGCACGTTATGCAATAATATCCATTACTCATTAAGAGGATTGGGACAACCCTTTTAGACCATGCTCCGGGCGCACAGACCATTTTTTCCCATCGTTAAACTAGCAAAAGTGGATTTGGACACGCCCTAAATGCACCTGCACCGTGTGCTTTAGACCATGTGCTTAGGTCGTTAAAATAGGGCCAGTTGAGATCACTTTTGAAATTTAGAGTAGACAAATGTGAGCGCTTCTGAGTCTTTAGTGTAGGAGAAAAGACTGAGCTGATGTTGTTGAGATCTAAAGATACAAATGTGAGAGATCCATAGTCTCTAGCTAAGGAGAAAAATCTGAGCACAGTGTGTGATGTTGTTGAGATCTTGTTTGAAACATTGGAAGAGACATATATGAGACCACCAGAGTCTTTAGTTTAAGAGAAAAATCTGAGCACAGTGCGTGATGTTGTTGAGATCTATTCTAAAGGTAACATGAGGGAGTCGTGACAATGGTGGTGTGGATCCAAATGCAGGCTTTAATCATAAACGTAATCATAAATGGGGGCGCGCACTAAAAGAAGTAAAACCTTAAACAGCTAAAGGACGTAACTTAGAACTGGAGATTTGCACTTGTTTCAAACTCAATTCCTGGAGGGCTACAGCTCTGCACAGTTTAGCTCCAACCCTAATCAAACACACCTGATTCAGCTAATAAAGCTCTTCAGGATCACTAGAAACCTCCAAGCAGGTGTGATTTGGAGCTGATTGGAGCTAAACTCTGCAGAGCTGTGGCCCTCTGGGAATTAAGATTAAGACCACTGAGCTAGAGGCTGTCTAAACTGGATGCGACAAGTAAAGGTTGTAAATCATTTGAACTTTGTGTCAGTAACGTGGTGGTGATGGCGCAGTGGATAAGACACATGCCTTTGGTGTGAGAGACCTGGGTTCGAATCCACTGTGAGACACCAATGTGTCCCTGAGCAAGACACTTAACCCCTAGTTGCTCCAGAGGCGTGCGACCTCTGACATATATAGCAATTGTAAGTCGCTTTGGATAAAAGCGTCAGCTAAATGAATAAATGTAAATGTAAATGTAACGTTATGGCATAAATAGAATGAGGCATCAGTTTACTGTCGGGATTTGTTGTGTCGCATCGTGCCGCGCCGCATTTAGACCGCATCATGGATTATGATGGGTTTTACTTTATTTTGCCGCTCGCTTCCTGTGTAGACACGGTGGAAAATCCTGTGTGTGTCCTATGCTTTAAAACACTGGCAGCAGACAGCATGAAACCCACAAAAATAAATAAATAAAATAAATAAATAACAGAGAATTCTCTGTATGCTAATGTTACTTTTTCAATGTTTCACTGCAGGTTTAAAAAAAAAGAAAAAAAAAGTTGTTTTTACATAATGTAGTGAAATTGAATATCCCATTTGGAATGCACCGCCAGTCTTTAGCTAAGGAGAAAAATCTGAGCACAGTGTGTAATGATGATGAGGTCTCTTATAAAACTTTAAAGGAGACCATTGTGAGAGTGTTGGGGTTTTTGTCTCAGGAGACAAGGTTGAGAAGCAGGAGACTCAAGCAAAAAATCTCCATTCGATCTTAAAGTAACCTAATTTCTGTCTAGGAGAAATATTTGAGATGTTAAAGAGATCTCACATTTGATTTCTTTCCTCTGGGGCTTGTAGCTTTTCCTTTTAACTCTTATCTTTTACACATTAGGAAATCCATCAAGTGACATATTTGTTTAGTTGATTTTAAGATTTAATCTTATCTTTTTCTTATAGTCTGATTGTGAGCGATCCTTTGATTCAAACCAATCAAGATCAAAGAGGACGGATTTATAGCTGTTCGGTCACAGAAGGAACCTGCTCATCATTGAACATTAATGGTATTTGGAGTTTTGTACTATAGTACTAATTGAAATATTATTTGCCATTTTCCACAACTAGGGGTCTATATAAATACTGTATAAATGGAGCCTGAAACACTTGAGAATTTATTTTCTTTTTCTCAAATGAAGGGAGGTCTCCCTAAGAAAAACGTTTAGACCTAAAAAAAAAAATAGGTCTTTGCATCTAAAGAAGGAAATGCATTAATACTGTAAATATATGGGGACATGTTGCATTTATTATAATGGGGGGGGGGGGGGGGTATATTACATTAATTGTTATTAGTTAATAATAAAAAATAGTCTTGCTTAATTTCAACAGATTTCCAATGCATATGCTTGAACTGTTTTTTTTTTTTTTTTACTGTCTGTACGTTAATGAAGTGCCCTCGGAAGCTGTCAACATGTCTCTTGGACTTTCCATAGCTCAAGATCCACACTCTTCAAAGCTGGCTGTAAGTTACTATTTCAACTATTTCACACTTACAATTGTCTAGGGCTGAACAATAATTCAGTATCGATACATTGATTTGTGGTGGTTGACTTCATTGAATAAACATGAGCACTGCATGTTTCAAAATCAAAACACTGCACGGGTGTTTTATATGAAAGTATCTTTATCTAAGTATCTAAGTATCTAAGAACCAACTGTTTTCAGAAAAGTTCAATTGTATCTGATGAAGCCGCATTCATGAGTGGAGCTCTGCTTTGTGCACAGCCATTGTTTGTAAAACAACTGTTTCTACCACTGCAAAACTACCTCCTGCTGGCAGAGAATGAGTTTGAATTCTCACTAAGCCCGTCTCCAGCAACATGTGTTTTTGCTATTGCTCACTCACTTTTTTTTTCTTGTTTTCTGTTTTTTTGCTGCAGCAACTCTGAGCACTTTTCATATTCTTTATCCTGGCTGAAGCACTTCATTCAATCTATAAGAATAATCAGCCTGTTATAGTTGAAGATAGCTATTAATATTAATAAGGTGAGTCTGAGAGTCTTATTTTTATTTCAGAATCAGAATGAGCTTTATTGGCTAAGTATGTTTACACATACGAGGAATTTGTTTTAGTGACAGAAGCTTCACAGTGCAACAGAGAGACAGCAAAAGGACAGGACACAGATAATAAAGAATACTACAAATATCCAAATAGGCAATGTACAAAACAGAAAAAACACAATATATAATATAGACAATTATGGTGTACAGGTCTGATTGGGGGAAGTCGTTGCCTAATGGTTAGAGAGTTGGACTCGTGATCCAAAGGTTGTGGGTTCGAGTCTCCGGCCAGCAGGAATTGTAGGTGGGGGGAGTGAATGTCCAGCGCTCTCTCCACCCTCAATACCACGACTGAGGTGCCCTTGAGCAAGACACCGAACCCCCAACTGCTCCCCGGGCGCTGCAGCATAAAATGGCTGCCCACTGCTCCGGGTGTGTGTTCACGGTGTGTGTGTGTTCACTGCTGTGTGTGTGTGTGAGAGTGTGTGTGTGAGTGTGAGTGTGTGTTCACTGCTGTGTGTGTGCACGTTGGATGGGTTAAATGCAGAGCACGAATTCCGAGTATGGGTCACCATACTTGGCTGAATGTCACTTCACTTCACTTCATATGTGCAAATTTGAAATGAAAAAATTAGATAAAAAAGTAAGCAAGTGGTGACTAAATAATAGAGTTGTGTGTCCTGCTTTTTATTGTCAAGTGTTCATGAGATGGATTGCCTGAGGGAAGAAACTGTCTGGCTGTTCTGGTTCTCAGAGCTCTGTAGCATCGACCAGACGGTAACAGTTCAAAGAGGGAGTGTGCTGGTGTGAGGGAAAAACAAACAAGTAGCTACCATCTGCGGCACCATCTCTGATTTTTGCTCAGTGATTTGACAGTGATTTCACATTTCTTGTTTGTATGAAGGCTAAATACAAATACAAGTAGGAGATTTCACAGGCTTGGCAAATTCATTTTTTAGAAGTTTGTAGGTAAAGGGATCTACTGGCTATTAGGTGCTGTTTTTAAATTACAGCACATGCGAAACTGCAAAAAGCAAATACTCCAAAAGTGTGAAGCGGCACTACGCAATGCATCCGCTAGCCATGGGCAAAAGCAGAGCGGGATCTGTCACCCGCACAGTGCTGATGAATGTGCGCAGTAGGGATGGCTCGATACCATAATTTTGGCTTCGGTACGATACCAGAATGTAGTACCTCGGTATCGATACTAAATCGATACCATAGGTGACAAATAACCAGCCTCAAAAGATAAGTGAATTAAAAAAAATATATTATTAATAATAATAATAAAAACAGATTCATATGTTAATACCTTTGTATCAAACTGTAACAAAAAACCTAAAGGGAACATAGGTTACATTTTGATGTTGGAGAAAAAAAAAATAGGCTAACTGAAGTAATAAGATGAAAATATATTCAAATCTTATCTTTTCAGTGCAAACACATAGTGCAAACTAAATGTCTCCTAAAAAAAAAACCTACCGGAAACATAGGTTTCATTTTGAAGAAGTTTGAAGAAAAAAAATAGCACTGAAGTTGCGCAATTGATGCAACAAATGTTGCTTTATTGTAAAGTGTTATTCTAACAGTCAAAGTAATATTCAAAATCATGTTATTATTTCTCTCTCTCAGATTGTTTTCAGATTTCAGACTCAGCCAAAGAAAAAGCATTAAATATAAATCTCACTCTCTCACTTGCTTCATATTAGTGGTCGGCAGCGCGTCAGAAACATTCCCTTCATATCATTGATACTAAAATTAATATAGCAAAACTCTTGCTCAATTCATATCCAATTAAAATTTGATTGTATGAAATACAAGTGCATGTATTACGTGACCAAAACTTAATTGATTCTAGCGTGTCTCACATTTGCACATTTGCGCTTACTATTACATCTGAATGTGCGTTGATCAGATGTAAATAAAAGGTCAAATCAAATCTGAATTTATGAATGATGCTCTCACCTGTCGATCTCTTAATTCTTTGAAAAGATCAAGATGAGCAAGCGACAAATGCTTAAAAAGATTTGATGTGTTCCTGTGGCAACATGATTTAGGCCTATAGCAACGCTTGCATACAGGTGCAGTAAGGTCAGTTCTTTCACCTTTGTCATCTGTTTTTTATCCAAAGTAATGCCATATTTCACTTCTACTGTTCTCTTTATTTATTAATTTTGGGTGCGCTGAGTTTAATCTGTTTGATCCATTGCGTTGTTCTGTTGTCACATTTACCAATTGTGCAGCAATTTGGGAAGCACTGCCACCTACAGGTGCATTTTGCAACAGCAGTGTATGAAATACAGAATTGAGCAAAATTATGATATCGTACTGTTTGAAATATAATATATACCGGTATTTTTCCAGTATCGGTATACCGTGCATCCCTAGTGCGCAGCGCTTCTACCACAATGTAAAGTGATAAACAGCGCTATTCGCTTGATCCATTCAGATGTCACATAAAATTGTGTTATACAGTCGTGTGATATGAGAACATTAAAGGGGTCCTATTATGCTTTTTCACTTTTTGAATTTTAGTCAGTGTGTAGTGTGTATGTTTGGGCATAAAAAATATCTACAAAGATACAAATCTCAAAGATATTTCATTTTTTTTAAATCCTTTTTGAAGAACTACAAAAACGGCTCGTTTGAACTACAGCTTTGTTTTCCGGGCGTTGTGATATCACAAAGCGGGCACTAGAATATCATTGAAATAAATCCTGCCTACGGAAATTTGAATGGTTGGGGGATGGGGAGGTGCGAGGTCGTGGTTAGAACGCTTGGTTGAGTGCATCAGACAAGATAACGACGAAGAAGAAGTGCTGCTGTAGCATCAAGTTTTCGCAAGTTATTACACATGCACCTGAATAATTATGTCTGTATGTATGTATGTTACAATTATGAAAACGTTTTTATAAATTGCTGATAGTACAATACTGGACAATGATGTAATCTGCAGAATTTACACTTCAATTATGAGACTACAGTGTTTCCCATACATTGATGTATTTTTGGCACCTGCCACAATATCAAAACTGACGGCCACAAATAGATTTTCCAAAAGGCTTTGACTTTGTTGAATAAACATGAGCACTGCACATTTCAAAATGTTTTTATATCACTGTATTTCTGAAGGAAACCGACTATCTTCAGAAAATTTTGGATGTCATTTTAATTTTATCTTGCATGTAATGTCTGATAAAGCAATGTTTGGGAACGGAGCGCTGCTTTGTGTACAGCGTTACCGGGGAAATGATCTCTACCACTCCAACAGTGGCTCCTGCTGGCAGAGAATGAATTAGCATATATATGCTGCCACAAATAGAGTGTCTGTAGGAAACATGACTATGGTATATATAAATTCAACTGTATAACTGTTTCACTGCAATTCATAATGTTAGAATTAAAGAACAATAAACATAATGCATATTATCATCATTATTTAATACAATACATTACTTAATAATATTATATATTAAGAGGACCAAATGTCCATGTATACTGTTTCAGTAATGACAAAAGCGAATGTTAAATTTATGTGAGTGAATCTGTTAAAGTCATTGCTATGATTGACAGTGGCAACGGAATGAATCATCTGACGAGCCAATGTCAAAATAGAGCTGTACATTAAGTGATTCAGACTAAATTCAGACTAACAAAACTACAGCAACAAGTCTGTGTTGGATAAAACTTAAACAATGTAGTTACTAAATTAAATCTAAACATTTCAAAATATTGAATGCATTTGTCAGTCCTGTGTCTTGTTTTCCACCCCTCTCGTGTCTCTATTTGGCCCTCCTCGTTCCTGTCTTCAATTCGCAATTGCAATTCGCGCTTCCAGAGCGCCCCCGCGAATCCGCGCTTCCAGAGCGCCCCCGCGAATCCATGCTTCAAGAGCGCCCTCCTGTGCCTGCTCCTTGCAGATGCTCTCCTGCGTCTCCGCTGGTCCCGTCCAGCTCTCCTGCGTCTCCGCTGGGGCCGTCCAGCTCTCCTGCTTCTCCGCTGGTCCCGTCCAGCTCAGCTCCTCAAGAGCGCCCCCAAGTGTCTGCGCTTCAAGAGCACCCCCCAGTGCCGGCTCCTCGCATGTGCCCTCCTGCGTCTCCGCTGGTTCCGTCCAGCTCCGCGCTGCCAGAGCGCCCCACAAAGTCCGCTCCTCAGTGGCTCCCAGGGGGGAACTTCCCCAAGAACATTTTTTGGGGGGGTAATAGGGTCACGGCCTGTATGGCCGGGCCTAGGGCCAAGGCCACAGAACCCTTCTGGCGACCTGAAGAAATAAGGCCGTGGCCCCCCCGAGTCCCCTGACTCACCATGGCCTCCCGAGTCCCCTGACCCGCCATGGCCTCCCGAGTCTGCTGACCTGCCATGGCCTCCCGAGTGCCCTGTCCCGCCATGGCCTCCCAAATCCCCGGATCCGCCATGGCCTCCCGAGTCCCCTGTCCCGCCATGGCCTCCCGAGTCCCCGGATCCGCCATGGCCTCCCGAATCCCTGAATCCGCCATGGCCTCCCGAGTCTCCTGACCCGCCATGGCCTCCCGAGTGCCCTGTCCTGCCATGGCCTCCCAAATCCCCAGATCCGCCATGGCCTCCCGAGTCCCCTGTCCCGCCATGGCCTCCCAAGTCCCCTGTCCTGCCATGGCCTCCCGAGTCCCCTGTCCCGCCATGGCCTCCCGAGTCCCCGGATCCGCCATGGCCTCCCGAGTCTCCTGACCCGCCATGGCCTCCCAAGTCTCCTGTCCTGCCATGGCCTCCTTTGTCTCCCGTCCCGCCATGGCTCCGGGAACGGGCCCCCGCTCTGGAGGCCGGTAGCCCTGCCCACTGATCCCTGGAGGCCTCCAGAGCGCCCACCCCCCCCTCCCCATTAGATGGTGTTTGGCGTGAGGACACGCCTTCCGGAGGGGGGCGTTATGTCAGTCCTGTGTCTTGTTTTCCCCCCCTCTCGTGTCTCTATTTGGAATCCCTTTGTCTCCGCGCTCCTATGTACCGAGAGGGAACTGACAGCATTATTGTTATACCAACTTATTTATTTTGTATTTAGGTTTTTAAATAATTCAGCATTATAGGCTGTCTCCGGACCTTATTTATTTATTTCTATAAATGACAAGTGACTTTGTGACTTCCTGCACTTGCTATATTTTATACTTCAGTGCGATAAAGTACTAAATTTGTTATAATATTTATTTTATAATGAATCAGAAAATGTGAAAAAACTAGGCAGTTGAAATGGCAGCTGCAACCAATGATTGATCATATACTGCCATCTCCTGCTTATAACGGTAATTTCATTTTCTTCTTAAAAAGTCTTTATTTTTCGCGGAGACATGTTTTTGCCACATTTCTTCATGTCGTCTTCATGAATGAAAAGTGAATCTTTAATAATGTGAATTTTACTGCACATAGTTGAGAAATAATAAAGGCTTTAAAATTTTATAAGATTTTAAAAATGTGTTCATGGCTCTGAAGTTAAGATATTGATTATCGAGAATACCATTATGACGTCGTTTAAGAGATTAGCCTAACTGCCTAAACAGTTACGATAGTGTTTATTTGTCAGCATTTAAATGTACAGTCACATGTCTGGGTACTTTCCTGGGATTACAAGACACTGCGTATAAAATGATATGTTCTTTAATAACATGAAACTGTATGTTAATGCCGCTGTATGTTAATTACTTACGGTGTTGCAATAATTTTTTTCTCAGCTTCTGATAAGAATGAGGCAGGAGAGGTTTCTGCGAGAGTCTCTACATATATATAGCACATATAAAATGAGCTTCACTGAAAGATTATGAGCTGGCTTATCTTTATCCGGAAGTTCTAAAAAGCGCGCCATGCATATGGTCAAATGAAGGCCCTATAACCCAGCAAAACATTCACGGGGGAACTCGTGGGTTGGATTTGTCCAGGGCTCAATTTTAACCCCAGTCCAGACCTGGGTACAGACATCCATTGTGGGCGTTCTTGGCAGTTTCTTGGAGGCTTTAAAAAAAAATTGTTCATATTGATATCGGAATTATTTCGTATTGTCCGGAATCAAGAGATATATAATGATATTAATTTTGGCCATATCATCCAGCCCTACAATTGTCAAAAAACACACACACAAAAAACACTGAATTTAAAAAAGAGATTATAAATGTTAAAAGACATGATGTGAGAAAATTGTTTTATGCTTAGTATTAAACAACTTGCATTACTTGGGATTGGGATGAAAAAACAACAACCCTGTTTTCTCTAAAAATAAGTGCATTTTTATTTGATTTGATAGTTTTTCTTTTTTTTATTTTATTGAGGCATACATGTTTATTTTATTATCCTGTCTCATCAACTAAGATTTTGACCATTGATTGATAATGTGGTCTGTAACTGGCATTTGATGTAGTAATCTTTTTATTGAAGTGAAATCTTTCTTTAAATTCCATCTCACCTAGATTTGTGGTCCAACCATTCCAAAGAAATGTGTAGCAGCTACCAACTACAGAGGCATGTGCTTTATCTGTGAAAATAATGAGTTTAAACCACCAATACCGAGCCCTAAATACAGAGGTAAATATGATCAATAAAGGTATTTTTTTTATTAAGTTAAATAAGTTTCTTCTCTGATGTAACTACAGTTTTAACTACATATGTACACACTTCTGCTTTTCTTTATTTCCAGAATGTCTTGGTCAGATTGACATAGCCTTTCTGTTAGATGGATCGGGGAGTGTAGGGGCTAATAATTTTGTGACAATGAAGAATTTTGTGACAAATGTGATCAAGCGTTTTACTGAGCGGGATGCACAGGTAGGAATAGTCTTCAATATCACTACTGAATTTCAAAACTAATTAGAGCGATTTTTTTTTTTACATAAAAATGGAAAACATGCTTACATTTTTTTGTCAGAAAAGAGTGATATTACTGACCACAGTTTATCTGTTGTTGCTTTACAGTTTGCCATTGCACAGTACTCCACTGATTGTATAATTCACTACAATTTTAATCAACTCAAAATTCAAGATGCATGGGAATCTAAGTTGACAGCAGATATACAGTACCAGTATGGACATAGCACTCAAACTTGGACAGCCATCATTAAAGTTGTGTAAGACTTGTTTGTTACTACAATAATAATAAAAACAACAACAACAAAAAAACTTTAAGTAAGATTAAGTACATTTACTGTGGCCTATTTCATATTTTATGTAGCTCATATGTGCAGACACATGACAGACATCATAAAAACTGATTTTGACATTTAAAAAAGGGGGAGTATTGTTTAAGTTAAGGTGTTTTGAGGGTGTGTCTCAATCACCCTTCAATAGTCAGGGCTGATCAGGAAGTCAGCCATTGTAACCTGTGTCACCCACAAAATCCTTCTACTGCACTGAATATGGCCCCTAAAAATCAGACAAATCACTGCAAAAACCAGGGAGCATCGCTGCTCAAAATTTTACCTTGCTTGAAGTAATGTCATTAAGACTGCAGTAAAGTTGTGAGGCAGAAATGTAGTCAATGGTGATACATGGACTAATGGAACACATAAAGTAATGTAACACATAAACCAACTCCAACATCATGACATGCAATACAAGTCTTGAAAAGACAAACCTTTATTTAATTTAAATAAATTAAATATCTGCTGGCACATTTCTAAGTTTTGAACTCCAGTTGTTTCTGACTAATCAAGTTGCATGTGCTGTAATATATCGACCGCCTGCATACAACAAGGATTTTATTTGTGAATTTACTGATTTTTTAAGTGAAATTGTACTGAAATGTGATAAATTGCTACTAGTGGGTGATTTTAACATACATGTGTGTTGTCCTACAAAACCATTGGTAAGAGATTTTTTGAATGTAATTGATTCTTTTCATCTTATACAACACGTGCATAAACCCACTCATGTTCAAGGTCATATCTTAGACCTAGTTTTGACTCATGGTTTATCTATTGCTGATGTTGAAATATCAGATCAAGCTTTTTCTGACCATAAGTCAATTATTTTTAAGATGTTGACACCACATAAAGTTGAAAAACCTAGAATTCAAAGCCAATTACGACGAGCTTTGAATGCTGGAGCAATAGAGCAATTTAAAGATAATTTTTTTTTTTTTTTTGAAATTAACCCTTTTTATTTTATGGATAGTTTCTCTCTTAATGTGGACTCCTCACTTGAGGTGCTATATTCTGTTTGTTTTTCCCTCTTGGACTCAGTAGCCCCAGTTCATGTCAAAAAGTGCAAATTTAGATCAGAGCCCTGGCTGAATGATGTGACTCGTGGTTTGAGGATAACCTGTAGAAAACTTGAACGAAAATGGAAAAAAGATAAGTTACAGGTATCTTTTCAAATGCTAAGGGTGTCTCAAGATATCTATCAGAATACCGTACAGATGGCTAAGAGGAATTACTTTGCAGAAGTAATTACAAAAAATAGTAGCAAGCCCCAAGTTTTATTTAATATTGTAAATTCAGTTTTTAATCCAAAACCAGATGTGCTATTCCATCTGTCAGCCATAACTTGTGAGACTTTTTTGGATTATTTTGTCCGAAAGATCTCTGATATTAAAACTACAATCAAACCTAGTTTGTTTGATCCCTCTGTTGTTCGGCCACCATTTGTTACATTTGACCATTTTGAAATGATCTCCTTGCAGTCACTAGCTGAGGTAATCAAACAGTCAAAAATAACCGACTGTTCATTAGACATTATTCCAGCTAAATTGATAAAGGAAGCATTTGATGTTCTTGGCCATAGTATTTTAGTCATTATAAACAATAGTCTTTTAACTGGAGTTGTTCCTAAACATTTTAAATATGCCCTTGTTCAGCCCCTTTTGAAGAAAACTCACTTGGACCCTACAGTCGTATCAAACTATCGGCCAATCTCGAAGCTACCTTTTTTGTCTAAGGTTTTGGAAAAGGTCGTTTTGAATCAAATAAATAGCTTTTTGATTCAGAACGATATCTTTGAGGTTTTTCAGTCAGGTTTTAGGGCTTTTCACAGTACAGAGTCCGCCTTGATTAGGGTTTTAAATGATTTACTGACTGCAGTCGACTCAGGGTCTTCTGCAGTTCTTGTTATATTAGACCTTAGCGCTGCGTTTGATACCATCGACCACGACATTTTACTTGCACGTCTAGAAAATGTAGTAGGAATTCAAGGTACAGCGCTTGCATGGTTTAAGTCTTTTCTTTTAAATAGAACTTTTTCTGTAAATATTGGTCGAGATAGTTCACAACCTGCCTCTCTGCTTTGTGGGGTTCCACAGGGGTCCATCCTTGGCCCAATTTTGTTTTCCCTGTATTTGCTACCCCTTGGGTCAATTTTTAGCAAGCATAGAATACCCTTTCATTTTTATGCAGATGATATGCAAATTTATCTCCCTCTGAAAAAAAACTGCAAGAACCAATTAGAGTTGTTGCGAAATTGTATACATGACATTAAGTCATGGTTATCTTTAAATTTTTTAAAACTAAATGAAGAGAAAACTGAAGTTGTGTGGTTTGGAGTTCCAAATCATTTTGATGATCTGGGTGATTTAGCCCCATTTTGTAAGCCGCTAGTCCGAAATCTAGGTGTTCTTTTCGACAGTGATCTCAGGTTTGAGAGACAGATTTATTCTGTCGTTAAGTCTTGTTTCTATCATTTGAAATTAATAGCGAAAGTGAAATCATTTCTGTCCACTCGTGATCTCGAAAAGCTCATTCATGCATTTATATTTACAAGACTAGATTATTGCAATGCGTTATATATTGGCATAAATAAAACATTGATTAATCGCTTACAATTAGTTCAAAACGCCGCTGCGAGACTTTTGACGGGTACTCGTAAGAGAGACCACATTACCCCAGTATTGAGCTCTTTAAATTGGCTACCAATTGACTACAGAATAAATTTTAAAATTTTAATTTTTGTTCATAAATCATTGCATGGTATGGCGCCATTGTACCTGGTAAATCTTATTAAGAAATACGAACCAAAACGGTCCTTGAGGTCAGCTGACCAGCTGGTTTTAACGACTCCAAGAACAAAGCGGAGAAGTGGAGATCGAGCTTTTGTAGCGATAGCTCCAAAACTCTGGAATGATCTACCCCTTTCTATTAGATTGGAACGTACATTCATTGTTTTTAAACATAAGCTTAAAGAATACCTCTTAGCTCTAGCATTTCATGGGGTATAGTAGTTGCTTTTGTAGGTTTATCAAACTGAGGGGTTTATTTTATTTTATTGTTATTTTATGTGGTGTTAATGATGTATGTTGCTATGATTGTTTGTGTTTGTACAGCACTTTGTTCAATGACAAATTGTGTAAAAGTGCTTAATAAATAAAGTAAAGAAAGAAAGAAAGTAAAGAAAGAATTTCAACATAAAGCCACATCAAGTTTAGAATGGCATAAGGGGGAATAAATTATGACAGAATTTTCATTTTTGATTGAACTACCCTTTTATTGTATAAATTTACAATTAATATTCAGGTATGTAACAGAACAAGTTTTTTTTCCTCGTAGTGTAATTTAAAGGGGTCATCTGATGCAAAATTCACTTTTACATGTTGTTTGAACTGAAATGTGTCTTGGCAGAGTGTGTACACAACCACCCTATAATGCTAAAAATCCACCCAGTGTTTTTTTTAAAAATCCCGATAAATCCAAAATCCCTTTCTGAAATTAAGCCGATCTCAGATTCTTGGCTGTGTGATGTCACACGTACCCAGGCCCCTTCCACAAGAGTTGATTGACAGTGGCGTGTCAGCATAGACCCGCCCTGAGCGAGCTGTTATCAGTCCGCCATTGTTTCACCACCAGAGCAGGTTTAGACAAGAATGTCCCCTAAGGGATTGATTTGTTTTGTTGTTGGATGTAATAATGAACACAGCAGTCGTCATTTACTCCCTGTATCTGAGCCGCTGAAGGCACAGTGGATTACATTTGTTTTTGAAGGGAATGTGCCCCCTATCTACCTAAATGTGTCTATGTTCACGCGAATCATTCATGATCTAGCCTCACCTCCAGAAGAAGTGAGTATGATTTTTTTTATTAATCTTTGCAAATTGCCTTTCCTAATAATGTGCTAGTTTGCAAGTTCCGTGACGAATATGGCTAAAGTTAATAGGCTCACTCTCCCCACGGAAGAGAGGGGTGGGGTGAGCAGAGCTCATTAGCATTTAAAGGGATATGCAACAAAACTACTGTGAAAAATTGCTCTGAATAGAGCTGTTTTTACAGGGTAAAAAGGCTGTTGTTTTACACTGCCTTTGAGAAATTTTATATAGACTTTTCATTAAGACCCTATAGAATCATATAAACTTGTGGAAAATGGGCGTCCGATGACTCCTTTAAAATATAAAAATGCTTCCAGAAAAATACCAATCATGATGAAATAAGTGGTGATGACTTGCAATCCAAGTACGTTGTCATATTGCAAGAAACTCTGTGTCCCAATGTTTACTGAGCCAGGGTGTTACCAGTGCCAAACTCATGTATGCAATATATAGATTCACTAGGAAGCTGATTGAGACATGCTATGTGTGGCTGTTAACATTAATATGCAGTTTCTAGGGTGTTTATGGGGTTACTTGTCAGTAGATTTTTTGTAAGTACTAGCAAACCTTTTCTCATTAAACTGCAAAAAATGATTTGCGGTATCATGGTTCAAAATCAGTTTTATCAAAGACTAATTTATAAATCTTTTTTTTCCTATACCAAGGAAAGATATATTTAAACCAGATGGAGGGGCAAGACCATCAGCAAATAAAATATTGCTTGTTATTACTGATGGACAGTCACATGACGGGTCATTAATGGAAAAGGCAACATCAGATGCAAATGCCAAGAATGTAAGACGATTTGCGATTGGGGTAGGTTTAGTCTTCTAAACATACTATGCCATTAAAATCTCTGACATCAGAACTTTAAATGTTAAATAATGGGCAGTCAAATATTGAAAAAAGCTAAGTTTACACCATAATCAGACCAGAGCTGCTAAGTAAATTAGTATAAACATTTTAACTATATTATAATTATGATAGCTTAAAAATAATATGCATAAATTTGAATAGTTTAAAAGCAATAAAGTCATGTGAATTAAAAAGTACATAGAATTTAATTTATTTCACAATAAGACATGGGTTTTTTAACAATTCTTTTTATGGATTTTTTTCCCCTAGGTTGGCAGTGCTTTTACTACGGACAATGCAAGAAGGGAGCTGAATAATATAGCTTCTGATCCAGATATCGATCACGTGTTCAAAGTGACAGATTTTTATGCACTGAATAATATTATTCAAAAGCTGGAAGAGAACATTATTGCCATTGAAGGTATGTTGGCAGCTTAAAAGACAGTAGAAGAGAAAAGATGGTATACACACACACATATATATATATATATATATATATATATATATATATATATATATATATATATATATATATATATATATACAGTCATGGACAAAAATATTGGCACCCTTGGTAAATATGATCAAAGAAGGCTATGAAAATTAATTTGCATTGTAAATCCTTTTGATCTTTTATTTAAAAATTTCACAAAAATCTAACCTTTCATTGGATAATAAGAATTTAAAATGGGGGGAAATATCATTATGAAATAAATGTTTTTCTCTTATACACATTGGCCACAATTAACGGTACCCTTATATTCAATACTTTTTGAAACCTCCATTTGCCAGTTTAACAGCTCTAAATTTTCTCCTATAATGCCTGATGAGGTTAGAGAACACCTGACAAGAGATCAGAGACCATTCCTTGATCCAGAATCACTCCAGATCCTTTAGGTTCACAGCTCCATGTTGGTGCCTCTTCTCTTCAGTTCACCTCACTCATTTTCTATAGAAGCTTGGTTTTGTGCTCAGTGACCCATTTTTGTGTTGTTTTTGAGGTTTGTGTTTAGATTATTGTACGGTTGGAAGATCAAAACATGGCCCATTATAAGATTTCTAACAGAGTCAGTCACTTATTGATTTTTTATCTGTTGGTATTTGATAGAATCCTTGATGCCATGTGTCTAAACAAGATGTCCATGACCTCCAACAGAAATATAGGCCTACAACATCAAAAATACACAACAGATAATATTTCATTGTACACATGGGGTACTTTTTATCCCTGTGTTCACCAAACCCATCTTGAGTGTTTGCTGCTAAAAAGCTAATTTTTTTGTTTAATCTGACCATAGAAGCCAATACCATTTGAAGTTCCAGTTGTGTCTGATAACTGAATATGCTGGAGATTTGTTTTGGATGAGCTAGGAGAATTTTTCTTGAAACCCTCCCAAACAACATGTGGTGATGTAGGTGCTGTTTGACAATTTTTTTAAAGGTTTTCTGGCCCAGAGACTCAACTATTTTCTGCAGTTCGCCAGCTGTGGTCCTTGGAGAGTCTTTAGCCACTCAAACTCTCCTCCTCGTCGTGCATTAGGACGATATAGACACACGTCCACTTCCAGGCAGATTCGTAACATTTTATGCTGATTGGAAATTCTTAATTATTGCCCTGATGGTGGAAATGGGAATTTTCACTGCTCTAGCTCTTTTCTTAAAGCCACTTCACTAATTATCTTTTGCTGCACATCAGAAATATATTCTTTGGTTTTTCTCATTGTGATGGATGATTAAGGGAATTTGGGCTTTGTTTTCCACATTTCAGAATTTGGGCTTTGTATATTTCTGTGAAACAGGAAGCCATGGCTATGAATAATTTCATGTTCATAATCACCCTGGAGTGCCAACAATTGTGTCCAACGGCTATTTGAGAAAAACATTTATTTCATAATGATATTTCTCCCTTAAATTCTTATTATCCAATGAAAGGTAAGATTTTTGTGAATTTTTTAAATAAAACATCAAAAGGATTAACAATGCAGATGAATTTTCACAGCCTTCTTTGATCATATTTACCAAAGGTGCCGATATTTTTGGCCATGACTGTATATATTTTAGGGGTGTAACGGTACACATATTCGTACCGAACCGTTTCGGTACGGGTGTTTTGGTTCGGTGTGTATGTGTACCGAACGAATACGGTATCTTATTAATTTTTAAATTTTTCAGGAAATTCAAATAATAAATGGCATTTTGACAGTCTTTGATGTGCCATGACATATCACTGTATAATTGCCTTGGAGAGCCACTTTTGGGACGGTTCAGAAATGTGTTTGTATAAACACAAGCAAACTAGAGCGGCCGCAATCATCTCTGGGTCGTGACGCATAGCAGACTTGTGCAGTGTAAATGGCAGAGCAGAGCGTGAGTGAACGTGATCATTCCTTCCTTTTTACTATTAGTTTTAACTCGAATAAAAATGACGGAGCATCTCATGCCTCATGTAATTCCTCAATCAACGTTTCAACCGTGGAAAGACATCAACAAAACAGCGTGGAAATAAAATGTCATGTAGCATTTCATTTACCTCAGCAAGTCATCAGTGTCCACCGTAGAGCCCTGCATGGGCCTCAAATTTAGGCCCTAGCCTGGCCCGAGACGCTCAGGCCCTATCCCCGGCCCTTGTCTGACAGCTTATCAGAATTACCGGCCCGAGTACCAGCTTGTACTACTGTTTCAGCTATTAAAATAGTTTAGTTTTGTATGTGATGGCAAACTGATTATATTTTGTTTGGCTTTTTATAAAAAAAAAAATGTTTGGAGCATTTTTTTTTTTTTTAAAGTAATGACCAAGCGGCCAGCAGCCAGCGGCATACAGTAAGCTGATCATAGTCTGTGTTTGATCAATTTAGCCTTCTCAAATCATCATGACTTGCCTACAATAAAATCTATAGATATAAAACAGTTCAAGCATATAACAATGTTTAAACATTAAACCTAGATAAATGTGCGCTGTATCCAACAGTTTGTGTGGAGAGTGGAAGCTAAAGCGTGCTTTGCAGGACATGGAGACGTCAGTGCGATCACTTGTATTTTTTTTTCAGTGGATACGCCGTCAATTTTGCTCATGAAGGTAAGAGTAATACATAATTCGGAACTGTAAAGGGTCTACTTTTATTTGTGTGCACTCACAATATCAACAAAACGTTGCACTTTTATAAAATAAAAAAAAACAAACATGATGCGCGCTTCACAAAAATGAACTGAAACTCAGCAAATACATGCCTCACAGACATGATAAATATATCTATAGAAAGTTTTAAATTACTACTTAACTAAATAAAACAAATCGAAAACAAAAACTCTTTCATTATAATCAACCATAATCCATTAAAATTCTCTTCTAAAGGCGCGTCGATGAGGAGACGGTGAGTCAGGATGGGCAACTTCATCCTTGCGAAATGTACTCAGAAAACACTAGTTTATTAGTAAATAATTAAATATCTCCTTACTATTTCCCCCGGACACATTCATGGTAATTACTTTTGCTCGGGCTTCGCAGCAAGCATTAACCTATTGCGTGCATTTGAACTCAGAACTCTTCAGCTGCGCTGACAGCACGCATACTGCTGCCGCTGGACACTAAACACTGTCGAGCATGTTCTCGTGTTATTTCCACCAGCGTGGCAATTTTTTTTCATCACTAATTGATGGATTTCTAAAATATAAAAATAAGGAGAAGCCTAAAACAGGCCCGAGGCCCAGCCCGCGTCTGAACTATGACATGAAAATTGGCCTAAAGCCCGGCCAGAGGGGCGGAAAAAAGTTGGGGCACGTCAGGCCCGAGCTGAAATTCAGGGCTCTAGTCCACAGATCGTTAGTTCACTATGAAGTCTAGAGAGGAGCATTTCACAAAATATGACACTATATACTCATATTTTCCTAAACCTGTTAGTCTTAATTAATTAATGTATGTTTAAATGAATCTGTTATGAAATATGCTATAAATTTTATTATTTATAAGTTACTAAAGTTTATAAAAACTGAATTATGTGCATTTTACATAAGTTGGCAAAAACACAAGGGCTAAAAATTGCATTTTTTTTAAAAGTTGTGTTGATTATCTATTTAAAAATAAATAGCAATTAAATTTAAGTTTGGGTTAAGTTGTTAGGCCTAATTGTAACATTATAATGTAAAAGGGCTCCCTATACATTTATATTTAAATGGAAGTGCTCGTAATACCAAGTTTCAAGCATTGTTCAAATTAGTGCAAACTAGACAGAGAAAGATTTTTCTTTTTTTTTAAGATTAAGTCAGATAGTGACGAAAGAGGTGAGTTTTCAGCTGTCGCATTAAAATCGTCAGGGAATCAGCATTAAGGATAGAGGTTGAAAGATCATTCCATCAGCCAGGAACGGTAAACAAGAATGTTCTGGAAAGTGATTTTGTGCCTCTCTGTGATGGCACCACAAGGCAAGGCAAGGCAAGTTTATTTATATAGCACATTTCATACACTGTGGTAATTCAAAATGCTTTACATAAAAGAAAGTGAAATAGTCATTAAAAATAATAATCACAGCAAAAAACAAAACAAAAAAACAACAACAAGGAACTAAAATAATAATAAAAACAAGGAATTTTAAAATTATATAGAAATTGATTTAAAATTTATTTAAAACAGTTAAGATAAAATAATTATACATAAAATACAATCAGTTCGGACATACAGTAGCACAGTGCTCATTCAACAAATGCACAGCTAAACAGATGAGTTTTGAGTCTGGATTTAAATGTGGCTAATATTTTAGCACATCTGATCTCTTCTGGAAGCTGGTTCCAACTGTGGGCGGCATAATAGCTAAAAGCGGACTCCCCTTGTTTTGTGTGAACTCTTGGTATTTCTAACTGACTCGATCCTAATGATCTGAGTGGTCTGTTAGGTTTATATTCAATGAGCATATCAGCAAAGTAATTAGGTCCTAGGCCATTGAGTGACTTATAAACGAGTAAAAGTACTTTTAAAACAATCCTAAATATAACTGGAAGCCAGTGTAAGGACCTGAGGACTGGTGTGATATGCTCAGATTTTCTGGTTCTAGTCAGAATCCTGGCAGCAGCGTTCTGGATGAGCTGCAGCTGTCTAATGGTCTTCTTTGGAAGGCCGGTGAGGAGACCATTACAGTAATCCACCTTGCTGGTGATAAAGGCATGAACAAGTCTTGACTGGAAACAAAACTTCTAATTCTTGCAATGTTTTTTAGAGAATAGTATGCTGATTTAGTTACTGCTTTGACATGACTACTAAAACTAAGGTCTGTCTCCAGAATCACTTCAAGATTTATGACTTGATTTTTAGTTGTTTGACTTGTGGGACTCCGCATGTCATGGCCGTCCACTTAGACTTATGCTCTCCTATGCTCACATAATAACCTCTCCCTTCTAAGTATGACCTGAACCATTTGAGTGAACCACAAGGCGTTGCTCGCTAGTGGATCTCAGACTTCTGGTGGGAATGTAGATTCGTAAAAGTGAGTGGAAGTAGGCGGGTGCTGAGTCTGTGGCTGTTCTTTATGCAAGCATCAGTGACTTGAACTTGATGCGAGCTGCAACTGGTAGCCAGTGCAGGGAGATAAAGAGAGATGTGACATGGGCTCTTTTGGGCTCGTTGAAGACCAGTCCTGCATTCTGAATCATTTGTAAAGGTTTGATTATGCATGATGGAAGTCCAGCTAGGAGAGCATTGCAGTAGTCCAGTCTAGAAATGACAAGGGCTCGGACAAGAAGTTGTGCAGCATGCTTCGTTAGGAAGGGCCTGATCTTTCTGATGTTGTGCAATGCAAACCTGCAAGATCGAGCAATTTTTGCAATGTGGTCTTTGAAAATCAGCTGATCATCAAAAATTACACACAGATGTCTGACCGAAATTGATGGGGTAATTGTTGATGAACCTAGCTGGATGGTGAAGTCATGCTGTAGATTCGAAGTGGCAGGGAAGACAAGAAGCTCAGCCTTTGCCAGGTTGAGCTGTAGGTGATGTTCTTTCATCCATGTCGAGATGTCCACCAAGCAGCCAGACATCCTTGCAACTACTGTTGGATCAAATGGTAAATATGAGAGATAGAGCTATGTGTCATCAGCATAGCAATGGTAAGATAAGCCATGTGCTTGTATGATGAGACCCAGTAATGTAGTGTATGTGGAGAAGAGGAGGGGTCCAAGAACTGATCCCTGTGGAACCCCAGTGACCAGCTGGTGTGCTTTGGATACCTCCCCTCCTCAGGCCACCCTTACCCTTTTTCCACCTAAGCAGTTCCAGGTGCTAGTTCAGAGCCAGTGCTATAGCTGGTTCTTAGTTAGTTCGACTGGCGAACCCTTTAAGAACCGGTTGCTTTTCCACATGCTAGAGAGCCAATACAGAGCCAGCTCTTACGTCACTGAATACGTTTCATGTTTCGGTTCACTAGCGCAGCACAACAGGCTTGTTCGATGTACATCAGCGCCACGCAGATTGATCGATCGGCACACAACACACTAAAGCACGGTGAGAGCGATCCAAAAGCATAAAGAGCCGTCTGCTTTCCAGTCGCTCCCGCAGTACCCCGATATGCCTCGCACCGAACGGTCCGCGCTGAGCCGATCTATCCCGAACAAGCCTAAACAAACTATCAGCAATGGCGGACGTTGCAGTGCTATTTGATGTTCATGGCTTTGCGAACCTACATCGGCATCCAAACACGGCGAATCAAACAAGTTAGCGTTTAGCTGCTATTTCAAATATGGCGGTCCAAGTTTCTGTTCGTCTTGTTGGTCACGGTAACCCCGCCCCCAGCTCCTGACGCAACCGGTTCTTCCTTCTAGCCCAGCAATGTTTTGGTGCTACTTACGAACCGCTTTTACTGGTTCGGAGCTGGTTCTTTGGATGTCGAAAAACAAAGAACCGGTTCGAAACTAGGCTCTGGCTCCGAACCAGCACTGGAACTGCTTAGGTCGAAAAGGGGTACCTGAAGGACCTACCAGTGAGATAGGATTCAAACCAGTGAAGTGGAATCTCTGAGATGCCCAGTGATAAAAAGGTGGACAGGAGGATCTGATGATTCACAGTGTCAAAAGTGGCAGATAGATCGAGCAAAATAAGGACTGATGATTTGGAGTCAGCTTTTGCAATCCGCAAGGCTTCAGTGACTGACAGTAGCGCAGTCTCAGTTGAATGGCCACTCTGAAACCTGACTGGTTAGCATCCAGATGGTTGTTCTATGACAGAAATAATGATACCTGGTTAAGAACAACTCGTTCGAGTGTTTTTGCTATGAATGGAAGGAGAGAGACAGGTCTGTAGCTATCTGTAAGTGAAGTGTTTAATGTAGGTTTTTTGAGCAGTGGGGTTACCTGAACCTGTTTGAATGCAGTGAGGAAAGTGCCTGTGAGGAGAGATGTGTTGAAGATGTGTGTGGGTGTTGGTAAGAGTGTAGGAGAGATTGCTTGGAGAAGGTGTGAGGGAATAGGGTCTAGTGGGCATGTTGTAGGATGGCTGGAGAGGAGAAGTTTGGATACTTCTGCCTTAGTGAGGACACAGAAGGATAAGAAGGGAGTTTTAGCAATAGATATGGTTGGTTTGAGTTTATGTGTGTGTGGAGCTGAGAATTGACTACTGATTGTTCTAGTTTTGTCTGTGAAGAATGTGGCAAAATTATCAGCTGTTATTGAAGTGGTGGGAGGTGGTGGAGGGGGACAAAGGAGAGAATTTAATGTTTTGAAGAGGTTACGTGTGTCTGGAGTGCTGTTGATCTTGTGGAAATATGAGGACTTGAGCAGAGAAAGATGAAATCAAGGACTGATACATACTCAGGTCAGACAGATCTTTTGACTTGCGCCACTTTCTGTCTGCTGCCCTGAGTTTGGACCGATGCTCACGAAGAACATCGGATAACCAGGGGTTAGAAGGGGCAGCCCATGCTGGCCTGGAGGAGAAAGGACAAATATCATCTAGACAAGAAATAAAGTGTAGAATAAAGTGACAGTTGCTGCATTAACATCCAGAGATGAGAAATGGGTAGGTGAGGAAAGAGAGGAAGACACTACAGAGGACAGAGGGGAGTGTAAAAGGTAGCGTAGATTTCATCTAAAAGTAACAGGTAGAGAGGTTGGTTGCACACAGGTAGGAAGATGTAATGTTAAATGTTATGAAGAATTGGTCAGAGATGTGTAGGGGTTTTACCAAAATGTTGTCTGCAGTACAATTGTGTGTGTAAATTAAGTCAAGTTGATTTCCTGATTTGTGAGTGGTTGTGGTGGTAAGGCGTTTGAAATCAAATGAAGCTAGGAGTGAATGGAAGTCTGCAACATAAGTCGCCAAAGACTAAAAGCAGACTGCCATCCTCCGGGAATGAGGACAGCAGCCCATCCAGCTCTTCTAGAAAGGTGCCCAGTTGCCCAGGAGGGCGGTAAATTACCACAACTTGGAGTTTTATTGGAGCTGTTACAGTAATCACATAAGATTCAAATGAGTCTTTAGCCCGATTCGGACGGTAATTGTTTCTCAGGGGGACGTAAGTGATTTTCACCATATACAGGGGGTAGTTGGTAATTTAATTGCCGTCTGAATCCACATCTCTGAGTTTACGAGAAGAAATAGATTCAAAATTCAGCATTTAAACCCTTTTTGAACACTCCCGAACACCGTACAGTAACTGTTGTACTTCAGTGTAATTTGAATACAAATGTATTTCTGAAATGCTGGAAAGTATTTAAAAGAGCAATACTTCATAACTGCTCCACTTTGCGAGTGAAAGCAGAAAGAGAAGAAAAGCACATAAACATTTGAAATGGGTCTTTATTATGGCAGCGGCAAGTATGCAATACAATTTTAAAATGTGTATTATAAATGGATATATCGCGTATAATTATATATACAACTACACCGCGTATTTTCCTATTTTTAAACAGGAGATTTAAATAATCAAATAATAAATAGGATTATACATTATAAAATATGCTTGGAATAATAAGAATATATTTTACATAAGTATTTTAAAATACATTTTTCACAATAATAAGAATAAATTTGTAAATAAAATTCATTCAACTGGGACATGGAGAACAAGACACGGGAACACAAGTCTGACACACGCACTGCCGTCTGCTATGTTGACTACCGCATCTCCCATAGTTTAAAGCATAAGCTGAGATAGATTTTTATCACTAAGAAAATTAAACTATAACTGAATGTATTTAAAGAAAGAGCAACTTGTTCAGTAAACCACTGTTTATTAAAAAAAAAGTTTAGTTTTTCCCCCTGCTCTATGGTAATCGAACCATGATGTTAAAACCGAGGTACGTACCGAACCATCATATTTGTGTACCGTTACACCCTTAATATATATATATATATATATGTGTGTGTGTGTGTGTGTGTGTGTGTATATATATATATATATATATATATATATATATATATATATATATATATATATATCTTGCTAACTTCTGTTGCTTTGCTGTAGGAACCCAGACATCCGGTGATTCCTCTAGAATGGAGTTTGCACAGGATGGATTCAGCACAGCTTTCACATCAACTGTAAATAAATATACGAAATTAATATACAGAATCCTTAACATTAAACTCCTCAGACCAAGTGAATGGTTATAGTAAAATTATATTTTTTGAAAACATAGCAAAAACAAAAACAAAAACAATTTCAATGAAGTTAAGGTCAGGGCTCTGTGATGACCAATTCATACTTGAAAATGATTCCTCATGCTCATTGAAACACTATCTCACAGTTTGGGCCGAATGAATCTTGACATTGGCATCCTGGAATATGTACATGAGTACATGTTCCAACATGGTTGTTTAAGAAATGACAAGCTACACACTGCATCAGTTAGGGTTAAAAGAATAGTTGCAAAACATATACAGTAGCATGTAAGAAAAATATTAATCACTGAAATAATGATCCAGTCCTACACTCTTAAATGTATGCTTATTTAAATCCAATTGGTGACTTTTTTCTTCATTTTTATTATTGGAGATAATTCATGGAATTCATGCTTAAGTGAGTCATACATTGATATGTGTTGAATTCAAAGCATCAATTTTTCGCTTAAGGGGACTAATTTGCATCCGTGTTAACAAGCACCTCGGTTTCTCTCGAATGTAAATGAAACACTCATTTACAAACATACTGTAACTTTTTATTTTTTTAGCGACAGAGATACTTGGAAATTAAATAAAACATTCCCTTTCATTTTTTTTTTTTTTAACAAGTAATCTTTTGATTATTTATAGCGTTTTATTAAAGAAGATTTTCACTGAATGGCTTGCAAAAATGTTTGTTTTGTTAGGGCAGTGTTTTATTGAGTGCTGTGGGAGCTTTCCAGTGGAAAGGTGGATATCAGGAATATTTTCCAAATGACTCCTTTCAAACAGGCAAGGAGCATGAAAGCTATCTAGGTGAGGCTTAATTTTTGCAATACTCTAAAATATTGAAGACATGAGAGTCAGTTAAAGTCACATTCTTCTATATAGCAAATACTACTCAGAAAATGCATACTACTGAACTATTGCATTTTGTCTGAAGGTTATTCGATGGCTGTTGCAACAGTGTCAAGCACCAACTATGCTATTCTAGGAGCTCCAAGATACAAGCATCAAGGACAAGTCATCGTATCACAAATCAGAGCCAATCCCGCTCTGGATAAACTGCTGGACTCTCCGAGGGTTTTTCACTTATATTTTTGGCGTCAAAACCATGCATAAAAACACAGTATCATTTTCACTCTGCAATAATTGTGTAATAGGTCAAGATAATGCAGTGCTACTGTAAGTTTGATTTCAACATTGGTGGAGACCTAAAAGCAACCCCCCCATCACCCAACACACATTTCTCATCTAAAGCGTTCAGTTATAGATATGGTAGCCAACACACTCATAACTCATAAAGGCAGTTTTTTTTTATATGTCAACCAACAACATTACACTTTAGATTTCTGTATCTCATTATAAAATATCTAAACAAGCATTCATAACTGAAGAAAACATTTTTCAAAGACTGCCATTAAAGCAACTGTATATAAGTTTTTATTTTTATTTTTATTTATTTATTTTTACCTAATTTATCTTAAGTCTTTAACATTAGAATTCAGACATGGTTTTAAGAAGATGTGGGATGGGTGCCGTGAAAGCAGTACAGAATCAAAACACAAATAGGCAGTATGCTGTTACAATCTGCAGAAAGTATATAAAGCTAATATTAATGTTCAACTTCCTCTTTTCTCAGCCTCAGATTGGCTCATATTTTGGAGCTGAGATTTGTGTGGTGGATTTGAACAGTGACTCCAGTACAGACCTTCTCTTGATATCTGCACCAACATACATGGAGCCTGACCGAGAGGGCAAAGTGTTTGTTTACACCTTTACAAGTCAAGTAAATGATGGGGATATGACTTTTTAGAACAATTTGAAATGAATTCTGATTTAAATCAAATTAATTTTTTTTTTTTTTTTTTTTTTTTCTATCGTCATAGTTTGTTTCTTCTGGTGTGGTGCTGGTGGGAATGGCAGGTCAGAGGGGTCGGTTTGGCTCTTCTCTGGCCAGTCCAGCAGATCTGAATGGCGATGGTTTCACGGATGTGCTGATTGGAGCTCCTCTGGAGGGGAATGGACAGGGCAGCATCTACATCTTCAATGGAGGAGTAGATCAAATAAATCCCACATATTCACAGGTGAAAAAGACGTAGTTGGTGTCACTTTAAGGGCTTTGTAGTTTAAAGCACCTTGCTTGCATTACTTTACTTTTCCTTGGTTTACTTCATGGGCTCATTCTAATATTTTCATTATCCGTTTCATTCCCTATGTGTGACGGCAGAGGATTGCTGGATCATCTGTGCGACCAGGTTTGCAGTTCTTTGGGATTTCGTTGAGCCAGTCCTCTTTAGACCAGACTCAAGACAGCCTTCCTGATATTGCTGTTGGGTCCATGGGAGCAGTTCTGCTTCTCAGGTCTGTTAAAAGATCTAAAAATATATACAATTACAGAGTTTCGGCCATAATCACTCACATATGTGTTATATGTGGATCATTCAGGTCCAGACCCATCATGCTCTTGAACACCAAAGTAACTTATAACCAATCCAAAATAACAACCAGTGTAACAGACTGCACAAAGCAATTGCAAAACATCCTGATTGTGTGCTTCACCATGAGCGGATACAAACACAGCCTAACAGGTCTACTCATAAACTAATTACATACTAAAACGTTTTTAGTTTTTGTGCATAGAACTCTTGAAATCCGGTATTGTTGCATTGCTAATACTTTTTGATTTCTTGTAATCAATGATGTTTTCTAGGTTTGGCTGCAAATATTAATTACACCATAATGCTGGATGCCAAGCGACAGAAATATCGAGCATATTTCAAAGCCAAAAACCGTCTCCACAATGATGTGATGGACGTAAAATTGCAGGAAACTTGCAAAAGTCATGCTTTCCTTATAGAGGTAAGCTTCAAATGTCATTCTGTTGTCTAGCTTTTCTGATTAAACTTTCATTGAATCTGATGATGAGTGAAGGCAAAAAGCCGAAGACTTGAAAGAGCTATTCTTGTTTCTTATACCTGAAGCTCAGCCTTTTTAAACTTTTTTAATTATGCCTTAATTTTTTTTTTTTAAAAGAGAATTAGCAGGATGCAAAACAGCATATTTCGGAGAATTATTAAATTCCTTACTATTTCTTGTTTCTATCAGGCTTGTCCCGAAGATGCTCTGAATCCTTTGTCCAATGAGTTAACATTCACATTTGAGGGTCATCCATCTACATCTAGAACAATGCAAAACTTGAGGCCAGTACTGCTGCCAGAGATAAAGACCACCACAGATCACAATGTAAGAGTGTTCATCTGTGCACAATCCTTAATACCTTTAGAACAGGGCAAATAAGACGAGAGACGGATCCATTTGTAAGCTTTATTAAACAGAGACATGATCAAAAACACAGGTAGGGTCCAAACACCAGCAAACAGGTATGGCAAGTGCAAAACAAGAATAGTCCAGTGAACAGACGTGGTCGATCGGCGGTGAACATAATCCAGGGGGGCAAAACAAAGAGAGATAATCCAAATACACGGTAATAGTCCAGGCAGGGGCAAACAGAGTCCAAACGACAAGGCAAGAGAAAAATACAAGGCAGGCTATAAACTTCGGGAAAGAACAAGACTAAGCTAAACTGAAACATGGAATGGCTCAGTATAACAGCTATCACTAGGTGAGTGATAAACGCAGAACAATACTCTGTGATCTGAACGAGGAAGTCCAAGGCTTATAAAGTGTGTCTGACTGGTAGCAGATGTGAGTGTGTAATCAGTGCAATGGATGATGGGAACTGTAGTCCGGAGTGACATGTAACAGTCTGTGTAGTGTGAGAGTCAATGTAACGTAAGAGCAACCTCTGGTGGCAAGCGGATGAAAATGTAAAGAAAAAAAAAGTATACAGGCTATAAGGTTGTCACAATCCATTGTGACAACCTTATAGCCTGTATACTTTTTTTTTCTTTACATTTTAGTTCATTCTAAAATGTACAATCATAGTGTTCTAATATCAAAGGAGGTTAATTTAAGAATCAACAATGCAGAAATGCACAGTGGTTTCAAAACATTTAAACCTCATCACATACGAGATTCTTGATTTTTTTTCTTTCTGTGCCCTCATGTTGTTTTACAGCTAGATTTTGAAATAAACTGTGGCTATGATAATTTATGTATTGATGACCTCAGAATGGATTTCAATTTCTCTGGGTGAGCAAATAATTAGCTCTATTCATTTCTAAAGTGTAATATTGATAAAGATGAATAATTCCAAACTATCTTGACATCTCTCTTTTGTTTCTATCATCCAGATCTACAAACATAGAGGTTGGGATCATGCAGGGGATCAATGTGACAGTGTTTGTAGAGAACAGAGGAGAAAACTCATACAACACACTCTTCATCCTTAACTACCCCTTTGGATTTTCCTACAGGAGAATCACATCTAAACAGGTAAAAACGGACATAAAGGTACAAATGCTGAAAGTATAGCAGTTAATCACGATAAAGATCTAAGGAAAATTAGCTACTAAACAATTAATATACAATATACAATTTCAATGTGTGTTGAAATATATGATAAACGCTCTGTGTGAACAGGGCAGAGTGGAGTGTGTGTCTCTGGATGGTGTGCAAGGAGTTAAACAAGGAGAAACCACCTGCTTCATCAGTAAACCCATCCTCAGGGACAACTCTCAGGTAAACAATTACAGCCATGACACACGTGTTTGCTCATGTGTAGTGCTGCACGATAATGGTTGAACTCAGTGCTTCTCAAATTTGTCCTGGGAACCCCTCACCACTACACATTTTGTATGTCTCCCTCATTGGACACAACCAAGTCAAGTCTTGCAGATTCTACTAATGATCTGATGAGTTGAATCAGGTGTGTTAGAGGAGGGAGACATACAAAACTTGCAGTGGTTGGGGGTCCCCAGGGCAGGTTTGAGAAGCACTGGTTAAAACTGATAATCATGATTCTTTTGCTAAAAAATTTGAATCATGATTAACCAAGAAATTTCTTCTTACGTTTCCCCAGATTTATTGAACGTTCATGTAGGCACAAATCAAGAGAACATCAGCTCATACACTGGGTTTACTTCACCCAAGTCTACTTTCCTGGTTCATTATTTTCATCATAAACATTAATACACTCTCTACATTATGAATGAATGAATGAATGATGCATTTATATAGCGCTTTGTGTATTGCTGTACACCCAAAGCGCTTTACAATCATGTGGGGGGGTCTCTCCTCAACCACCACCAGTCCAGTTTATGAAAACTGGTAGAACGTTAAGAAGCTTCTCTCAAAAGTTAAAACTATAAAAAAAGCTTGTTTCTGCCATGGAATAAACAAATATAAAAGGTAATTGTGAGTTTTTATCTCACAGTTTTTACCTTTTCTTGTAAATGTGAGTTTATATCTCAGACTTTTTCTCAGAATTTTGAGTTTATATCTTGCAATTTTGACTTTTTTCTTTGAATTCTGAGTTTACATCTCACAATTCTGTTTTTTTTTTTTTTATTATTGTAGGATTAAGGGATCTAAAATATGTTTATGCATTGATATGTGCTTTATAAGTACTAATAAATAGCCAATATGCTAGTAAAACAGTGAAAATCGTTTTCTTTTTTTAACATTTGAACCTTTTTCAACATTTAATGTTTTTTTTTTTTTTTTTATTCAGCAGCCACAACCGCAAACAATATAGTAGAGATTGATCTTTGGATTTATTACAGTTTATCACTGAGAAGGTTTGCTCACAGATTTAGTTGCAGAAAATAGTACAAGCGGCCAGTGGTGGAGGGTGAACCAACTCCAGTGTAAGGCTAAAAGTAGCCTAAAGTTGGTATAGTCTAATCTGCTACAATAGCAGCCCCACTGCTATCATCATAAACCAGTCCTTCTAGGCAAGTACCAGATATGGGTGTCATGTAGGCTAATAAAATATATTTAATAGGACTGAATTTGTATTTAACATGATCACAATTTAATAAAGAAATTGTAAGTTGCTATTTATAGTGTTTTCATTTTGACAATAATAATAGTAAACAATAAATAAACAATTATCTCCTGGCCAGAGGAGAACTGGCCCCCCAACTGAGCCTGGTTTCTCCCAAGGTTTTTTTTTTCTCCATTCTGTCACAGAGGGAGTTTTGGTTCCTTGCCGCTGTTGCCTCTGGCTTGCTCAGTTGGGGACACTTAATTTTTAGTGATTATCGTCAATTTGATTTAGCAGATACTATTTAAACTAAACTGATCTAGACAATGACATCTCTGAACTCAATAATGAAATGCCTTAACTGAAAATTGAGTGTTTAATCTTATTTTTATACATTACTGACACGCTATCCTCCAATTTGATACTGTTAAGTGCTTTGACACAATCTGTATTGTTAAAAGCGCTATATAAATAAACGTGACTTGACTTTGACAGTTACTCAAACTGTGTCTAAAGTATATACATAAAGTGAGTGAAGAACACTAACTTCGATCTATTGCGAAAAACAAAACTGTTGTTATAATCACTGAAGCTGTCTTCACTGTGAAATGAATCTCTTACTTACATTGTACGTACATCTGCGCTTTGTTGTTTCTGATGAAGAAAGTCATGAGAGTGCAGAATTTAGTCAGCGAACACTTGCACTGAGCAAAACTCTGGTATTTTAGCGATGACTCATCTGAGCACCTCTGATTGGCCACTGCATTCATAAGCTAAACAAAATCCTCTGTGATTGCTATAATGCACAATGCTGTAAAAACGCATAAAAAGAAATATGGTGCAACATGAGCAGATCTTAATTTAATGCCAGAAGCGACACTTTGAAAATTAATTTTCACTTTGTCAGCAACAGATGTAATAGATTTAATTTAATTGTGTCCCTGTGGCCAGGGGAATGCTTAAACATGCTCCGCCTATGCAAGTGGCCTTTAAAATCTTGACATCTGGCAACCCTTAAAGCTAGTGGGGGCTTGTTACAAATAGAAGATAACATGAATGTAAAACCTTTTTTAATAAAAATTAATAATAATAAATTAATTAATTGATTAATTATGAATATAAATAAATAAATGTTTTTATTATTGTTATTATTTATTTATTTATTTATTTATTTATATTCATAATTAATCAATTAATTAATTAAAAAACAAGCAATTTCAGGAAAAAATAACCAGGCCAGTATTGCAACAATTATGGTTAATTAATCAAGAGAAAATGTGATTAATCATGCAGCCCCACTTATGTCAAGTCAATGCAAATTGTGTCAAAGCAGCTTTATATCAGCTTGATATAAAGCTGGGTGGCTTTATATCAGCTTTACAGTATTTAGATGGAGAAATCGTTTGTCGAAATAGTGTCATTCTGTGCACATACACACTCATTTATTGACTAATTTTAGACTCAGAGCTGTTTTCTGCTGTTGTCTTATCCAGAGCAATTTTGATTTAATTTCATGTTGACATATAACTTACATATAACTTATCTTTGAGCTAGTCCAACATTTAACCTTGTTTTTCTCATTCTGGCATTTTTGTCCAAATTCTAGGTTGTGTTTGAGATTACATACAGTATTAATAAAGAAAGTACACTGGGCCAAAATGTGACATTTAAGGCTGAGGTCACGAGGTATGACATCAATTTTAACTGATAAATTTTAACTGATAAATGCTGCTGATGAACCAAATCTCAATCTCTCATAGTGGGAATGACAGACACTCGAGCAGCAGTGAGTTTTTTAAAGAGAGGACCATTGGTGTTAAATATGCCATCTATATTGCCTTGATAAGGTTAGTGCTCTGCTTCATGTTTCTCTATAAATAGTAAACAATATCAAATTTCTTTATCCTATACTGTAATATTGTAATTGTTTTTTATTATTATTATTATTTTTATTTTTTTTATGAAAGGCATGAAAATTCCACCATCCACATTAATTTTACTTCAGGGAAAAAGGATCTTATGAAACCAGTCCAGCAGATAATAAAGGTATCAGTTCAAATTCTATAACTTAAAGTACACCGAAAATAATTTAGCACAGAAACAATTTTCACTGGAGTTTGAATTTTATTAAACATTTTGGGCAGTCGTGGCCTAATGGATAGAGCGTCGGACTTGTAACCCGAGGTTGCGGGTTTGAGTCTCGGGTCCGGCAGGAATTGTCGGTGGGGGGTGAATAACAAGCGCTCTCTCCACCTTCAGTACCACAACTGAGGTGAGACCCTTGAGCAAGGCACCGAACCCCCAACTGCTCCCCGGGCGCCGCAGCATTGGCTGCCCACTGCTCCAGGTGTATTTTCACTACTGTGTGTACACTTGGATGGGCATACACCATACTTGGTCACATGTCATTTAAAAAATTCTAAATTCAAAAAGTGACAAAACAGTCCAAAAGCAACTTATTCCACTCCTTTGCACCTGAATACTCTGGTGCACCTGAAATCTTAATTTAATCTGAAAAAAAGAGAAAAGAGAATTAAAATACTCTAATGTTAATTATTCTACATACCATTTTTAAATTTAGAGATGCAATAGTTGTGCAATGGTTAACCATCCAAGCTGCTCAAAGTGTCTACTTTCCACATAACTAAAACAATGTAATCCTAAAACTAATCTCACCACTTTCTTTTGTGACTTTTGTAATTTTGCCATCCACATACTGATAAATCAATCATCCAAGAGATACACGCATACTCAAAATGACCTTGAACAAGTCCTGTAGCAAGCACTCTTAAACTTTCCAAAATCTAAAAAAACTAGTATATCTTGCAATGTATTTTATTCTAGCATTAGCTTTCCACAACACTTTCCAAGCCATATTTACTCCACTTAAATTATTATCAAAAAAACTGCCAAGATAATTAACCAATGTTTTATTTGCTAGGACATACTCATCAACTTTGATTATTAAGAAAAATTAGAAAGTAGAAAAACAGTAGAAAAATTGAAATAGTATTATACTATTGTAGGTTTTGTTAATATTTTTAATTATTTTTCTTATATTTTATGCTTTGTTTTTATTTAAATTTTAGTTAAGGATTTAGTAATTCTTTTTTTTTAATGTCTATATAGGTTTTATTATATTTGATAATATTTAGATAATTTGATATTATATTTGAGAAATGCTGCTTTTGCATACTGCAACTGAAATAAAATACAAAGTTTATATTTTATTTTACTTCTGTTATTGTTCATTTCAAGTAATGAATTTTTGCATGGTTTTAGTCCTAGTTTTCATTTTCAATAATGATAATAACCCTACGTATCTTATAAATAGGTCTTATTAAATTTTTAAGATTTACAACAGAAGAAAACACCCCATGGCAAAATGTCTATACTGTAAATAATCCTTCCTTATTCTTCTTGCAGATTGAAAATGACCTTAGAGAATTAACTTTCAAGGTTTTCATCAAAGTACCAGTGAAAGTTGGTGATACTGACATCTGGACTAATTCAAGTCTGCAAGTGTGTGAATTTATTTATTATATTACAAGCCAGTTACAGATTCTTTTAAATACAACAGCATCCCATCCTTCACCCATTATTGCTATCCTATGTTGTAAACTGGAGTGTCCTTTAATTTCTTATTTATCTATTTATTTATTAATTTAAAAGATTTTTGGCTGTAAGAGGGAGAACATTCAGAAGCCTGTTATCAACAATTTTATGGATATTATTAAAAGTCAGCGTATAGTGGTAAGGACACTTTTTGAGTTTTTACACATTTGATTTCCTCATTTAATTTAATAATTCACTGTGTTCCAAATTATTATGAAAGTGACATATCAGTAAGATTTTATTTGTTGTTGCTGCTCAACAGTTGCATTGTCATAGTTTCTGTTTTAATTCAATTAATTTGTTTGACAAAACCTTTCCTTCATAAAGACTTGATCTGACCGAGTTCTTCTGTGCTCTAAATCACTCACTAATCTTTTGACATTTTGATAATCTACACTGAACAAAATTATAAACGCAACACTTTTGTTTTTGCCCCCATTTTTCATTAGCTGAACTCAAAGATCTAAGACTTTTTCTATGTTCACAAAAGGCCTATTTATCTAAAATATTTTTCACAAATTTATCTAAATCTGTGTTAGTGAGCACTTCTCCTTTGCCAAGATAATCCATCCACCTCACAGGTGTGGCATATGAAGATGCTGATTAGACAGCATGATTATTGCACAGGTGTGCCTTAGGCTGGCCACAATAAAAGGCCACTCTAAGGCTACGTCCAGACGAAGACGGGTTTCTCCGAATCCGATCTTTTTTTTTGCCTCAAATTCCGTAAACACGGAGTCGTCTCAAGAAATATCTGCGTCCACACGGAATCACTGAAACCGACTGAAAACGATGTAGTACACATGCCAGACCAATATGTGGCGCTGTAATTCTGCCACAGAATTACACAAAAAAACAGAGAAGAAGACTTGGACCATGTGCGTAAACCTTGCGCGCTGAATATAAACTAACACACAAAGCAGACGATTTTGCTTTAATAAAACTAATGAGCTCAGTAGGTTCTGCAGCACGAACACAGGCACGTAGTCTGACATTGTTGTCGCTGTTATGTGACGTAGCGGTGTCTGATTAGGGGCGAGACGTGGGCTGATGACGTCATCGTTTCAGAAAATATACGGATTCGCCGTCCACACGAAAACATGAAACCGGTGTTTTCAAATTTATCCACCCTGGGACCCGGTTTTAAAAATGATCGGTTTCACTCTTCGAAAACGCCGGTTTCGTGTGGACGAAACGCCTATACGGTAAAAAATGTATGCGTATACAGAGAAACCTGTCTTCGTGTGGACGGGGCCTAAAATGTGCTGGTGCAAAAACAAAAGTATTGCGTTTATAATTTTGTTAAGTGTATATTATCTTTAAACTTTGGTTTGGTTTTCATGCCTTTTGTAAAACATTGAACTCTTTCATGCTTTTCATCTTCTGAAAGATCTGATATGTCTGATATGTCACTTGCATAATAATTTGAAACAGTGGATATGTTATACACACACTAATGAAACTCTCTGGATGTGTGTGTGTGTGTGTGTGTGTGTATGTCAGAACTGCTCTGTGGTGACGTGTGCCGAGTTCAGCTGTGACGTCACTCTCATAAAGAATGAAAGGATTCTCTTTAATATAACTGCCAATGTCAGCTCTGGATGGATTGAGCAGGTCTCTGATTTTTAAAGCAAATTCATATCACAAAACAGATATATTTTATCATTTCTTATTGTCCTGATCTGTGTCTGTCTTAGACTGGACTCAGAGCTGCTGTTTTTCAGCTGGTCAGTTCAGCGTCTCTGGATTATAACAAGAACAAATATGTTTTCTTTTCCCCTGATTCTCAACAAACTGCACCGTCTGTCCAGGTAATTTAGAGAGAACTCTCAAAGCCAAGCTCTATTTAATTCAAAAGTCCTATAACTGCAATGCACTGTTTTACAGTTTATAATTTGTGTTCAACTGAACAGTATTTTTTTCAAACCACATACACTCTTCCCTTTTTTGCTTCTAGCAAATATATATTTATCTATATTTATGTCTAGCATATATACACAATGCTTTCACACATATATTTCCTATACGTGTGTGGTTGTGTGTGTATAAGTGTCAGGACGTCTTTTTTGCCAGCACTATTATTATTATTTTTTTATTATTGTGACAGAGGCATGAGTTCATACATTACCATCCAAATGTTTGGGGTAAGATTTTTAAGTAGTTAGAAAACATTTCTTACAGACTTGAAAGTCTTAGGGTTACAAAGGCTGGATTTCACACTCGGCTGAAATCTCCGGGGCCCCGACAGCCATGGGCCCTATAGAATCTCCCCGCTAGTGATGGCCCTGAGTCATCCAGAAATCATTATAATAATGCCAATTTGTTTCTGATATCTTTGACAGAAAAGGGAGATTCGAGATCGGTCTGTAATTAATTAATTCTTTGGGGTCAAGTTCATCCAAAAATATGAATGGCTTTGTTGTGGGAAGTCATGGCCTAATGGTTAGAGAGTCGGATTCGTAACTCAAAGGTTGCGAGTTCAATTTTAGTTAAATTAACAAAATATCTTTGGTTCATGTGTACTGTATCCAAGCATTTGGAAAAAGTTTTGTGTTTTGAAAAATTTGCATTTTGATCATCGGTTGTGAATTATGCATCTAGAGTTTTGAAAAATGACATGAAGATTCTGTTATTAGTGCAAAAATGATTGTAAAAAACTGTAATCAATTTTGTATGTAGCCCAAATGATAATTATGGATCTATTTTTTTACGTGTGGGAAGTGTGATTCATGAGTGTGACTTCTGACTATAGTAAAAATTCACATGTTTCCATGTATGTAGATTAATACTCAAGTGGAGGTGTATGAGGAGGCAGACCTGACTAAAGAGATCATTGGAGCTGTAATAGGGGGATTGCTGCTACTGGCTCTCATCACAGCGGCCCTCTATAAGGTATATCGCCATCGTAAAGTCAGTTTTAATCACTGCCATTTCAGTTTCACCTGTCTACACTATCTATATTGATAAATGCTTTATTCTTGCATATTTTCCCCCTTTACAAGGCTGGATTCTTCAAAAGCCAGTACAAGCAGATGCTGGAGGAGGCTCAGGGGGGCACAGGAGGATAGGCAAACATGCCACAATAATCTGCACTCAAACTGTTAGGAGATGCTAGTGTATTTTGTGTGTTTGAAACATGAATCACCTCAGAATAAAATATTTCAAATCATTAAAACACTTTATAAGAATAATGTTTTGAACTTACATCACTACTCATTGTTATCTTATCAGTGAGCTTAACGGTGAGTTACCACAATGAAAGTATTTCAAATATTGCTTAACTTCCTTCTTTGTTATGATAACCGATGAAGAACTATAGCAGAAATATTAGTAATATTGGACAAGTCAAGTCAAGTCAAGTCATTTATATAGCGCTTTTAACAATACAGATTGTGTCAAAGCACTTAACAGTATCAAATTGCAGGATAGAGTGTCAGTAATGTATAAAAATAAGATTAAACACTAAATTTTTAGTTAAGGCATTTCATTATTGAGTTCAGAGATGTCATTGTCTAGATCAGTTTAGTTTAAATAGTATCTGCTAAATCAAATGGACGATAATGACTATAAATTAAGTGTCCCCAACTGAGCAAGCCAGAGGCAACAGCGGCAAGGAACCAAAACTCCCTCTGTGACAGAATGGAGAAAAAAAAACCTTTGGAGAAACCAGGCTCAGTTGGGGGGCCAGTTCTCCTCTGGCCAGGAGATAATTGTTTATTTATTGTTTACTTATTGTTTTAATTAAAATTTAATTAATTTTAAATGTATAATGTATTTATTTATATTTTATATGGTTGCAATTTCTAACAATAATAGTATTATGTAGTTAGGTATTTTATTATATTTTTAGTTATTTTCTTTTCTTTTTCTTTTTAGTTTTATTGCATTTAAGTCGAGGTCTTCACTGGGGATATGTCCCCGGGGCTCATCCAGGTGTCCCGGCCTCCGCAGACGATCAGGGAGACATCATCTCCTGGCGCCGATCCACCATCTGATCCGGACACAGACTGAGAAACAGAATAAGAAAGAAACAGACAAATATTAGAGTAGATGCCATTCTTCTTATGATGTAACGAGTACATTGTGTGTTATGGGGAGTGTTCCCAGTTCCGGTTGATCTAATTAATGCAGCCTAACAATCCTTTAATGGATTTGAATAATAGAAGCATATTAGTGTGTTATGTGTAAGCCAGGTTAAAGAAATGTGACAGAGTGTGTCTGCCTTCCAAACAGTGTTAGGTAGATTGTTCCAGAGTTTGGGCGCTAAATAGGAAAAGGATCTGCCGCCCGCAGTCGATTTTGATATTTTAGGTATTATCAAACGGCCAGAGTGTTGAGAACGCAGCGGACGTGGAGGACTGTAATGTGATAAGAGATCGTTCAGGTACTGAGGAGCTAAGCCATTCAGGGCTTTATAAGTAGATAACAAGATTTTAAAATCTATACGATGATTGATAGGGAGCCAGTGCAGTGTTGACAGAACCGGGCTAATATGGTCATAATTCCTGGTTCTAGTAAGAGAGGCTTAATTACAGCCAATTTGAAGGTTTTGGGGACATATCCTAATGACAATGACAAATTAATAATAGTCAAAAGAGGATCTATGACTTCTGGAAGCAGCTCTTTTAGTAGTTTAGCCCTCTGGGCCCTGAGGGTATTTTGGGGGCATGGAGAACTTTCGACATGCCCTGACATTTGTGCTTTTTTCAGTTGCTTATAAAAATATAAATGGCTAAAGTCTAATAACACTGTAAACAGCACAAACTGGGCTACAATATTATGTTAGCAGCATTTATGTACATGATTGTGTTTTTGAGACAGCAACGTTTATGCGTGGTTAGTGAAAAATGACAATTTTGAAGTCACTGAAATAAGGCCATAAAACTCATACAGAATATTTGTTCACAAGACTTTTGAGAACTGGATCTTGTAGCCTAGAAATTTTTCTTCAAAATGATCTGAAAATCATCTTACTCAGTCATTCAGAGAAAACAATATATTGATTTAAAATTTCTAAGTCACTTTTTGAGTAGAAAGGGTCTATGCGGGAGGGCATGAACTATCATTATCAATGCAGTGATTCACACCTGAGAAGACAAAGGCCCGCATAATGAGCTGCATCATGAGCCATTCAGTCAGGTGTGTGAGAGGGAATTGCTACAAGAAAGAATGAGGAAAAAAGAAATGTATATATTTTTTGTTTGTAGTTTATTTAGAATATAAAGATATCTACATATATATATATATATATATCACATAAAATAACTTGAGATCCACTTGTGAGTGCAGTAAAACAGTTTATTAGGAACAAACAAATCAACAACAGAAGAGTCAAGACATTGTGGGTGCAATATCCAAAACAGGGGCAGGAAACTTTAACACTGGGAGACAGCAGAAACTGCATGAGAAAACAAATGGATGTGATTACCGCAATGATCTGACAAAGAAAGAGCAAACATGGTGACTATAATATATATATATATATATATATATATAAAATGTTGAAATATATAAATGAACATCACATACCTGGCATTTCCAAAGTGTTTTTTTTATGTGCTCCCAAGAAAAAAAAATCTGCACGTGCCCTGGCAGCCTGGGCATTGGTGTTTTGACACAGAGTGGACACAGCAGTTTCAGAAAAAAAACTATTTGAATAGACTCATGGGAGTGTGTGCATCACATGGTCTTAGCTGTGGTCCAGGTTCCTGTGTGGGCAGAAATCTCAGAGCCTGTGGAGCCATGTCAACATCAGTCTCTGTTTTCCATGACCAAGTGGGCTGCTTATTTGATTTAGCTCTCTTTGCTACAGGTTCTTTTGCACGGTTATTCTCACATCTGAAAAAACAAAAAAAACAAAAGCATGTCGTTTACACTAATAAAGTACATTATTACCATTATTGTGTTACAATATAATGTACAATTACACAATTATTGAATGGAATTGAAAACTGAACAATACCTGTGTCCCCTTCCTGTGCGAGATGTAGGTGAAGGCGAGAGTGGTGTATTTACAGTCCTAAAAAAGTGTTGCAAACAACTGTTAGCATTTATTATTCACAGTAGGCTACCTTAGTATTTGCATACTTGATGAGAAAACAGAATGCCAATAACAAATGAACTATATTTTAACACTATCAACCACAAATAAAAATAATACTATAAAATAATAATACTATAATATATACAGTATAATCAACTTTACTATTGTATGGTTCAAAAACACTATAGTATTTACTATAGATTACTATAGTATTTTTTTCATGTGGGATACAGGCATAACAAAAGTACAATTTCTATAAACCCATACAGGAAGATTGTATTATTGCGTTATCCCAACGTTTCTTAACAAAATTTAACTAACATCTGTAAAATACTGAATGTGCACTTACTCATTGTGATTTTCCAGCGAACTCAAAAAAACTGAACGACACTTGCGTGCCTTTCTTGTGCAAGATGCCGGTGATGCAGCCACAGTCCTAAACGAAAATTGAAACAATTGTTAACAATTACCAGAAGATGCATAGCTGATAATAAATTGCATCATTGATAAGAATGGACGTGCGTATATGTCTGTCGATGGTCCACTTATCGGTGACATTTACAGCTTTCTGATACATTTACACCTAGGACGATCGAGAAAGCCAATGGCCGGGTATAACGCATTCAAAACAATTACCACATCAGATATTCGCGAACAAAAGTTAGTTGGTGAACAATTTCACCATTTGGAAAAATATAGTCTAAACAATCCATAATGTGTAAAAAAAAAAAACTAAAAGCACGGTTAAGTTTTGTAAGACATATATCATAGTATATATACCTATATATACCTCGGTCTTCCGAGTCTTCAGTCCCGCCATGGCTCCCCGAGTCTCCAGTCCCGCCATGGCCGTCCAAGCCTCCAGTCCCGCCAAGGCTGTGTAAGGTCCCTGATCCGCCATGGCCTTCCAGGTTCCTTGATCCGCCATGGCATCCCGTGTCGCCGGATCCGCCATGGCCTCCCGAGTCTCCAGGTCCGCCATGGTCTCCTGAGTCTCCTGATCCGCCCTGGAGGCTTCCCTTGTCTCCTCCCTGTCCTGGTCCTGGTCCAGCTCCAGCCTCCAGGGCACCCTCCCCGATGTTACTGTTACGGTGTGGGACGCACCTTCCGGGAGGGGGGCAATATCTGTCACGGTTTGGTTTCTGTTTAGTTCCCTGTTTTGCCCATATTTGGTTTTCCCAGTCATTAGTTAATTATCTATCATCCCCATCACCTGTGTTTGATTAATTATCTCGTTTGTGCCTTTGTCCCAATCCCTTTAAAGTTCCTGAGTTCTCCCCATGGTTTTGTCCGATCTTAAGTTAACCAATGTCATAAGTGTGTTGATGCTGTTAAATAAAGAAGACTCCTTTTGTTTACTCCTTCGTTGTGCGGATTTATTGCTACAACCACCAGACCATAACAAAGGGGCCTGTAAGGAGATAATAATTCATATTTCAACCAATTTTACTCTGAATAGCTGATTTTAGTCTGACAATAGCCTGTTTGGAAATTTCCAAATTTAGATATAAAATAGGCTATAGCTGAGCAACATTTTACATCACTAAGGTAATAATAAAAGGCTTACTCGACAGGAATTATATCCTCCGTTGGGTCCAGACGTTCTTCAGAATACAAACGTTCGTCCTCGGAGTCGCGCTCTTCCTCTGAGGAGAATGTAATTTCTTCGCCACTGTCCAGAACCATCCGAAGTGCTTCTTCACCCGTGTAGCGTGCCATCCTGCAAACGCGCAGAAAAAGTAAGTAATTCTATGATGAAGCTTGACGTTTTATGCCATTTCTCAGGGGCTGTACATGATTACCTGGCTCACCTCAGTTAATTTCCATATGAACAGCGCTCTCAATGAGAGGCGGGATCACATTAGCTGTAATGAGGCGATACAGAAGAAACCGGACCACTCCTTACTTTCATACGGATTACATAAAAACAGATTATTTGTTTTCGACTTGAATTGGTTAATTTAAAATTAGACATTTCAAGCTTTCTATACATATATTTATGTTTTCGCTGAGATTCTGGTTGTTTTATTTCCGTGTCTGTGAAGAGAGGTGACAGAGACAGAGATGACAGAGAACGCACCCTGTTTATTTTCTTTATTCTACAAAATCACAGCGTGTTGTTGTTATTATGAGTGTATACAAATAAAAGTAGACCCCTTATAGATTTGAATGGTGTATTTCTCTTATCTGAACGATCAAAAATGGCAGAGTAATTCAAGATAATTTCTGCCTTATCAGGAAAATCTGCCACAAAACGCGTATTCACGTTTGTCGGGCCCAGAGGGTTAGATGGAATAGGATCTAACATACATTTTGTTGGTTTAGATGATTTAACAAGTTTATGCAATTCTTCCTCTCCTATAGTAGAGAATGAGTGGAATTGTTCCTCAGGGGATCTATAGTGCACTATCTGATGCGATACTGTAGCTGACGGCTGCATGATTACAATTTTATCTCTGATAGTATTGATCTTGGAAGTAAAGTAGTTCATAAAGTCATTAATGCTGTGCTCTTGGGGAATGCCAACACCTGTTGATGCTTTATTTTCTGTTAATTTAGCCACTATATTGAATAAATACCAGGGGTTATGTTTGTTTTCTTCTAGAAGAGACGAAAAGTAATCAGATCTAACAGTTTTTAATGCTTTTCTGTAGGATAGGGTATTTTCCCGCCAAGCTATACAAAATACCTCTAGTTTTGTTTTCCTCCAGCTGCACTCCATTTTCCGGGCTGCTCTCTTTAGGGTGCGAGTGTGCTCATTATACCACGGAGTCAGACTGTTTTCTTTGATCTTCCTTAAGCATAAAGGAGCAACTGTATCTAAAGTGCTAGAAAAGAGAGAGTCCATAGTTTCTGTTACATCATCAAGTTATTCTGAGCTATTGGATATGCTGATGAATTGAGATAAATCAATACTTACAAAGCAGTCTTTTGTGGTAGAAGTGATGGTTCTACCATACTTGTGACAAAGAGTAGAAACAGTTTTAGCTATATGGAGTTTACACAAGACTAGATAATGCTCTGAGATATCATTGCTTTGCTGCAGAATTTCAACACCACTAAGATCAATTCCATGTGACAGTATTAAATCTAGAGTATGATTTCGACAACGAGTAGGTCCTGAAACGTGTTGTCTAACCCCAATAGAGTTCAGAATGTCTATGAATGCTGATCCTAATGCATCGTTTTCATTATCGACATGGATATTAAAATCGCCAACAATTAAGACTTTATCTGCAGCCAGTAATAACTCAGATAGAAAATCAGCAAAGTCTTTAACCTGTTACCGTTCACCAGAGGGACGTCGCACTGAACGCTCTTTGTTTGCATGTGTCATTGTTTTCTAATAGAATAAATGAAACGGGACAAAGTTAATCTTGACAAACTATATATCATTCTGAGGGTCTAAGCCTCAAGCATCGACGACAGATCGCTGTTTTTCGATGGAAAGCTTATAAGGAATGAGTGGCACAAATTTGCTACATTTGTGCAAGCAGTACACATCCAAACACGCAGAGTAAAAAAGCCGTACGTACCTTTATCATTGTAATAACGAGCCACAAACGCGTCCACTGCTGAAATCCCAGTTTAGTTAGAGAGGTAAGGGTCCACAGAACAACATCCCAGCGAGCAATTTTAGTCCAGCGAAACAATAACGTTGTAATAAGGATGAATATTCCTTTGTTTACGTTTCATTTCTTCAGAGAGTTATTGTTCGCGTCCGTTATGGAATAAATTACGCTCAAAAACAGCGTCTTGGTGGTAAAAAAAACAACACGGTGTTGCAGCATACGGTTTTACAAACATAATGAGACCGTCCACGGAAAAAAAAGTCTCAGAAAAGCGGAATATAGATTATTTGAATTTGGCGCTCCCTCCTGCCGGCAGTGACGCTTCTGTGACGCAACTGTCATCTGAGCGGGGCATAACTTAGCGATCTGCTTTATCCATAAAAAACTGTTTTTTTTTTTTCTTCTACATTTTTTATATGTGTGTGTGTGTATTGTGTGGGGAATGTGGCCGTGTCTGCATGATTATAATCTGTATGGACGGACATCAGCGTGTTTATTAGCGACTCTATGACAGCTATCATTGTGTTTCATTGATCAGCTATTATTGATTATATGGCCCATCTGCATGATTATCATCTGAATGGAAGCACATCAGCGTGTTTTTACTGACTCTATGACCATGTCTGGCAATATCACTTCATGTCTGGCAATCAGAATACTTCAGTATACATACTATATACAAAGCATTTTTTTCTATTTTTTTTTTCCTTTTTTATTACTCAAATAACTATTTTTGTATTTTTTAGTGCTCAAATAAATCTGTCTATTATTTTATAATAGAAAAACTATGCAGGAACATGTATAATGACTAAAATAGCTTGTATAATTCTGCAATCCATTTGGTGGTTATTTTTCCTCAAACAGGGGGGTGGGGGGGACTATAAATAGTTTCAGAAAAAATATTGCAGGAATCTCATTTTTCATGGTATCTTCTTCAAATTTGAAATATGAACTCATGAGACACATGGCTTTCTGGATTGCTCCAGGAGTTATTTCATGTATTTGTATATGAAATAAAAAAAACATTCAGTGTGGAAAAATATTTTTCAAGGCACGTCAGTGCCTATATCTTTTTATCTTTTTGAGCATTATCAACTCTGGATGATAGATAGTAAAGCCCAGAGTCTCTTCTTTCCAAAGATACCTAATTTGTTTGTGTAAGCACACTTTGTCACAAACTGTTACCATTTTAATTTAGGTAGGTTATTTTCACCTGCGAGGCCCCAAATGGGGGTGAAGGTTAACAGGTTAATAAAGTCTTTATGGAGCCCTGGTGGCTTGTATACAGTAGCCAGTACAAACATCACAGGGGATTTATCACTAACACGTGTTTCTCTAGATAATTTTATACGCAGCACCATAACTTCAAACAAGTTATACTTAAAGCCTGCCCTCTGAGAAAAACTGAGAATATTGCTATGAATTGTAGCAACACCTCGCCCTTTACCTTTTGGACGTGGCTCATTCTTATAGCAGTAATCTTGGGGGGTGGACTCATTTAAAGTAATGTATTAATCTGGTTTTAGCCATGTTTCTGTCAAACAGAGCAAATCTAGGTTATGATCATTGATCAAATCATTTACAAAAAGTGCTTTTGTAGAAAGGGACCTGATATTCAGTAAGCCAAGTTTTATAAATTCTTTCTCTGTATTGTAAGCATTTTATATGCAAGTTTACATTTCACAATTCTGAATTTATGCATCACATTTTCTATGAATTCTAAGTTTACATTTTGCTCTTCTGTTTTTCTCTGAAATTTTTATCTACCGTTTTTACTTTTTTCTTGTAATTACTAATTTACATATCACAATTCCAACTTTTCCTCTAAGAATTTCGAGTTTATATCTTGCAGTTCTGTTAATATCTCGCAATACTGATTTTGTTTTCTCCAAATAGCAAGGGAAAAAGTCAGAATCCTGAGATATAGCAACACAATTACTTTTCTTTTTATTCCATGGCAGAAAAAGGCTTACATAAAATGATAGGAATTTGCTCTGGGTGTATTTAAAAAATGTTTTACTGCTTTCTGCTTAATACAGAAATATTATTTTGCTAAATGTTCTTATTATTTGCAGATAATCCTTATATAAACACACACACACACAGTTGATAAAGTGTAAAATAAAAGCTAAAATGAAATATTTTTGGCCATATGCATTTCACTTATTCTTCTGCCATTTTTTTTATGCACACCTTCATTTGTATACGTAGGTAATTAAGCTGAGGTCAGATTCAATAGAGAAATAGGCACAGTTGTCTTATAAGGTGCCCAAGCGCAACTGTCCTCCTGACTGCACTTAAGTCATAAGATGCAAGAAATGTACGGAGCCCCTAAAGCAGGGGTGGGCAAACCTTTTAACTCGAGGGCCACATCAAGTTTTCCACATTAAGTGAGGGGCCGCAGAATGTTTATGACAAATGAAGCTTTGATTTATTTTTTTAATCGGAGAGCCTATTGGAACAACTACCTCATGGGCTGGATGAAAACGCCCATAGTTTGCCCACCTCTGCAGATTCATATAATTTTTTTAAAAAATCCCTCGAGGACCACCACAGGAGTAATAGCGGGCCGCAAATGGCCCACGGGCCGTTGTTTGGACACCCCTGCCCTAAAGGGATTTTGCAAAAATAAAAACAGTGGCTCAGACCGAAACCGCTTAAACTCTAAAGTAGGAACTTAATTTCAGTACTTAAGTACTTACTTAACAAATGCTAAAAGCTACAAAAATGTATAAAACAATAGAAAAGCAGTCATTCTAACAGTACAATGTCATTTGAATTCTGTATTAGAAGTAACAAAATTATCTTACTTTATATTTTTGTGTCAGGTTTCCTCTTTTTTTTTCCACAAATGCTGCCATCCCCTTGCTTTGCAGGTCCTGCTCCACCACAAAAACTCTGCAGCAAAGGCACGGAAACCAGAAATAAAAAAGTGCTGTAATAACTCTGTTTGAAATTACAATAATTAAAACTTCAGATTCCTTCATCAGTCACTCTGCACCAGATAAGTGCATGTGTGTCTAATCTGTCCCTGTAACAACCAGACAAGATTCAAGTTGCCTCTTTGACTAATGTGCTCAATAATACATTTAATGTATACAAAAGTCATCAAGTCACCTTTATTTATATAGCGCTTTTTACAATGTAAATTGTGTCAAAGCAACTGCACAATATCAAAAAAGGAAAATAGTGTGTCAATAATGTAAAATGAAAAGATTAAAAAAAAAAAAAAGATTTTCAGTTAAAAGCATTTCATTATTGAATTCAGTGATGTCATCATCCAGCTCAGTTCAGCTTAAATAGTGTTTTTGCAATCAGGTCGACGATATCGCTGGAAATGAAGTGTCCCCAACTAAGCAAGCCAGAGGCGATGTGAGCATTATGGAGCATTAATGAGAGTCTCATGTCTGTTTCACAAGTGAGACTCTTAGAAGTATTAAGCTTATGATGTTCCAGGAAATCTCTTCTATGGACAAATGCATCAGCTATCAGTACAGCTGAATAATGTGCAGATGAGAGATGTTTTGACTGATGAAACTTGAAGACAATAAACACACAATTGCAATTATATATCTGTGTTTATCTGTGTTCTTTAAGCAATTTTGTATATTTTCATAATAATTATGTACAGTTGAAGTCAAAACTTTACATACACCTATGTATACTGAAGTATTCTGATTGCCAGACATGAAGTGATATTGGCAGACATGGTCATACAGTCAGTAATCACACGCTGATGTGCTTCCATACAGATGATAATCATACAGATGGGCCATATAATCAATAATAGCTGATCAATGAATCACAATGATAGCCGTCATAGAGTCGGTAATAAACACGCTGATGTCCGTCCATACATATTATAATCATGCAGATACGGCCACATTCCCCACACAATACACACACACACACACATATAAAAAATGTAGAAGAAAAAAAAAACAGTTTTTTATGGATAAAGCAGATCGCTAAGTTACGCCCCGCTCAGATGACAACCTCATAGCCTGCGTCACGGGTGGCAGGAGGGAGCGACAAATTCAAATAATCTGTTCCGCTTTTCTGAGACTTTTTTTTTTCCGTGGACGGTCTCACTCTGTTTGTAAAACTGTATGCTACAACACTGTGTTGTTTTTTACCACCAAGACGCTGTTTTTGAGTGTAATTTACGCGAACAATAACTGTCCCGAAGAAATGAAATGTAAAGAAAGGAATATTCATCCTTATTACAACGTTATTGTTTCGCTGGACTAAAAGTGCTCGCTGGGATGTTGTTCTGTGGACCCTTACCTCTCTAAACTGGGATTTCAGCAGTGGACGCGTTTGTGACTCGTTATTACAGAGATAAAGGTACGTACTGCTTTTTTACTCTGCGTGTTTGGATGTGTACTGCTTACACAAATGTAGCAAATACATTCCTTATAAGCTTTCCATCGAAAAACAGCGATCTGTCATCGATGCTTGAGGCTTAGACCTTCAGAAGGATATATAGTTTGTCAAGATTAACTTTGTCCCGTTTCATTTATTCTATTAGAAAACAATGACACATGCAAACAAAGAGCGTTCAGTGCGACGTCGCTCTGGTGAACGGTAACAGGTTAATAAACATTTTTTTTGCAACCAAACTGACTATGTCCTCCAATCTTTTGTCACTGCTTTTAGCTGGTCGTGACATAGTATCACTGGAGGCATGAACACCTGACTGCATCCAGAATGCTCTGATGTCAGAAAAATGATACCCTGCTATCCACAAAGACCTGATCTTCATGCTCATCTCCAGGGAAATCTTTGTCATGGTTGACTCTGTAATAAATTTTATACTTGAGTTTATACAGAGTTTTATACTTGTACTACAATTGTGTTGCCTGTGGTACAAAAACATTCTGCCTCTGTAGCAAATTGGTATAATGATTATCTAAGAGTTTTTATTAGAATACAACCAAAAAATACAGGAAATTTATAGGCAGTATTAAAACACAGAAAGAAACAAAATGGTGGCCCAAAACTTCTGCACAGTACTGTAAGTGCAAAAACGTTAACATTCAGTCCTGTGAACCTGCTAAATGGTCATGTTAGAACATACCACTTGTTTCTGGAAGGTGGGGTCTGCCAATTTATGCTCCACTGCATCAACATCCGAGACCGTCCAATTACTTTAAAAAAAATAAATAAATAAAATTCTAATTTAGGCAAAAACATTTGTCTAGTCATAACAATTTGTATGATTTGTAATAACACCCGAATGCAAACTGATGCAGATTTATAAGGCAGAAACTCCTGTTTGCATGATAAATAAATATTTATGTTAAATATTTATGTAATATTGTATTTTATGTATTGTTAAACGTACAACTGTTACGGGGCGGACAAGACATGTGACGTGCGGATCCATTTGCAAGCTTTATTCAAAGGCAAGGTCATCAAACAGACAGGGGTCAAACATTGGCAAACAGGTATATAAATGGCAAACAAAGAGTAGTCCTGGGGCAAGCGTGGGTCTTAGAACAGAATCGGCGAACAATATCCAACAGGGGCAAGGCAAAGAGAGATAATCCAGGTACACAGCAATAATCCAAACAGGTGCAAACAAAGTCCGAGCGGCAAGGCAAAGGGTTAATCCAGGAAACACGGGCAGGTATCAAACATGAGAAAACTAGCAAGGAAACACTAACAAATGAGTGGGCTCTGTAGAGTAGCTATCGCTAGGATATATGCTAAACAGTACTCGGTGATGACCGAGAGGAAGTCCAAGGCTTATAAAGCGTGTGTGATTGTGTGATTAGTGAAATCAGCTGTGTGTGTCGTCAGTGCAATGGATGATGGGAATTGTTGTCCAATGGTGAAGTGCAACAGTAGTGTAGTGCAAGAGTCCATGCGGTGAGCGGGTGACCTCTGGTGGTGAGCGAATGGAAGTTCATGGCCAGGATTCGTGACAACAACAGCCTTATTGTTTACTCTTCAAATGGAGATCTGTCCCAGGCTAATATACCTTATTTACACTATCTTCTCTGCTATTTTAGCCATTTGACATCATTGTAATCTTCCTGTTTGAGGACACAGCCCAGTGCCGAACTTTGCAGTTTAAGTATGAGCTTTTTTTTTTTAGTGTCTTTTACTTTTAGCGTAGGGAACACCAAGACATACAGCATTATCCTTTAGGCATTGGCGCCAGAAATCAGAGGAAAATCATGGCGCAATTGTAGTATGATGTCTAAAATCTAACGAGACAAAAATCCAAACTATATTTCAGTTAACATTATGGTTTGTAAACAATGTAATTACATTTTCAGTTTTAAAATTGTGTTACGGCTGGTGCTGTTTTGTGTTGTTGTTTTTTCTCTTGTCTTTTTGTTTCTCTGTTGTTTGTCTTCACTTTTACTTTTTTAGTGCTACGCCATTGGTCCTGCACCCTGCCAATCATCGTTGGAGGAGATGATGTCATCTGTCTCGTCCTAATTAGTGACCAGCTGGATCTATAAAAGGAAGACGCTGAGACAATGCGGCAGATGTCTTGCTTGTGTCTGTTGCTAGTTGTTTTATGATGGTGTTGTTTAGGTAATGCTAAATTTGAATCCTGTGGCTTAAGCTATAGTTCCATATGTTTGCATGTGCGTTTGTATATTAAGCTTCATCTTATCTTTATTTGTGTAAATTTCATTTGTATGTATATAAAGATCCAGGAGCATTCCGAATTCAGTCCAGGTTTGGCTCCGATCCACGAGCCCTCAGAATCCAGTCGAGGATTTGCTCCGATCCAGGAGCCCTAAGAATCCAGTCAGCCTCAGAATCCAGTCCAGGATTTGAACCGATCCAGGAGCCCTCAGAATCCAATCGTCCTCAGAATGTGGTCCAGGTTTTTCTCTGATCCACGAGCCCTCAGAATCCAGTCCAGGATTTGCTCCAATCCAAGAGCCCTCAGAATCCAGTCCAGGATTTGCTCCAATCCAGGAGCCCTCAGAATCCAGTCCAGGATTTGCTCCAATCCAGGAGACCGCAGAATCCAGTCGTCCTCAGAATCCGGTCCAGGATTTGCTCTGATCCATGAGCCCTCAGAATCCAGTCCAGCATTTGCTCCGATCCAGGAACATTCAGAATCCAGTCCAGGATTTGCTCCGATCCAGGAGCCATCAGAATCCAGGAGCACTCATTATTCTGAAATACATGATTTATGAAAATGTCCATCTGAAATACACGATTTTTGAAAACAATTTCCATCTAAAATACATGATTTTTGAAAACGATTTCCATCTGAAATAAATGATTTATGAAAATCTCCATCTGAAACACATGATTTTTTAAAACAATTTCCATCTGAAATATAAGATTTATGAAAACGATTTATGAAAATGTCCATTTGAAATAGGGTTAGGGGTAAAAAAAAACAATTTCGTTTGTGCACTGTCCTTCCACTCCTTCTGGCCACTCTCCTGTCCCACTCGGGCCTGGTCCCACGCCCAGGGCCCACCAATCATCCAATTTCCTTGACTTTCAGCAAATTTAATTATTTCTGGTTAAATTCACACATTCTTCTCTTTAATCATTTCTTTGCTTTAACCCTCTGAGCCCGACAAATGCGAATATGCGTTTTGGGGCAGATTTTCCTGATAAGGCAGAAATGAGCTTGAATTACTCTGCCATTTTTGATCGTTCAGATAAGAGCAATACACCATTCGAATCTGTAAGGGGTCTACTTTTATTTGTATTCACTCATAATAACAACTAAACTTTGTGCTTTTGAAGAATAAAGAAAACAAACAGCGTGCGCTCTCGGTCTTCTCCGTCTCCGCGATCTGTTTTCAGAAATACGTCACTAAAATGAAGTGTAACTCAGCGAATACTCGACACAGAAACATGAGAGTTATCTCTATAGAAAGCTTGGAATGTCTTCTTTCAAATGAAGTAAGTCATATCGAAAACAAATATTCTATAATACAAATATACCCTAACCCTATGTTTAGAACATGTTTATTATTAATAGCCTACTCTGTTCAAAAATAGATTTTAATAACGTGCTAAACAATAATAATTAGTTTCTCAGATATAAAATGTATTTTTTTATGATAATACAAAGCATGAATGAGTCTATGACTACAAAACCTATATATATATCTATATATAGATATATATATAGATGCTCCTGATATAAACATGCTCACAAATATTTTTTCTCTTTTTTTGGTTGTTTGTATTTTATTGAATCAGACTCCTGCACCACAGATGATGAATCCTGCTGACTTTCAGTCTCTTCCAACTGTTTTCCCCTGAGAGCGCTGCACCAACATCAGAACAGTTCAACAGTTTCTTCTTGAATCCATGGAAAGTAGCAGAAACACTTAAATACCACGTAAATATCAGGTATGATTTATTTGTTTCACTTGTTGAACAGAATCTGTTGCAGGAACGAATCAAAGTCTGTTCACATCTCTGTGGTTAGATCAGTGTGCACAATGTGTCTTTGAGCTTCATTATGTATGTTTTGATTATACTGTGTTGTAAATAAAATACAAATCATTTTAAAAACTCATTTTTTCAGTCTCCTCAGACTCTCTAACCTGTCTCAGTCACACTGATGGCCCATTAGCAGCTTTAGGGGAGGGCCCTTTGTCTCTCAGGTGAAAATCACTTAATATTCAAGACCATTACCACTCCCTCGCATATTGGATTTCGAACACAAAACATGTCTTTAAAAATTTAAATCAACGTATTGTTTTCTGTGAGCAAATAAACAAGATGATTTTCACATAATTGTGAAGTAAATATTCTAGCCTACAAGATCTGGTTCTCAAAAGTCTTGTAAACAATTGTTCTGTATGTGTTTTATGGTCTTATTTAATGAGTAACCCTATTGACCCAATATTGACCTTATTTAATGAGTAACCCTATTGACCTAACCCTATTGACTTCAAAATTTTAGTTTTTCACTAACCAAGCATAAACGTTGATTTCTCAAAAACACAATCATGTACATAAATGCTGCTAACATATTATTGTAGCCCAGTTTGTGCTGTTTACAGTGTTATTAGACTTTAGCCATTTATATTTTTATAAGCAACTGAAAAAAGCACAAATGTCAGGGCATGTCGAAAGTTCTCCAGGTCCCCAAAACACCCTCAGGGCCCAGAGGGTTAAGCATGTATACATGATCTTATCATGAATGTATGAAGGCCTCATTTGTACTGTGTAGAATCTCTGTTTCAACTACCAATACAGACATAAATGTATCATATCTAAAATAGATTTCCAAAGTGTGTTTTATGAATTGTATTTATGAATCTACTATCTTTTTATGAGGGGTATTCTTCAAAGGGATAGATTTTAAGATATGCTTCGTAATTACTTTTCATTGAGAACAAAGAATCATGGGTTAACACTCATAATCCAGTTCAGGATTTGATCTGATCCAGGAGCCTTCAGATTCCAGTCCAGGATTTGCTCCAATCCAGGAGACCTCAGATTCCAGTCCTCCTCAGAATCCGGTCCAGGTTTTGCTCCGATCCATGAATCCTCATAATCCAGTCCAGGATTTGCTTCAATCCATGAGACCTCAGAATCAATTCGTCCTCAGAATCCGGTCCAGGTTTTGCTCCGATCCATAAATCCTCAGAATCAAGTTCAGAATTTGCTCCAATCCAGGAGACCGCAGAATCCAGTTGTCCTCAGAATCTGGTCTAGGTTTTGCTCTGATCCATGAGCCCTTAGAATCGAGTCCAAGATTTCCTCCAATCCAGAAGACTTCAGAATCCAGTCGTCCTCAGAATCCGGTCCAGGTTTTGCTGCGATCCACGAGCCCTCAGAATCCAGTCCAGGATTTGCTCCAATCCAGGAGACCTCAGAATCCAGTCGTCCTCAGAATCCAGTCCAGGATTTGCTCAGAGCCAGGAGCATTCAGAATTCAGTCCAGGATCGGCTCCGATCCACGAGCCCTCAGAATCCAGTATAGGACTTGCTCCGATCCAGGAGCCCTCAGAATCCAGTCATCCTCAGAATCCAGTCCAGGATTTGAACCGATCCAGGAGCCCTCAGAATCCGTTCCATTTTTTGCTCCGAGCCATGAGCCCTCAGAATCCGTTCCAGGTTTTGCTCCGATCCACGAGCCCTCAGAATCCAGTCCAGGTTTCGCTCCAATACATGAATCCTCAGAATCCAGTCCAGGATTTGCTCCAATCCAGGAGAACGTAGAATCCAGTCGTCCTCAGAATCCGGTCCAGGTTTTGCTCCAATCCAGGAGAACGTAGAATACAGTCGTCCTCAGAATCCGGTCCAGGTTTTTCTCTGATCCATGAACCCTCAGAATCCAGTCCAGGGTTTGCTCCGGTGCAGGAGCATCCAGAATCCATTCCAGGATTTGCCCCAATCCAGGAGACCTCAGAATCCAGTTATCCTCAGAATCCAGTCCAGGTTTTGCTCCGATCCATGAATCCTCAGAATCAAGTTCAGAAATTGCTCCAATCCAGGAGACCGCAGAATCCAGTCGTCCTCAGAATCCGGTCCAGGTTTTGCTCTGATCCACGAGGCCTCAGAATCCAGTCCAGGATTTGCTCTGATCCAGGTGCATTCAGAATTCAGTCCAGGTTCGGCTCCGATCCACGAGCCCTCAGAATCCAATCCAGGACTTGTTCCGATCCAGGAGCCCTCAGAATCCAGTCATCCTCAGAATCCATTCCAGGTTTTGTTCCGATCCACGAGCCCTCAGAATCCAGTCCAGGTTTTGCTCCAATACATGAATCCTCAGAATCCATTCCAGGATTTGCCCCAATCCAGGAGACCTCAGAATCCAGTTATCCTCAGAATCCGGTCCAGGTTTTGCTCTGATCCATGAGCCCTCAGAATCCAGTCCAGGATTTGCTCCAATCCAGGAGACTTCAGAATCCAGTCGTCCTCAGAATCCAGTCCAGGTTTTGCTCCGATCCACGAGCCCTCAGAATCCAGTCCAGGATTTGCTCCAATCCAGGAGACCTCAGAATCCAGTCGTCCTCAGAATTCAGTCCAGGTTCGGCTCTGATCCACGAGCCCTCAGAATCCAGTCCAGGACTTGATCCGATCCAGGAGCCCTCAGAATCCAGTCCAGGATTTGCTCCAATCCAGGAGACCTCAGAATCCAGTCGTCCTCAGAATCCAGTCCAGGATTTGCTCAGAGCCAGGAGCATTCAGAATTCAGTCCAGGATCGGCTCCGATCCACGAGCCCTCAGAATCCAGTATAGGACTTGCTCCGATCCAGGAGCCCTCAGAATCCAGTCATCCTCAGAATCCAGTCCAGGATTTGAACCGATCCAGGAGCCCTCAGAATCCGTTCCATTTTTTGCTCCGAGCCATGAGCCCTCAGAATCCGTTCCAGGTTTTGCTCCGATCCACGAGCCCTCAGAATCCAGTCCAGGTTTCGCTCCAATACATGAATCCTCAGAATCCAGTCCAGGATTTGCTCCAATCCAGGAGAACGTAGAATCCAGTCGTCCTCAGAATCCGGTCCAGGTTTTGCTCCAATCCAGGAGAACGTAGAATACAGTCGTCCTCAGAATCCGGTCCAGGTTTTTCTCTGATCCATGAACCCTCAGAATCCAGTCCAGGGTTTGCTCCGGTGCAGGAGCATCCAGAATCCATTCCAGGATTTGCCCCAATCCAGGAGACCTCAGAATCCAGTTATCCTCAGAATCCAGTCCAGGTTTTGCTCCGATCCATGAATCCTCAGAATCAAGTTCAGAAATTGCTCCAATCCAGGAGACCGCAGAATCCAGTCGTCCTCAGAATCCGGTCCAGGTTTTGCTCTGATCCACGAGGCCTCAGAATCCAGTCCAGGATTTGCTCTGATCCAGGTGCATTCAGAATTCAGTCCAGGTTCGGCTCCGATCCACGAGCCCTCAGAATCCAATCCAGGACTTGTTCCGATCCAGGAGCCCTCAGAATCCAGTCATCCTCAGAATCCATTCCAGGTTTTGTTCCGATCCACGAGCCCTCAGAATCCAGTCCAGGTTTTGCTCCAATACATGAATCCTCAGAATCCATTCCAGGATTTGCCCCAATCCAGGAGACCTCAGAATCCAGTTATCCTCAGAATCCGGTCCAGGTTTTGCTCTGATCCATGAGCCCTCAGAATCCAGTCCAGGATTTGCTCCAATCCAGGAGACTTCAGAATCCAGTCGTCCTCAGAATCCAGTCCAGGTTTTGCTCCGATCCACGAGCCCTCAGAATCCAGTCCAGGATTTGCTCCAATCCAGGAGACCTCAGAATCCAGTCGTCCTCAGAATTCAGTCCAGGTTCGGCTCTGATCCACGAGCCCTCAGAATCCAGTCCAGGACTTGATCCGATCCAGGAGCCCTCAGAATCCAGTCATCCTCAGAATCCAGTCCAGGATTTTTACTGATCCAGGAGCCCTCAGAATCCGTTCCAGGTTTTGCTCTGATCCACGAGCCATCAGAATCCGTTCCAGGTTTTGCTCCGATTTACGAGCCCTCAGAATCCAGTCCAGGTTTCGCTCCAATACATGAATCCTCAGAATCCGGTCTGGGTTTTTTTCCGATCCAGGAGACCGCAAAATCCGGTCATCCTCAGAATCCGGTCCGGGTTTTGCTCCAATCCAGGAGACCGCAGAATCCGGTCGTCCTCAGAATCCGGTCCGGGTTTTGCTCCAATCCAGGATACCGCAGAATCCGGTCGTCCTGAGAATCCGGTCCGGGTTTTGCACCAATCCAGGATACCGCAGAATCCGGTCGTCCTCGGAATCCGGTCCGGGTTTTGCTCCAATCCAGAAGACCGCAGAATCCGGTTTTCCTCGGAATCCGGTCCGGGTTTTGCTCCAATCCAGGAGACCGCAGAATCCGGTTTTCCTCGGAATCCGGTCCGGGTTTTGCTCCAATCCAGGAGACCGTAGAATCCGGTTGTCCTCGGAATCCGGTCCGGGTTTTGCTCCAATCCAGGAGACCGCAGAATCCGCTCGTGCTCTGAATCCGGTCCGGGTTTTGCTCCAATCCAGAAGACCGAAGAATCCGGTCGTCCTGAGAATCCGGTCCAGGATTTGCTCCAATACATGATTTATGAAAATGTCCATCTGAAACACATGATTTTTTAAAACAATTTCAATTTGAAATACATGATTTTTGAGAATTATTTCCTTCTGAAATACATGATTTTTTAAAACAATTTCCAATGTGAAATACATGATTAATGAAAATGTCCATCTAAAACACATTAAAAAAAAAAAATCCATCTGAAATACACGATTCATGAAAATGTCCATCTGAAACACATGATTTTTGAAAACAATTTCCATCTGAAATATATGGTTTATGACAACGATTTATGAAAATGTCCATCTGAAACAGGGTTAGGGCTTAAAAAAAAAAAAAAAAAAAAAAAGTCCAATGCCGGTCGTCCTCAGAATCCGGTCCGGGTTTTGCTCCAATCCAGGATACCGCAGAATCCAGTCGTCCTCGGAATCCGGTCCGGGTTTTGCTCCAATCCAGGATACCGCAGAATCCGGTCGTCCTGAGAATCCGGTCCGGGTTTTGCTCCAATCCAGGATACCGCAGAATCCGGTCGTCCTGAGAATCCGGTCCGGGTTTTGCTCCAATCCAGGATACCGCAGAATCCGGTCGTCCTCGGAATCCGGTCCGGGTTTTGCTCCAATCCAGGATACCGCAGAATCCGGTCGTCCTGAGATTCCGGTCCGGGTTTTGCTCCAATCCAGGATACCGCAGAATCCGGTCGTCCTGAGAATCCGGTCCGGGTTTTGCTCCAATCCAGGATACCGCAGAATTCGGTTTTCCTCGGAATCCGGTCCGGGTTTTGCTCCAAACAAGGGTACCGCAGAATCCGGTCTTCTTCGGATTCCGGTCCGGGTTTTGCTCCAATTCAGGAGACCGTAGAATCCGGTCGTCCTCGGAATCCGGTCCGGGTTTTGCTCCAATCCAGGAGACCGCAGAATCCGCTCGTGCTCAGAATCCGGTCCGGGTTTTGCTCCAATCCAGAAGACCGAAGAAATCGGTCGTCCTCGGAATCCGGTCCGGGTTTTGCTCCAATCCAGAAGACCGCAGAATCCGCTCGTGCTCAGAATCCGGTCCGGGTTTTGCTCCAATCCAGAAGACCGAAGAATCCGGTCGTCCTGAGAATCCGGTCCAGGATTTGCTCCAATACATGATTTATGAAAATGTCCATCTGAAACACATGATTTTTTAAAACAATTTCAATTTGAAATACATGATTTTTGAGAATTATTTCCTTCTGAAATACATGATTTTTTCAAACAATTTCCAATGGGAAATACATGATTTATGAAAATGTCCATCTAAAACACATGATTTAAAAAAAAAATTCCATCTGAAATACATGATTCATGAAAATGTCCATCTGAAACACATGATTTTTTATAAGAATTAATGTGTTTTGCAGTGCAGTTTCCTTGAGTTAATAGTTTTGCAGTTTACTTCAGTTAAGAGTGTGATGGCATAGTTCTAGATAAGAATGTTTTCTCCTGTCTGTTATCTGCCTTTTTCAGGGTTGTCTGTCGGCAGGGAACCAGTTGGATGCGGCTGCACTCTCTTCTTTTTGTTTATTCTCTCATCCAGCTGCTTCTGGACTATCTGTATTCTTCCATACCATGTATAGAAGTGCTTCTTAATTTTGTATGAACACGCCTACATGAAGGCTTATGTGAGTGTGCTGTATAAAAGATGGGATTGCCCCTTCTTTAGTAGTAGAGAACAATAAACCACTTGTGCTTACATCTGGAGTGTTGTTGTCTATTCCAAGCGCTTGTTGCTAATCCACTCGACAGACGAAGAAAGCTGCAGTGACCCAGAGTAGAGTTCTTACAATTTGGTGACCCCGACGTGATGTCTCTGATCAGGTAAGACAAGTTTGGTTGACTACCTGATTAGTGACATTATTGTTTTGATGCGTAGTCGGATAAGACAAAGTATAGTTTGACTATCTGTATACTGACGCAGGAATACCCTCAGCGAGAGGCTGGGAAGAGCGCGCTAAACAAATAGTTGATGCGTAGTCGGATAAGACAAGGTATAGTTTGACTATCTGTGGACTGATGCAGGAATACCCTCAGCGAGAGGCTGGGAAGAGCGCGCTAAACAAATAGTTGATGCGTAGTCGGATAAGACAAGGTATAGTTTGACTATCTGTGGACTGACGCAGGAATACCCTCAGCGAGAGGCTGGGAAGAGCGCGCTAAACAAATAGAAAACGAAATCAAAAGTGAAAGTGTGGGTCGTCACGAGTTTCGGTCTGTCTTGTGGGGAGGCTAATATCTGTCATAGGAACCACCTATCCTAAACCAACTCCTGGCGAAACACCAAATGATTGGATGAATAGATGTAGTTGGGGGTTTTATACAAATCTCTGGGTAGATAATTTGGCGGGGTGGACCGAAGCTAATGGGATGTATCCTACATATCCGCGAACGGGTTCTTTTGACCCAAATCACATGGCACAAGCCTTTCGATTGACATATAAGGGCGAGGGCGACCCTGATTGGGACCAAAAGTATATGAAAGACGGGTGTGATGTTTGGTTGAAGATGCAAACTGTGTGGAATGATAAACAAGGCATTTCGCTGCCGAAATCGGTCAAGAATGTCGTGCCAAAAAAGCCTAAGGGGAAGAGCGAGAAACAATTGTTAGTCGAGGCTGAGTCGAATTTGCAGAAAACCAAATTGATAAAAGCAACTAAACTCTATCCAGAATTACCGTCTATTTCCTCATTCCCGCCATGCGCGCCGCCGTTTTACCCTGCACCCGCGCCTAGCGTGCCCGCGCCTCTTACTTCCGCGCGCCCCCCCGCGCCCCCATCAGCACCCGTTGAGAAAATAAATGAAGCTCATTTGTGGATAGCAAAACGGCAGGGCCATATAGAGATAACTCCGCCGTCCGTCTCGACTTTAAAAGATATTTTGAGCATGTTACCAGAAGTGGACAAACCATTACACTTCGTGGAAATGTTGATAAAATTGTCGCGCCACAGCCAATTTACTGGTGCCGATTATAAGTTTATAATCATGTCAAAAATGGGCAATAAGTACGATGAAACGCGCTTACTCGATATAATGAGAGACTCGATGTAGTTCCCTGTCTACACGCAGACAATGACGAGTCCCATACAAGGGCGGTAGAGGATGAGGAAGAAGACGGGGAGAGTAAAAAACCCTCGAGCGCTAAGAGGACCGCGAGTAGAATTTATTTTTTCTGGCGAGACAACCCTGACGCTTTAGCCACCCTCCAGAAGCAGCTGACTAAATTTCTTATAGGTGAGAGACACGCTAATCGAGACCTTTCACATGTGACTAACTGTAAACAGGAAAAGAAAGAACCCGTGCCCGTTTTCTTTAAGAGGTTTAAAGATGCGTGGATTCACTTAGGTGGATTCGCATTAGAGGAAAATGAGCCTGACTGCCTCTTTGTCTCCACCTTCCTCAACAATTGCTCACCAGAGTTTCAGCCTTTGCTGAAACTGCAGTTAACAGACCGTTCACGTTTAAGTGTTGATTCTGTAGGGATTGATGGTACCCCTTTCTTCACACCGCTCACACCGCCTTTAGAATTGAAAGTAGGCTCTTGCAGATTAAATCATAGATTTGTATATATGCCATCATGTTCTTATAATTTAATGGGAAGGGACCTAATGGCTGCCCTAGGGGTAGAAATGAGGTTTAAAAATGGCAAACTGGTTGTACACACCTCGGACGAGGTGTGCAATGAAGTAGGCGCCCTGAACGGCCTGCAGGTGTCGCTGTTGTCCACCTGTCAACCTAAAACGTGGCCTGAGTTAGCACAATTACCAGCTAGTCTGTGGGCTGCCCATAAGGATGATGTAGGTACCGTCTCTTGTTCACCATAGACTGCCACTATTAAACACATCGATCGTGTATATATTAAACAATATCCTTTATCAGAGGACAAGGCAAAGGGAATAGATGTCATAGTGCATTCCATTTTGGAACAAGGTCAGCTTTTTCTGCGTCTCAGGGACCTGATGACCTTTGGCGTGACAATGATGGTCGCCTCTGTTTACCTGCGTCTGATTTACAGTTTCTCGTCCGCGAATTTCATGGTGCCACTCATCGCGGACGAAGAGGGGTACTAGAGACAATGCGAGATTTATTTTGCGTTGACCAATTACCACACACGGTTAATGACATGCTTGACAGATGTTTGGTTTGTGCTCAAAACAATATAAGCAAAGCTCCGGCAAAGCATCAACACCTGCCGAGGCCTAACCAACCACTTACTGAATGGCAGGTTGATTTTACACACATGCCCAAGAGGGGACCTTTCAGATACCTCTTGGTGTTTGTGGACAAATTTTCTAAGTGGGTGGAGGCCTTTCCATGTGCCAGAGAAAATGCCAACGTGGTAGTGCAGTTTTTAACCAAAGAAATCATACCCAGGTATGGTATCCCAGTGTCAATAGATTCTGATAAAGGCACACCTTTTACATCAAAAGTGACACAGCAACTAGCTAAAGAGCTACAGATTGACTGGCGATTGCACGTACCCTATCATCCACAATCCTCGGCTTTTGTAGAGAGGACGAATAGGACCATTAAACAAAAGATAAGAAAAGCAATGGTCAGTATGAATACATCTGATTGGACAAGGGTGCTTCCAATTGTCTTAGCGGACCTAAGAATGATGCCTCAGCCAAATTTAGATAATCTATCACCCTATGAGGTGGTGATGGGCCGACCTTTTCCCATCCCTTGGCGCCACGGAATGGTAGGGATAGGTGTGGTAATAACTGATCACATGTCTGAGTATGCTGTAGGCCTAATAGACAAATTAACTGAGTTCTGGGAAAGGGTTAACATAAAACACCCTGCGGTCCCTAAAGCTAACTCACACCCCTTTGAAGTGGGTAATCAAGTATTGATAAAGAAACTAAAACCTGAGGGCCTTAATGACCCTTTATACGATGGGCCTACAGAGATACTAGCTGTGACAAGAAAGGCTGTTCTAACAGATCTTTTTCCACAGTGGATCCACGCAACTCGGGTGAAACCCATGAAATGAAAGAGATGAATTGTATATACTAACTTCTTTTGTTTTCCAGAGCAATAACCTGTATTGTCCTAGCTGGATTCATGGTACCCAACGCTTCAACGGAGGAGGCCAAAAGAAACCTCTTCTGGCAGTATGCCAACTGGACAGCGCGTCAACTGACCAATGCACCTTGTGTAGTGTGTCAGGAAGTGTTCAGCTCTGCAATAACCATATCCTTAAAACCCTTTTTATATAAATGAATTTTACTGTGTTCTGTCCAGACTATGCAGGGAAAACATACATATGGTCTCCACAATGTAGAACGGAAGAGACCACCCCTGGTGGCCGATTGAATGTCAGCCGTAGTTATTGTACAATGAATAAAACAACCACATATAACAAAATTATATTTTACATCCTGTTGATGTAAAAATTAGCTTGGTTTTACCAGAAGGTTTATGTTTCCTTATTGTTTTAATGGGACATCAGGTAAAAGCGTAACAGGTATAAGTGCTACAAATTGTAAACAAATAATACATGAGACAGATGGAGCACGTTACTGCCCAAGGTTCAAGAGGGGTTCGTGTGAGAAAAACACGACAAGGTGTACTGAAAGGGGGGAATTCTCCTCTCGCTGTTATACTTCTAAAAACCCTTCCTGCATTTCCCTGAACTTGTACTGTGAAAAACCCTGGCCAGCGCAAGGTGCAGTACTGGCCAATGACTGGTACTGGTACTGTGGTGAGGACACTGTCAACAACACTTACGAGATGAAGTGGACAGGTCTCTGTGCACCAGTACAGCTACAACATCGTGTGACTGTTATGCATATACAATGTGATCAGTTTTTCAGGAGCAAAAGGTACGTCCCTGATGAACATCAGATGAGGTCACACTGGACTCGGTTCTGGAAGTCAATGATACCTCTCAGACCTAATGAAACAACAGGACATCATGCATTATCGACTGGCATCATTTGTTAACAGCACCACAGTTGCACTGGCAGGGGTACAAGATGAACTGAGAGCGGTGAGACAAGTAGTGATGCAAAACCGTTTGGCACTTGATATGTTGCTTGCTCAGCAGGGAGGGGTTTGTTCGATAGTAGGTGATAAGTGCTGCACCTATATCCCATCGAATGATGAGCCTGAAGGGTCAATTGGCACAGCAGTAACAACAATGAAACAAATCTCATCACAGATATATGAGGATGAGCTAAAATCTAGAAATAACAATTGGAATTGGGGTATTCTCTCTAGCCTATTTGGCACGCTTGCACCTTATGTCTCAATGATAATACCGGTATTACTTATTTTGTTTTTATTGTGTATTACCAGGATACCGCAGAATCCGGTCGTCCTCGGAATCCGGTCCGGGTTTTGCTCCAATCCAGGATACCGCAGAATCCGGTCGTCCTGAGAATCCGGTCCGGGTTTTGCTCCAATCCAGGATACCGCAGAATCCGGTCGTCCTCGGAATCCGGTCCGGGTTTTGCTCCAATCCAGGATACCGCAGAATCCGGTCGTCCTGAGAATCCGGTCCGGGTTTTGCTCCAATCCAGGATACCGCAGAATCCGGTCATCCTGAGAATCCGGTCCGGGTTTTGCTCCAATCCAGGATACCGCAGAATCCGGTCGTCCTGAGAATCTGGTCCGGGTTTTGCTCCAATCCAGGATACCGCAGAATCCGGTCGTCCTCGGAATCCGGTCCGGGTTTTGCTCCAATCCAGGAGACCGCAGAATCCGCTCGTGCTCAGAATCCGGTCCGGGTTTTGCTCCAATCCAGAAGACCGAAGAATCCAGTCGTCCCGAGAATCCAGTCCAGGATTTGCTCCAATACATGATTTATGAAAATGTCCATCTGAAACACATGATTTTTTAAAACAATTTCAATTTGAAATACATGATTTTTGAGAATTATTTCCTTCTGAAATACATGATTTTTTAAAACAATTTCCAATGTGAAATACATGATTAATGAAAATGTCCATCTGAAACACAAGATTTAAAAAAAAAATCCATCTGAAATACATGATTTATGAAAATGTCCATCTAAAACACATGATTTAAAAAAAAATTCCATCTGAAATACATGATTCATGAAAATGTCCATCTGAAACACATTATTTTTGAAAACAATTTCCATCTGAAATATATGGTTTATGACAACGATTTATGAAAATGTCCATCTGAAACAGGGTTAGGGCTTAAAAAAAATTCAAACAAAGTCCAATTCTGGTCGTCCTGAGAATCCGGTCCGGGTTTTGCTCCAATCCAGGATACCGCAGAATCCGGTCGTCCTGAGAATCCGGTCCGGGTTTTGCTCCAATCCAGGATACCGTAGAATCCGGTCGTCCTGAGAATCCGGTCCGGGTTTTGCTCCAATCCAGTATACCGCAGAATCCGGTCGCCTGAGAATCCGGTCCGGGTTTTGCTCCAATCCAGTATACCGCAGAATCCGGTCGCCTGAGAATCCGGTCCGGGTTTTGCTCCAATCCAGGATACCGCAGAATCCGGTCGTCCTCGGAATCCGGTCCGGGTTTTGCTCCAATCCAGGAGACCGCAGAATCCGGTTTTCCTTGGAATCCGGTCCGGGTTTTGCTCCAATCCAGGATACCGCAGAATCCGGTCGTGCTCAGAATCCGGTCCGGGTTTTGCTCCAAGACATGATTTATGAAAATGTCCATCTGAAACACATGATTTAAAAAAAAAATTCCATCTGAAATACATGATTCATGAAAATGTCCATCTGAAACACAAGAATTTTGAAAACAATTTCCATCTGAAATATATGGTTTATGACAACGATTTATGAAAATGTCCATCTGAAACAGGGTTAGAGCTTAAAAAAAAAAAAAAAAAAAAAAAGTCCAATTCCGGTCGTCCTCAGAATCCGGTCCGGGTTTTGCTCCAATCCAGGATACCGCAGAATCCGGTCGTCCTGAGAATCCGGTCCGGGTTTTGCTCCAATCCAGGATACCGCAGAATCCGGTCGTCCTGAGAATCCGGTCCGGGTTTTGCTCCAATCCAGGATACCGCAGAATCCGGTCGTCCTGAGAATCCGGTCCGGGTTTTGCTCCAATCCAGGATACCGCAGAATCCAGTTGTCCTCGGAATCCGGTCCGGGTTTTGCTCCAATCCAGGAGACCGCAGAATCCGGTTTTCCTTGGAATCCGGTCCGGGTTTTGCTCCAATCCAGGATACCGCAGAATCCGGTCGTGCTCAGAATCCGGTCCGGGTTTTGCTCCAAGACATGATTTATGAAAATGTCCATCTGAAACACATGATTTAAAAAAAAAATTCCATCTGAAATACATGATTCATGAAAATGTCCATCTGAAACACAAGAATTTTGAAAACAATTTCCATCTGAAATATATGGTTTATGACAACGATTTATGAAAATGTCCATCTGAAACAGGGTTAGAGCTTAAAAAAAAAAAAAAAAAAAAAAAGTCCAATTCCGGTCGTCCTCAGAATCCGGTCCGGGTTTTGCTCCAATCCAGGATACCGCAGAATCCGGTCGTCCTGAGAATCCGGTCCGGGTTTTGCTCCAATCCAGGATACCGCAGAATCCGGTCGTCCTGAGAATCCGGTCCGGGTTTTGCTCCAATCCAGGATACCGCAGAATCCGGTCGTCCTGAGAATCCGGTCCGGGTTTTGCTCCAATCCAGGATACCGCAGAATCCAGTTGTCCTCGGAATCCGGTCCGGGTTTTGCTCCAATCCAGGATACCGCAGAATCCGGTCGTCCTGAGAATCCGGTCCGGGTTTTGCTCCAATCCAGGATACCGCAGAATCCGGTCGTCCTCGGAATCCGGTCCGGGTTTTGCTCCAATCCAGGATACCGCAGAATCCGGTTGTCCTGAGAATCCGGTCCGGGTTTTGCTCCAATCCAGGATACCGCAGAATCCGGTCGTCCTGAGAATCTGGTCCGGGTTTTGCTCCAATCCAGGATACCGCAGAATCCGGTCGCCTGAGAATCCGGTCCGGGTTTTGCTCCAATCCAGGATACCGCAGAATCCGGTCGTCCTGAGAATCCGGTCCGGGTTTTGCTCCAATCCAGGATACCGTAGAATCCGGTCGTCCTGAGAATCCGGTCCGGGTTTTGCTCCAATCCAGGAGACCGCAGAATCCGGTTTTCCTTGGAATCCGGTCCGGGTTTTGCTCCAATCCAGGATACCGCAGAATCCGGTCGTGCTCAGAATCCGGTCCGGGTTTTGTTCCAAGACATGATTTATGAAAATGTCCATCTGAAACACATGATTTAAAAAAAAAATTCCATCTGAAATACATGATTCATGAAAATGTCCATCTGAAACACAAGATTTTTGAAAACAATTTCCATCTGAAATATATGGTTTATGACAACGATTTATGAAAATGTCCATCTGAAACAGGGTTAGAGCTTAAAAAAAAAAAAAAAAAAAAAAAGTCCAATTCCGGTCGTCCTCAGAATCCGGTCCGGGTTTTGTTCCAATCCAGGATTCCGCAGAATCCGGTTTTCCTCGGAATCCGGTCCGGGTTTTGCTCCAATCCAGGGTACCGCAGAATCCGGTCTTCTTCGGATTCCGGTCCGGGTTTTGCTCCAATCCAGGAGACCGTAGAATCCGGTCATCCTCGGAATCCGGTCCGGATTTTGCTCCAATCCAGGAGACCGCAGAATCCGCTCGTGCTCAGAATCCGGTCCGGGTTTTGCTCCAATCCAGAAGACCGAGGAATCCGGTCGTCCTGAGAATCCGGTCCAGGATTTGCTCCAATACATGATTTATGAAAATGTCCATCTGAAACACATGATTTTTTAAAACAATTTCAATTTGAAATACATGATTTTTGAGAATTATTTCGTTCTGAAATACATGATTTTTTAAAACAATTTCCAATGTGAAATACATGATTTATGAAAATGTCCATCTGAAACACATGATTTAAAAAAAAAATTCCATCTGAAATACATGATTCATGAAAATGTCCATCTGAAACACATGATTTTTGAAAACAATTTCCATCTGAAATATATGGTTTATGACAACGATTTATGAAAATGTCCATCTGAAACAGGGTAAGGCCATACAGGCTGTTTGTGGGAATTTTTCAATGCAAACTAGTTGCCAACGGACGCATAGGCTGGACATGGGCTCGCGCTCACTATTTGGACGACACTCGCTGCTTATTCTAATGGTGGCGTGGACGTTTTACGAAAACGCTGATAAGGCCGCCAAATCACCAAAAGGCTCTGTACGGACGCCTCCGGGGGCGCCCTCGCGCTGCGTGGCACCTTATTCTTCATCGTAGTCTTCCTCAGTGACACGGAACGCCTATTTTGACCACTCACCACCTAAACTTCACCGTAGTCTTCCTCGGTGCCACGGAAAGCCTTTTTTTGACCAATAACCACCTAATATCTTCACCATAGTCTTCCTCAGTGACACGGAAAGCCTATTTTGACCACTAACCACCTAAATGACCACAAAGTGCCTATTTTGACCACTGTCCACCTAAACTTCACCATAGTCTTCCTCAGTGCCACGGAACGCCTATTTTGACCAATAACCACCTAAATGACCGAAAAGTGCCTATTTTGACCACTGTCCACCTAAACTTCACCATAGTCTTCCTCAGTGCCACGGAACGCCTATTTTGACCAATAACCACCTAAATGACCGCAAAGTGCCTATTTTGACCACTGTCCACCTAAACTTCATCATAGTCTTCCTCAGTGCCACGGAACGCCTATTTTGACCAATAACCACCTAAATGACCGCAAAGTGCCTATTTTGACCACTGTCCACCTAAACTTCACCATAGTCTTCCTCAGTGCCACGGAACGCCTATTTTGACCAATAACCACCTAAATGACCGCAAAGTGCCTATTTTGACCACTGTCCACCTAAACTTCACCATAGTCTTCCTCAGTGCCACGGAACGCCTATTTTGACCACTAACCACCTAAATGACCGCAAAGGGCCTATTTTGACCACTGTCCACCTAAACTTCGCCGTATTGACACGGAACGCCTTTTTTGACCACTAACCACCTAAATGACCGCAAAGTGCATATTTTGACCACTGTCCACCCAAACTTCGCCGTAGTGCCACGGAACACCTTTTTTGACCCGTAACAACTTTTTTTTTTGTCAAAGCAGGATGTATCTATATCTTGGCTTCAAAAGGTCATAAAACCTCGAGATTCTATACAAGGGTAGCCGAGGGGGCCCCGATGTGAGATCCAAAGTTTCGAGTTTCTACGTTGTTCCAAAAAATGTGACAGTGTCCGATCGGCCCGAAATTGATATATATGTCACGTCACGGTCCCCTGGGACAGCGTGTGGAGTTCCGTGTCCGTATCTACTTAATTGGCCGAAAAAAAAACCCTTGACCACAAACCACCTGTGAAGTTTCCATTGAAATAAGTTGCAAGTGGTATGTTGGGTATACAGGGGTCAAAAGGTCACAGGACCTCGAAATTCGGTACGGTGGTAGCCTAGGGGCCCCCGACTCGGGGGCCAGAGTTTCGGAAGTATAGATCACTTCTAAGCATGTGTTTCTGCAGTTCATAAATCTTTTCACGTCAGGTCACTTCAGTTAAATCAAAAGGGTTTTATGCCCTATGTGAGCAACAGGCCTGTGTGAGAGATTTTTTCCAAAATGTGCACAAACAACTTTGCGTTCGGGTAGACGCTCGTCCACTCAATATGGTATTCGGGGGCCCCTAGGCTACCAGCACGTGAAGTTTGAGGCCCCTAGGACCCCCAGGGGCCGAACGGGAGCCATTGACACGGGCAACTTATTCCATTCATTTTCTTAGGTGTTTTGTGGACAGAGAGACAGGAAGGTCAGATCGCCCCGAAATTTACATGTGTGTCACGTCACGGTCCCCCGGGACAGTGTCCGGAGTTCCGTGTCCGTATCTGCCTCGATCGGCCAAAAAAGACCCCTTGACCGCAAACCACCTATGAAGTTTCCATTGAAATAAGTTGCAAGTGGGATCTTGGGTATACAGGGGTCAAAAGGTCACAGGACCTCGAAATTCGGTACGGTGGTAGCCTAGGGGCCCCCGACTCGGGGGCCAGAGTTTCGGAAGTATAGATCACTTCTAAGCATGTGTTTCTGCAGTTCATAAATCTTTTCATGTCAGCTCACTTCAGTTAAATCAAAAGGGTTTTAGGCCCTATGTGAGGAAAAGGCCTGTGTGAGAGATTTTTTCCAAAATGTGCACAAACAACTTGGCGTTCGGGTAGACGCTCGTCCACTCAATATGGTATTCAGGGGCCCCTAGGCTACCAGCACATGAAGTTTGGGGCCCCTAGGACCCCCAGGGGCCGAACGGGAGCCATTGACGCAGGGAACTTATTCCATTCATTTTCTTAGGTGTTTTGTGGACAGAGAGACAGGAAGGTCAGATCGCCCCGAAATTTACATGTGTGTCACGTCACGGTCCCCCGGGACAGTGTCCGGAGTTCCGTGTCCGTATCTGCCTCGATCGGCCGAAAAAGACCCCCTTGACCGCAAACCACCTATGAAGTTTCCATTGAAATAAGTTGCAAGTGGGATGTTGGGTATACAGGGGTCAAAAGGTCACAGGACCTCGAAATTCGGTACGGTGGTAGCTTAGGGGCCCCGACTCGGGGGCCAGAGTTTCGGAAGTATAGATGACTTCTAAGCATGTGTTTCTGCAGTTCATAAATCTTTTCACGTCAGGTCACTTCAGTTAAATCAAAAGGGTTTTAGGCCCTACGTGAGGAACAGGCCTGTATGAGAGATTTTTTCCAAAATGTGCACAAACAACTTGGCGTTCGGGTAGAGGCTCATCCTCTCAATATGGTAATCGGGGGCCCCTAGGCTACCAGCACGTGAAGTTTGGGGCCCCTAGGACCCCCAGGGGCCGAACGGGAGCCATTGACACACGCAACTTATTCCATTCATTTTCCTAGGTGTTTTGCGGACAGTGAGACAGGAAGGTCAGATCGCCCCGAAATGGACATGTACGTCAATGGACATGTAATTTATCTTATTAATAAAATATGACCTATTAATGCATTGTCCACGGAAAGCCTGTGGAGGCCCCGCCAAATAAGTTACAGGTGTCACTTTCTTATATTGGAATGCATTAATAAGTCATATTTTATTAATAAAATTATTTTATTGCATATCTGGTATTAAAAAAAATATGAGCTTTTTATTAATGTTAAGCATTTAATGATAGCATAAAAATTTCCAGGATTATGAACAAAATATATGTTGTGATTTGGTCATATTTAGGTTGAATATTGGTCCATTTGCAGCACATGTGCTGCGTTGCATTTTTATGCAAATTAAGCCATTTTAATACTTACAATGTACACGAAACAGTTGTACAGTGTTTACTGAGCACAGTACTTTAGATTTTATGCAAAAAAATTATCTTATTAATAAAATATTACCTATTAATGCATTGTCCACGGAAAGCCTGTGGAGGCCCCGTCAAATAAGTTACAGGTGTCACTTTCTTATGTTGGAATGCATTAAAAAGTCATATTTTATTATTTTATTGCATATCTGGTATTAAAAAATATGAGCTTTTTATTAATGTTAAGCATTTAATGATAGCATAAAAATTTCCAGCATTATGAACAAAATTTATGTTGCGATTTGGTCATATTTAGGTTGAATATTGGTCCATTTGCAGCACATGTGCTGCGTTGCATTTTTATGCAAATTAAGCCATTTTTATAGTCACAATGTATATGAAACTGTTGTACGGTGTTTACTGAGCACTGTACTTTAGATTTTATGCAAAAAAATAATCTTATTTATAAAACATGACCTATTAATGCATTGTCCACGGAAAGCTTGTGGAGGCCCCGTCAAATAAGTTACAGGTGTCACTTTCTTATGTTGGAATGCATTAATAAGTCATATTTTATTATTTTATTGGTTACCATCAATGTAAAGCTCATTATCTAAGCTTTCCAGAGATATATGATATGTTGGTATAGCCTATTTAGAAATGGAGAAAGCACAGGTCAAATAGAGCTGTTTTTATTGAATGCAGTGCTTAAATTTGACAGTAGCTTTTTGTTAATATTTCAAGAAATCTTTATGGTATTTTTAAAAGGTTACCATCAATGTAAAGCTCATTATCTAAGCTTTCCAAAAATATATGACATGTTGGTATAGCTTATTTAGAAATGGAGAAAGCACAGGTCACATAGAGCTGTTTTTATTGAATGCAGTGCTGAAATTTGACAGTAGCTTCTTGTTAATATTTCAGTAAATATTTATGGTATTTTTAAAAGGTTACCATCAATGTAAAGGTCATTATCTAAGCTTTCCAAAAATATATGACATGTTGGTATAGCCTATTTAGACATGGAGAAAGCACAGGTCACATAGAGCTGTTTTTATTGAATGCAGTGCTTAAATTTAACAGTAGCTTTTTGTTAATATTTCAGGAAATCTTTATGGTAATTTTAAAAGGTTACCATCAATGTAAAGGTCATTATCTAAGCTTTCCAAAAATATATGATATGTTGGTATAGCCTATTTAGACATGGAGAAAGCACAGGTCAAATAGAGCTGTTTTTATTGAATGCAGTGCTGAAATTTGGCAGTAGCTTTTTGTTAATATTTCAGGAAATCTTTATGGTATTTTTAAAAGGTTACCATCAATGTAAAGGTCATTATCTAAGCTTTCCAAAAATATATGATATGTGTGTATAGCCTATTTAGAAATGGAGAAAGCACAGGTCACATAGAGCTGTTTTTATTGAATGCAGTGCTGAAATTTGACAGTAGCTTTTTGTTAATATTTCAGGAAATCTTTATGGTATTTTTAAAAGGTTACCATCAATGTAAAGGTCATTATCTAAGCTTTCCAAAAATATATGACATGTTGGTATAGCCTATTTAGAAATGGAGAAAGCACAGGTCACATATAGCTGTTTTTATTGAATGCAGTGCTTAAATTTAACAGTAGCTTTTTGTTAATATTTCAGGAAATCTTTATGGTATTTTTAAAAGGTTACCATCAATGTAAAGGTCATTATCTAAGCTTTCCAAAAATATATGACATGTTGGTATAGCCTATTTAGAAATGGAGAAAGCACAGGTCACATAGAGCTGTTTTTATTGAATGCAGTGCTTAAATTTGACAGTAGCTTTTTGTTAATATTTCAGGAAATCTTTATGGTATTTTTAAAAGGTTACCATCAATGTAAAGCTCATTATCTAAGCTTTCCAAAAATATATGATATGTTGGTATAGCTTATTTAGAAATGGAGAAAGCACAGGTCAAATAGAGCTTTTTTATTGAATGCAGTGCTTAAATTTGACAGTAGCTTTTTGTTAATATTTCAGGAAATCTTTATGGTATTTTTAAAAGGTTACCATCAATGTAAAGGTCATTAACTAAGCTTTCCAAAAATATATGACATGTTGGTATAGCCTATTTAGAAATGGAGAAAGCACAGGTCACATATAGCTGTTTTTATTGAATGCAGTGCTTAAATTTAACAGTAGCTTTTTGTTAATATTTCAGGAAATCTTTATGGTATTTTTAAAAGGTTACCATCAATGTAAAGGTCATTATCTAAGCTTTCCAAAAATATATGACATGTTGGTATAGCCTATTTAGAAATGGAGAAAGCACAGGTCACATAGAGCTGTTTTTATTGAATGCAGTGCTGAAATTTGACAGTAGCTTTTTGTTAATATTTCAGGAAATCTTTATGGTATTTTTAAAAGGTTACCATCAATGTAAAGGTCATTATCTAAGCTTTCCAAAAATATATGACATGTTGGTATAGCCTATTTAGAAATGGAGAAAGCACAGGTCACATAGAGCTGTTTTTATTGAATGCAGTGCTTAAATTTGACAGTAGCTTTTTGTTAATATTTCAGGAAATCTTTATGGTAATTTTAAAAGGTGACCATCAATGTAAAGCTCATTATCTAAGCTTTCCAAAAATATATGATATGTGTGTATAGCCTATTTAGAAATGGAGAAAGCACAGGTCACATAGAGCTGTTTTTATTGAATGCAGTGCTTAAATTTAACAGTAGCTTTTTGTTAATATTTCAGGAAATCTTTATGGTATTTTTAAAAGGTTACCATCAATGTAAAGGTCATTATATAAGCTTTCCAAAAATATATGACATGTTGGTATAGCCTATTTAGACATGGAGAAAGCACAGGTCACATAGAGCTGTTTTTATTGAATGCAGTGCTGAAATTTGACAGTAGCTTTTTGTTAATATTTCATGAAATCTTTATGGTATTTTTAAAAGGTTACCATCAATGTAAAGCACATTATCTAAACTTTCCAAAGATATATGATATGTTGGTATAGCCTGTTTAGAAATGGAGAAAGCACAGGTCAAATAGAGCTTTTTTATTGAATGCAGTACTTAAATTTGACAGTAGCTTTTTGTTAATATTTCAGGAAATCTTTATGGTATTTTTAAAAGGTTACCATCAATGGAAAGCACATTATCTAAGCTTTCCAAAAATATATGATATGTGTGTATAGCCTATTTAGAAATGGAGAAAGCACAGGTCAAATAGAGCTGTTTTTATTGAATGCAGTGCTGAAATTTGACAGTAGCTTTTTGTTAATATTTCAGGAAATCTTTATGGTATTTTTAAAAGGTTACCATCAATGGAAAGCACATTATCTAAGCTTTCCAAAAATAAATGATATGTGTGTATAGCCTATTTAGAAATGGAGAAAGCACAGGTCAAATAGAGCTGTTTTTATTGAATGCAGTGCTGAAATTTAACAGTAGCTTTTTGTTAATATTTCAGGAAATCTTTATGGTATTTTTAAAAGGTTACCATCAATGTAAAGGTCATTATCTAAGCTTTCCAAAAATATATGACATGTTGGTATAGCCTATTTAGAAATGGAGAAAGCACAGGTCAAATAGAGCTGTTTTTATTGAATGCAGTGCTGAAATTTGACAGTAGCTTTTTGTTAATATTTCAGGAAATCTTTATGGTAATTTTAAAAGGTGACCATCAATGTAAAGCTCATTATCTAAGCTTTCCAAAAATATATGATATGTGTGTATAGCCTATTTAGAAATGGAGAAAGCACAGGTCACATAGAGCTGTTTTTATTGAATGCAGTGCTTAAATTTAACAGTAGCTTTTTGTTAATATTTCAGGAAATCTTTATGGTATTTTTAAAAGGTTACCATCAATGTAAAGGTCATTATCTAAGCTTTCCAAAAATATATGATATGTGTGTATAGCCTATTTAGAAATGGAGAAAGCACAGGTCACATAGAGCTGTTTTTATTGAATGCAGTGCTTAAATTTAACAGTAGCTTTTTGTTAATATTTCAGGAAATCTTTATGGTATTTTTAAAAGGTTACCATCAATGGAAAGCACATTATCTAAGCTTTCCAAAAATATATGATATGTGTGTATAGCCTATTTAGAAATGGAGAAAGCACAGGTCAAATAGAGCTGTTTTTATTGAATGCAGTGCTGAAATTTGACAGTAGCTTTTTGTTAATATTTCAGGAAATCTTTATGGTATTTTTAAAAGGTTACCATCAATGGAAAGCACATTATCTAAGCTTTCCAAAAATAAATGATATGTGTGTATAGCCTATTTAGAAATGGAGAAAGCACAGGTCAAATAGAGCTGTTTTTATTGAATGCAGTGCTGAAATTTAACTGTAGCTTTTTGTTAATATTTCAGGAAATCTTTATGGTATTTTTAAAAGGTTACCATCAATGTAAAGGTCATTATCTAAGCTTTCCAAAAATATATGACATGTTGGTATAGCCTATTTAGAAATGGAGAAAGCACAGGTCACATAGAGCTGTTTTTATTGAATGCAGTGCTGAAATTTGACAGTAGCTTTTTGTTAATATTTCAGGAAATCTTTATGGTATTTTTAAAAGGTTACCATCAATGGAAAGCACATTATCTAAGCTTTCCAAAAATATATGATATGTGTGTATAGCCTATTTAGAAATGGAGAAAGCACAGGTCAAATAGAGCTGTTTTTATTGAATGCAGTGCTGAAATTTGACAGTAGCTTTTTGTTAATATTTCAGGAAATCTTTATGGTATTTTTAAAAGGTTACCATCAATGGAAAGCACATTATCTAGGCTTTCCAAAAATATATGATATGTGTGTATAGCCTATTTAGAAATGGAGAAAGCACAGGTCAAATTGTATGCAAATTAAGCCATTTTATTAGCTACAATGTACATGAAACAGTTGTACGGTGTTTACGGAGCACTGTACTTTAGATTTTATGCAAAAAAATAATCTTATTAATAAAATATGACCTATTAATGCATTGTCCACGGAAAGCCTGTGGAGGCCCCATCAAAGAAGTTACAGGTGTCACTTTCTTATGTTGGAATGCATTAATAAGTCATATTTTATTATTTTATTGCATATCTGGTATTACAAAATATGAGCTTTTTATTAATGTTAAGCATTTAATGATAGCATAAAAATTTCCAGGATTATGAACAAAATATATGTTGCGATTTGGTCATATTTAGGTTGAATATTGGTCCATTTGCAGCACATGTGCTGCGTTGCATTTTTATGCAAATTAAACCATTTTAATAGCCACAATGTATATGAAACTGTTGTACGGTGTTTACTGAGCACTGTACTTTAGATTTTATGCAAAAAATAATCTTATTAATAAAATATGACCTATAAATGCATTGTCCACGGAAAGCCTGTGGAGGCCCCGTCAAATAAGTTACAGGTGTCACTTTCTTATGTTGGAATGCATTAATAAGTCATATTTTATTATTTTATTGCATATCTGGTATTACAAAATATGAGCTTTTTATTAATGTTAAGCATTTAATGATAGCATAAAAATTTCCAGGATTATGAACAAAATTTATGTTGCGATTTGGTCATATTTAGGTTGAATATTGGTCCATTTGCAGCACATGTGCTGCGTTGCATTTTTATGCAAATTAAGCCATTTTAATAGCCACAATGTATATGAAACTGTTGTACGGTGTTTACTGAGCACTATACTTTAGATTTTATGCAAAAAAATTATCTTATTAATAAAATATGACCTATTAATGCATTGTCCACGGAAAGCCTGTGGAGGCCCCGTCAAATAAGTTACAGGTGTCACTTTCTTATGTTGGAATGCATTAATAAGTCATATTTTATTATTTTATTGCATATCTGGTATTACAAAATATGAGCTTTTTATTAATGTTAAGCATTTAATGATATCATAAAAATTTCCAAGATTATGAACAAAATTTATGTTGAGTTTTGGTCATATTTAGGTTGAATATTGGTCCATTTGCAGCACATGTGCTGCGTTGCATTTTTATGCAAATTAAGCCATTTTAATAGCTACAATGTACATGAAACAGTTGTACGGTGTTTACTGAGCACTGTACTTTAGATTTTATGCAAAAAAATAATCTTATTAATAAAATATGACCTATTAATGCATTGTCCACGGAAAGCCTGTGGAGGCCCCGTCAAATAAGTTACAGGTGTCACTTTCTTATGTTGGAATGCATTAATAAGTCATATTTTATTATTTTATTGCATATCTGGTATTAAAAAAATATGAGCTTTTTATTAATGTTAATCATTTAATGATAGCATAAAAATGTCCAGGATTATGAACAAAATATATGTTGCGATTTGGTCATATTTAGGTTGAATATTGGTCCATTTGCAGCACATGTGCTGCGTTGCATTTTTATGCAAATTAAGCCATTTTAATAGCCACAATGTATATGAAACTGTTGTACGGTGTTTACTGAGCACTGTACTTTAGATTTTATGCAAAAAAATAATCTTATTAATAAAATATGACCTATTAATGCATTGTCCACGGAAAGCCTGTGGAGGCCCCGTCAAATAAGTTACAGGTGTCACTTTCTTATGTTGGAATGCATTAATAAGTCATATTTTATTATTTTATTGCATATCTGGTATTACAAAATATGAGCTTTTTATTAATGTTAAGCATTTAATGATAGCATAAAAATTTCCAGGATTATGAACAAAATTTATGTTGCGATTTGGTCATATTTAGGTTGAATATTGGTCCATTTGCAGCACATGTGCTGCGTTGCATTTTTATGCAAATTAAGCCATTTTAATAGCCACAATGTATATGAAACTGTTGTACGGTGTTTACTGAGCACTGTACTTTAGATTTTATGCAAAAAAATAATCTTATTAATAAAATATGACCTATTAATGCATTGTCCACGGAAAGCCTGTGGAGGCCCCGTCAAATAAGTTACAGGTGTCACTTTCTTATGTTGGAATGCATTAATAAGTCATATTTTATTATTTTATTGCATATCTGGTATTAAAAAAATATGAGCTTTTTATTAATGTTAATCATTTAATGATAGCATAAAAATGTCCAGGATTATGAACAAAATATATGTTGCGATTTGGTCATATTTAGGTTGAATATTGGTCCATTTGCAGCACATGTGCTGCGTTGCATTTTTATGCAAATTAAGCCATTTTAATAGCCACAATGTATATGAAACTGTTGTACGGTGTTTACTGAGCACTGTACTTTAGATTTTATGCAAAAAAATAATCTTATTAATAAAATATGACCTATTAATGCATTGTCCACGGAAAGCCTGTGGAGGCCCCGTCAAATAAGTTACAGGTGTCACTTTCTTATGTTGGAATGCATTAATAAGTCATATTTTATTATTTTATTGCATATCTGGTATTACAAAATATGAGCTTTTTATTAATGTTAAGCATTTAATGATAGCATAAAAATTTCCAGGATTATGAACAAAATTTATGTTGCGATTTGGTCATATTTAGGTTGAATATTGGTCCATTTGCAGCACATGTGCTGCGTTGCATTTTTATGCAAATTAAGCCATTTTAATAGCTACAATGTACATGAAACTGTTGTACGGTGTTTACTGAGCACAGTACTTTAGATTTTATGCAAAAAAATAATCTTATTAATAAAATATGACCTATTAATGCATTGTCCACGGAAAGCCTGTGGAGGCCCCGTCAAATAAGTTACAGGTGTCACTTTCTTATGTTGGAATGCATTAATAAGTCATATTTTATTATTTTATTGCATATCTGGTATTACAAAATATGAGCTTTTTATTAATGTTAAGCATTTAATGATAGCATAAAAATTTCCAGGATTATGAACAAAATATATGTTGAGTTTTGGTCATATTTAGGTTGAATATTGGTCCATTTGCAGCACATGTGCTGCGTTGCATTTTTATGCAAATTAAGCCATTTTAATAGCTACAATGTACATGAAACAGTTGTACGGTGTTTACTGAGCACTGTACTTTAGATTTTATGCAAAAAATAATCTTATTAATAAAATATGACCTATTAATGCATTGTCCACGGAAAGCCTGTGGAGGCCCCGTCAAATAAGTTACAGGTGTCACTTTCTTATGTTGGAATGCATTAATAAGTCATATTTTATTATTTTATTGCATATCTGGTATTAAAAAATATGAGCTTTTTATTAATGTTAAGCATTTAATGATAGCATAAACATTTCCAGGATTATGAACAAAATATATGTTGCGATTTGGCCATATTTAGGTTATATAGAGCTGTTTTTAATTAATGCAAATTTGACAGTAGCATTTTCTTAATATTTCAGGAAATCTTTATGGTATTTTTAAAAGGTTACCATCAATGTAAAGATCATTATCTAAGCTTTCCAAAAATATATGACATGTTGGTATAGCCTATTTAGAAATGGAGAAAGCACAGGTCAAATAGAGCTTTTTTTATTGAATGCAGTGCTGAAATTTAACAGTAGCTTTTTGTTAATATTTCAGGAAATCTTTATGGTATTTTTAAAAGGTTACCATCAATGTAAAGGTCATTATCTAAGCTTTCCAAAAATATATGACATGTTGGTATAGCCTATTTAGAAATGGAGAAAGCACAGGTCAAATAGAGCTTTTTTTATTGAATGCAGTGCTGAAATTTGACAGTAGCTTTTTGTTAATATTTCAGGAAATCTTTATGGTATTTTTAAAAGGTTACCATCAATGTAAAGGTCATTATCTAAGCTTTCCAAAAATATATGATATGTGTGTATAGCCTATTTAGAAATGGAGAAAGCACAGGTCACATAGAGCTGTTTTTATTGAATGCAGTGCTTAAATTTAACAGTAGCTTTTTGTTAATATTTCAGGAAATCTTTATGGTATTTTTAAAAGGTTACCATCAATGTAAAGGTCATTATCTAAGCTTTCCAAAAATATATGACATGTTGGTATAGCCTATTTAGAAATGGAGAAAGCACAGGTCACATATAGCTGTTTTTATTGAATGCAGTGCTTAAATTTAACAGTAGCTTTTTGTTAATATTTCAGGAAATCTTTATGGTATTTTTAAAAGGTTACCATCAATGGAAAGCACATTATCTAAGCTTTCCAAAAATATATGATATGTGTGTATAGCCTATTTAGAAATGGAGAAAGCACAGGTCACATAGAGCTGTTTTTATTGAATGCAGTGCTGAAATTTGACAGTAGCTTTTTGTTAATATTTCAGGAAATCTTTATGGTAATTTTAAAAGGTTACCATCAATGTAAAGCACATTATCTAAGCTTTCCAAAAATATATGACATGTTGGTATAGCCTATTTATAAATGGAGAAAGCACAGGTCAAATAGAGCTTTTTTTATTGTATGCAGTGCTTAAATTTGACAGTAGCTTTTTATTAATATTTCAGGAAATCTTTATGGTATTTTTAAAAGGTTACCATCAATGGAAAGCACATTATCTAAGCTTTCCAAAAATATATGATATGTGTGTATAGCCTATTTAGAAATGGAGAAAGCACAGGTCACATAGAGCTGTTTTTATTGAATGCAGTGCTGAAATTTGACAGTAGCTTTTTGTTAATATTTCAGGAAATCTTTATGGTAATTTTAAAAGGTTACCATCAATGTAAAGATCATTATCTAAGCTTTCCAAAAATATATGATATGTTGGTATAGCCTATTTAGAAATGGAGAAAGCACAGGTCAAATAGAGCTTTTTTTATTGTATGCAGTGCTTAAATTTGACAGTAGCTTTTTATTAATATTTCAGGAAATCTTTATGGTATTTTTAAAAGGTTACCATCAATGGAAAGCACATTATCTAAGCTTTCCAAAAATATATGATATGTGTGTATAGCCTATTTAGACATGGAGAAAGCACAGGTCACATATAGCTGTTTTTGTTGTATGCAGTGCTTAAATTTGACAGTAGCTTTTTGTTAATATTTCAGGAAATCTTTATGGTAATTTTAAAAGGTTACCATCAATGTAAAGATCATTATCTAAGCTTTCCAAAAATATATGACATGTTGGTATAGCCTATTTAGAAATGGAGAAAGCACAGGTCAAATAGAGCTTTTTTTATTGTATGCAGTGCTTAAATTTGACAGTAGCTTTTTGTTAATATTTCAGGAAATCTTTATGGTATTTTTAAAAGGTTACCATCAATGTAAAGCTCATTATCTAAGCTTTCCAAAAATATATGACATGTTGGTATAGCCTATTTAGACATGGAGAAAGCACAGGTCACATAGAGCTGTTTTTGTTGTATGCAGTGCTTAAATTTGACAGTAGCTTTTTGTTAATATTTCAGGAAATCTTTATGGTATTTTTAAAAGGTTACCATCAATGTAAAGCTCATTATCTAAGCTTTCCAAAAATATATGACATGTTGGTATAGCCTATTTAGAAATGGAGAAAGCACAGGTCAAATAGAGCTGTTTTTATTGAATGCAGTGCTGAAATTTGAAAGTAGCTTTTTGTTAATATTTCAGGAAATCTTTATGGTATTTTTAAAAGGTTACCATCAATGGAAAGCACATTATCTAAGCTTTCCAAAAATATATGATATGTGTGTATAGCCTATTTAGAAATGGAGAAAGCACAGGTCACATAGAGCTGTTTTTATTGAATGCAGTGCTGAAATTTGACAGTAGCTTTTTGTTAATATTTCAGGAAATCTTTATGGTAATTTTAAAAGGTTAATATCAATGTAAAGATCATTATCTAAGCTTTCCAAGAATATATGATATGTGTGTATAGCCTATTTAGAAATGGAGAAAGCACAGGTCACATAGAGCTGTTTTTATTGAATGCAGTGCTGAAATTTAACAGTAGCTTTTTGTTAATATTTCAGGAAATCTTTATGGTATTTTTAAAAGGTTACCATCAATGTAAAGATCATTATCTAAGCTTTCCAAAAATATATGACATGTTGGTATAGCCTATTTAGAAATGGAGAAAGCACAGGTCACATATAGCTGTTTTTGTTGTATGCAGTGCTTAAATTTGACAGTAGCTTTTTGTTAATATTTCAGGAAATCTTTATGGTAATTTTAAAAGGTTACCATCAATGTAAAGATCATTATCTAAGCTTTCCAAAAATATATGACATGTTGGTATAGCCTATTTAGAAATGGAGAAAGCACAGGTCACATAGAGCTGTTTTTATTGTATGCAGTGCTTAAATTTGACAGTAGCTTTTTGTTAATATTTCAGGAAATCTTTATGGTATTTTTAAAAGGTTACCATCAATGTAAAGCTCATTATCTAAGCTTTCCAAAAATATATGACATGTTGGTATAGCCTATTTAGAAATGGAGAAAGCACAGGTCAAATAGAGCTTTTTTTATTGTATGCAGTGCTTAAATTTGACAGTAGCTTTTTGTTAATATTTCAGGAAATCTTTATGGTATTTTTAAAAGGTTACCATCAATGTAAAGCTCATTATCTAAGCTTTCCAAAAATATATGACATGTTGGTATAGCCTATTTAGAAATGGAGAAAGCACAGGTCACATAGAGCTGTTTTTATTGAATGCAGTGCTTAAATTTGACAACAGCTTTTTGTTAATATTTCAGGAAATCTTTATGGTAATTTTAAAAGGTTACCATCAATGTAAAGCACATTATCTAAGCTTTCCAAAAATATATGACATGTTGGTATAGCCTATTTAGAAATGGAGAAAGCACAGGTCACATAGAGCTGTTTTTATTGAATGCAGTGCTTAAATTTGACAATAGCTTTTTGTTAATATTTCAGGAAATCTTTATGGTAATTTTAAAAGGTTACCATCAATGTAAAGCTCATTATCTAAGCTTTCCAAATATATAGGATATGTTGGTATAGCCTGTTTAGAAATGGAGAAAGCACAGGTCAAATTGTATGCAAATTAAGCCATTTTATTAGCTACAATGTACATGAAACAGTTGTACGGTGTTTACTGAGCACTGTACTTTAGATTTTATGCAAAAAAATAATCTTATTAATAAAATATGACCTATTAATGCATTATCCACGGAAAGCCTGTGGAAGCCCCATCAAAGAAGTTACAGGTGTCACTTTCTTATGTTGGAATGCATTAATAAGTCATATTTTATTATTTTATTGCATATCTGGTATTACAAAATATGAGCTTTTTATTAATGTTAAGCATTTAATGATAGCATAAAAATTTCCAGGATTATGAACAAAATATATGTTGCGATTTGGTCATATTTAGGTTGAATATTGGTCCATTTGCAGCACATGTGCTGCGTTGCATTTTTATGCAAATTAAGCCATTTTAATAGCTACAATGTACATGAAACAGTTGTACGGTGTTTACTGAGCACAGTACTTTAGATTTTATGCAAAAAAATAATCTTATTAATAAAATATGACCTATTAATGCATTGTCCACGGAAAGCCTGTGGAGGCCCCGTCAAATAAGTTACAGGTGTCACTTCCTTATGTTGGAATGCATTAATAAGTCATATTTTATTATTTTATTGCATATCTGGTATTACAAAATATGAGCTTTTTATTAATGTTAAGCATTTAATGATAGCATAAAAATTTCCAGGATTATGAACAAAATTTATGTTGAGTTTTGGTCATATTTAGGTTGAATATTGGTCCATTTGCAGCACATGTGCTGCGTTGCATTTTTATGCAAATTAAGCCATTTTAATAGCTACAATGTACATGAAACAGTTGTACGGTGTTTACTGAGCACTGTACTTTAGATTTTATGCAAAAAAATAATCTTATTAATAAAATATGACCTATTAATGGATTGTCCACGGAAAGCCTGTGGAGGCCCCGTCAAATAAGTTACAGGTGTCACTTTCTTAGAAAGTGACACCGGTAACTTATTTGACGGGGCCTATGCAGGCTTTCCGTGGACAGTTTATTTTTATGCAAATTAAGCCATTTTAATAGCTCCAATGTACATGAAATTACTTGACGGTGTTTCCTGAGCACTGTACTGTAGGTATTATGCAATAAAATAATCTTTTTAATAAAATATGAATTATTAATGCATTGTCCACGGAAAGCCTGTGGAGGCCCCGTCAAATAAGTTACAGGTGTCACTTTCTTATGTTGGAATGCATTAATAAGTCATATTTTATTATTTTATTGCATATCTGGTATTAAAAAATAGGAGCTTTTTATTAATGTTAAGCATTTAATGATAGCATAAAAATTTCCAGGATTATGAACAAAATATATGTTGCGATTTGGTCATATTTAGGTTGAATATTGGTCCATTTGCAGCACATGTGCTGCGTTGCATTTTTATGCAAATTAAGCCATTTTAATAGCTCCAATGTACATGAAATTACTTGACGGTGTTTCCTGAGCACTGTACTGTAGGTATTATGCAATAAAATAATCTTATTAATAAAATATGAATTATTAATGCATTGTCCACGGAAAGCCTGTGGAGGCCCCGTCAAATAAGTTACAGGTGTCACTTTCTTATGTTGGAATGCATTAATAAGTCATATTTTATTATTTTATTGCATATCTGGTATTACAAAATATGAGCTTTTTATTAATGTTAAGCATTTAATGATAGCATAAAAATTTCCAGGATTAAGAACAAAATATATGTTGCGATTTGGTCATATTTAGGTTGAAAATTGGTCCATTTGCAGCACATGTGCTGCGTTGCATTTTTATGCAAATTAAGCCATTTTAATAGCCACAATGTATATGAAACTGTTGTACGGTGTTTACTGAGAACTGTATTTTAGATTTTATGCAAAAAAATAATCTTATTAATAAAATATGACCTATTAATGCATTGTCCACGGAAAGCCTGTGGAGGCCCCGTCAAATAAGTTACAGGTGTCACTTTCTTATGTTGGAATGCATTAATAAGTCATATTTTATTATTTTATTGCATATCTGGTATTAAAAAATAGGAGCTTTTTATTAATGTTAAGCATTTAATGATAGCATAAAAATTTCCAGGATTATGAACAAAATATATGTTGCGATTTGGTCATATTTAGGTTGAATATTGGTCCATTTGCAGCACATGTGCTGCGTTGCATTTTTATGCAAATTAAGCCATTTTAATAGCTCCAATGTACATGAAATTACTTGACGGTGTTTCCTGAGCACTGTACTGTAGGTATTATGCAATAAAATAATCTTATTAATAAAATATGAATTATTAATGCATTGTCCACGGAAAGCCTGTGGAGGCCCCGTCAAATAAGTTACAGGTGTCACTTTCTTATGTTGGAATGCATTAATAAGTCATATTTTATTATTTTATTGCATATCTGGTATTAAAAAATAGGAGCTTTTTATTAATGTTAAGCATTTAATGATAGCATAAAAATTTCCAGGATTATGAACAAAATCTATGTTGCGATTTGGTCATATTTAGGTTGAATATTGGTCCATTTGCAGCACATGTGCTGCGTTGCATTTTTATGCAAATTAAGCCATTTTAATAGCTCCAATGTACATGAAATTACTTGACGGTGTTTCCTGAGCACTGTACTGTAGGTATTATGCAATAAAATAATCTTATTAATAAAATATGAATTATTAATGCATTGTCCACGGAAAGCCTGTGGAGGCCCCGTCAAATAAGTTACAGGTGTCACTTTCTTATGTTGGAATGCATTAATAAGTCATATTTTATTATTTTATTGCATATCTGGTATTAAAAAATATGAGCTTTTTATTAATGGTAAGCATTTAATGATAGCATAAAAATTTCCAGGATTATGAACAAAATATATGTTGCGATTTGGTCATATTTAGGTTGAATATTGGTCCATTTGCAGCACATGTGCTGCGTTGCATTTCTATGCAAATTAAGCCATTTTAATAGCTACAATGTACATGAAAATGTTGTACGGTGTTTACTGAGCACAGTACTTTAGATTTTATGCAAAAAAATATTCTTATTAATAAAATATGACCTATTAATGCATTTTCCACGGAAAGCCTGTGGAGGCCCCGTCAAATAAGTTACAGGTGTCACTTTCTTAGAAAGTGACACCGGTAACTTATTTGACGGGGCCTGTGCAGGCTTTCCGTGGACAGTGCACTTTTATGCAAATTAAGCCATTTTAATAGCTACAATGTACATGAAACTGTTGTACGGTGTTTACTGAGCACAGTACTGTAGGTATTATGCAATAAAATAATCTTTTTAATAAAATATGACCTATTAATGCATTGTCCACGGAAAGCCTGTTGAGGCCCCGTCAAATAAGTTACAGGTGTCACTTTTTGATGTTGGAATGCATTAATAAGTCATATTTTATTATTTTATTGCATATCTGGTATTAAAAATATGAGCTTTTTATTAATGTTAAGCATTTAATGATAGCATAAAAATTTCCAGGATTATGAACAAAATATATGTTGCGATTTGGTCATATTTAGGTTGAATATTGGTCCATTTGCAGCACATGTGCTGCATTGCATTTTTATGCAAATTAAGCCATTTTAATAGCCACAATGTATATGAAACTGCTGGACGGTGTTTATTGAGGATTTTATTCAAAAAAAATTATCTAATTAATAAAATATGACCTATTAATGCATTGTCCACGGAAAGCCTGTGGAGGCCCCGTCAAATAAGTTACAGGTGGGCATGCACCAATAGTGGTGAAACTCACCAAAATCCAACTCGAAATTCCAACGTCAGAAAGTGACATCTGTAACTTATTTGACAGGGCCTGTACAGGCTTTCCGTGGACAGTGCATATTTTTTTGGGGAAATTAATAGGCTGTTCGTGGTCATATAGGTGGTAAGGGGGATGAATAGGCTGTTTTTGGTCATATAGGAGGTAAGGGGGATGAATAGGCTGTTCTTGGTCATATAGGAGGTAAGGGGGATGAATAGGCTGTTTTTGGTCATATAGGAGGTAAGGGGGATGAATAGGCTGTTTTTGGTCATATAGGAGGTAAGGGGGATGAATAGGCTGTTCTTGGTCATATAGGAGGTAAGGGGGATGAATAGGCTGTTTGTGGTCATATAGGAGGTAAGGGGGATGAATAGGCTGTTTGTGGTCATATAGGAGGTAAGGGGGATGAATAGGCTGTTTGTGGCAAGCAATGTGCCATCCTGTGGCCGAGTACCAAATTACATCAAAACCCATTCAAACGGATGGTAACTTTATCGAGGTCCCGCAGGGACCCTGGGGGCCCCAGGACCGAGCGGACACCTCTGGCAGGACCCGTCGGTCCTCCCCTTGGCGCCCAGGCGGTTTTCGGGGGCGGGAAAAATCATCTAGGGGGTGGGGCGCAGCTTTGACATTTACCACCTATGAAGCTGCCCGTTGCCAGCCTATTAAGCGGCCGGTGGATTTGATGCCCTAACACCTTAAAGGGAAGTGTGAAATTTTGAATATTGCGGATTTTTTTGCTTTTCGCACCATAGACAAAGGGCGTCCCAAATAGCTGCGGAACGAAGGTTTCAGCTTAATATCTCATCCAGAAGCCGAGATCCAGTGACAGTGACACTTGTAACTTATTTGACGGGGCCTACACAGGCTTTCCGTGGACATTGCATTTTTTTGCAAATTAAGCCATTTTACGAGCTCGGATGTACATGAAACTGCCAGAGGGTGTTTCCTGAGCACTGTACTGTAGGTATTATGCAATAAAATAATCGTATTAATAAAATATGACTTATTAATGCATTCCAAAATCAGAAAGTGACACATGTAACTTATTTGACGGGGCCTACACAGGCTTTCCGTGGACATTGCATTTTTTTGCAAATTAAGCCATTTTACGAGCTCGGATGTACATGAAACTGCCGGAGGGTGTTTCCTGAGCACTGTACTGTAGATATTAAGCAATGAAATCATAAAAACATGAATAATAAATAAAATATGACCTATTAATGCATTGTCCACGGAACACTTATTTAGGTCGCGTCAAATAAGTTGCAAGTGGGCAGTTCCTGTATGACTCGGCAAAATCACAGGAAGTGCCCACGTGCAACTTATTTGACGGGGCCTAAATATGCTTTCCGTGGACAGTGCGTTTTTATGCCAAATAAGCCATTTTACGAGCTCCAATGTACACGAATCAGATTGACGGTGTTTCCTGAGCACTGTACTGTCGGTATCACGCAATAAAATCATCTTATTTATAAAATATGACCTATTAATGCGTTGTCCACGGAACACTTATTTAGGTCGCGTCAAATAAGTTGCAAGTGGGCAGTTCCTGTATGACTCGGCAAAATCACAGGAAGTGCCCACGTGCAGCTTATTTGACGGGGCCTACACAGGCTTTCCGTGGACAGTGCATTTTTATGCAAATTAAGCCATTTTACGAGCTCGGATGCACATGAAACTGCCGGAGGGTGTTTCCTGAGTACTGTACTGTAGATATTAAGCAATGAAATCATAAAAATATGAATAATAAATAAAATATGACCTATTAATGCATTGTCCACGGAAAGCTTGTGGAGGCCCCGTCAAATAAGTTACGGGAGGCCGAAAAAGACCCCCTTGACCGCTCACCACCTATGAATTTTCCATTGAATAAGTTGCCAGTGGGACGTCGGAAACTCAGGGGTCACGAAGGTCGCAGGGCCCCGAGATTCATCACGGGGGACCGTCAGGGCCCCCCGACACGGGTCCTGGAGTTTCGTGGCCCCAGATGCTTCCCGAGCCAATAAAGCACCGAGAAAGTAGCTGCTGCACAGGCCCTTCCAACACATAGGTCTATGTAAGACAGAAAGTTGTATGGAGAGCAATGAAATATATTTTTTGGCGGCCCCCGACCTAGCCCTCTCGGTATGTCGTCGAGGGCCAAGTGACGCAACTTCCTGAGAAATTTGAGGCCCCTCGGGCCCCCGGGGGCCGAACGGGAGCCGCTGACACGTGCAACTTATCTCATTCATTTTCATAGGTGTTTGTTGGACAGCGGAGAGAAAGGTCCGATCGGCCCGAAATGGACATATACGTCACGTCACGGTCCCCCGGGACAGCCTCCGGGGTTCCGTGTCCGCATCTGCCCGAATGGCCGAAAAAGACCCCCATGACCACTCACCACCTATGAATTTTCCATTGAATAAGTTGCCAGTGGCACGTCGGAAACTCAGGGGTCACGAAGGTCGCAGGGCCCCGAGATTCATCACGGGGGACCGTCAGGGCCCCCCGACACGGGTCCTGGAGTTTCGTGGCCCCAGATGCTTCCCGAGACAATAAAGCACAGAGAAAGTAGCTGCTGCACAGGCCCTTCCAACACATAGGTCTATGTAAGACAGAAAGTTGTATGGAGAGCAATGAAATATATTTTTTGGCGGCCCCCGACCTAGCCCTCTCGGTATGTCGTCGAGGGCCAAGTGACGCAACTTCCTGATTAATCTGAGGGCCCTCGGGCCCCCGGGGGCCGAACGGGAGCCGCTGACACGTGCAACTTATCTCATTCATTTTCATAGGTGTTTGTTGGCCAGCGGAGAGAAAGGTCCGATCGGCCCGAAATTGACATATACGTCACGTCACGGTCCCCCGGGACAGCCTCCGGGGTTCCGTGTCCGCATCTGCCCGAATGGCCGAAAAAGACCCCCTTGACCGCTCACCACCTATGAATTTTCCATTGAATAAGTTGCCAGTGGCACGTCGGAAACTCAGGGGTCACGAAGGTCGCAGGGCCCCGAGATTCATCACGGGGGACCGTCAGGGCCCCCCGACACGGGTCCTGGAGTTTCGTGGCCCCAGATGCTTCCCGAGCCAATAAAGCACCGAGAAAGTAGCTGCTGCACAGGCCCTTCCAACACAGAGGTCTATGTAAGACAGAAAGTTGTATGGAGAGCAATGAAATATATTTTTTGGCGGCCCCCGACCTAGCCCTCTCGGTATGTCGTCGAGGGCCAAGTGACGCAACTTCCTGAGAAATTTGAGGCCCCTCGGGCCCCCGGGGGCCGAACGGGGGCCGCTGACACGTGCAACTTATTCCATTGTGAAGGCACCCGTCAAATAAGTTGCAAGTGGGCAGTTCCTGTATGACTCGGCAAAATCACAGGAAGTGCCCACGTGCAACTTATTTGACGGGGCCTAAACATGCTTTCCGTGGACAGTGCGTTTTTATGCCAAATAAGCCATTTTACGAGCTCCAATGTACATGAAACAGATTGACGGTGTTTCCTGAGCACTGTACTGTCGGTATCACGCAATAAAATCATCTTATTTATAAATATGACCTATTAATGCATTGTCCACGGAACACTTATTTAGGTCGCGTCAAATAAGTTGCAAGTGGGCAGTTCCTGTATGACTCGGCAAAATCACAGGAAGTGCCCACGTGCAACTTATTTGACGGGGCCTAAACATGCTTTCCGTGGACAGTGCACTTTTATGCAAATTAAGCCATTTTAATAGCTCCAATGTACATGAAACTACTTGACGGTGTTTCCTGAGCACTGTACTGTAGGTATTATGCAATAAAATAATCTTATTAATAAAATATGACTTATTAATGCATTGTCCACGGAAAGCCTGTGGAGGCCCCATCAAATAAGTTACAGGTGTCACTTTCTTATGTTGGAATGCATTAATAAGTCATATTTTATTATTTTATTGCATATCTGGTATTAAAAAATATGAGCTTTTTATTAATGTTAAGCATTTAATTATAGCATAAAAATTTCCAGGATTATGAACAAAATATATGTTGCGATTTGGTCATATTTAGGTTGAATATTGGTCCATTTGCAGCACATGTGCTGCATTGCATTTTTATGCAAATTAAGCCATTTTAATAGCAACAATGTACATGAAACTGTTGTACGGTGTTTACTGAGCACAGTACTTTAGATTTTATGCAAAAAAATATTCTTATTAATAAAATATGACCTATTAATGCATTGTCCACGGAAAGCCTGTGGAGGCCCCGTCAAATAAGTTACAGGTGTCACTTTCTTAGAAAGTGACACCGGTAACTTATTTGACGGGGCCTATGCAGGCTTTCCGTGGACAGTTTATTTTTATGCAAATTAAGCCATTTTAATAGCTCCAATGTACATGAAACTACTTGACGGTGTTTCCTGAGCACTGTACTTTAGATTTTATGCAAAAAATGTTCTTATTAATAAAATATGACTTATTAATGCATTCCAACATCAGAAAGTGACACCTGTAACTTATTTGACGGGGCCTGTGCAGGCTTTCCGTGTACAGTGCACTTTTATGCAAATTAAGCCATTTTAATAGCTAAAATGTACATGAAACTGTTGTTCTGTGTTTACTGAGCAGTGTACTTTAGATTTTATGCAAAAAATGTTCTTATTAATAAAATATGACCTATTAATGCATTGTCCACGGAAAGCCTGTGGAGGCTCCGTCAAATAAGTTACAGGTGGGCAGTTCCTGTATGACTCGGCAAAATCACAGGAAGTGCCCACGTGCAACTTATTTGACGGGGCCTAAACATGCTTTCCGTGGACAGTGCGTTTTTATGCCAAATAAGCCATTTTACGAGCTCCAATGTACATGAAACAGATTGACGGTGTTCCCTGAGCACTGTACTGTCGGAATCACGCAATAAAATCATCTTATTTATAAATATGACCTATTAATGCATTGTCCACGGAACACTTATTTAGGTCGCGTCAAATAAGTTGCAAGTGGGCAGTTCCTGTATGACTCGGCAAAATCACAGGAAGTGCCCACGTGCAACTTATTTGACGAGGCCTAAACATGCTTTCCGTGGACAGTGCGTTTTTATGCCAAATAAGCCATTTTACGAGCTCCAATGTACATGAAACTACTTGACGGTGTTTCCTGAGCACTGTACTGTAGGTATTATGCAATAAAATAATCTTATTAATAAAATATGACTTATTAATGCATTGTCCACGGAAAGCCTGTGGAGGCCCCGTCAAATAAGTTACAGGTGTCACTTTCTTATGTTGGAATGCATTAATAAGTCATATTTTATTATTTTATTGCATATCTGGTATTAAAAAATAGGAGCTTTTTATTAATGTTAAGCATTTAATTATAGCATAAAAATTTCCAGGATTATGAACAAAATATATGTTGCGATTTGGTCATATTTAGGTTGAATATTGGTCCATTTGCAGCACATGTGCTGCATTGCATTTTTATGCAAATTAAGCCATTTTAATAGCAACAATGTACATGAAACTGTTGTACGGTGTTTACTGAGCACAGTACTTTAGATTTTATGCAAAAAAATATTCTTATTAATAAAATATGACCTATTAATGCATTGTCCACGGAAAGCCTGTGGAGGCCCCGTCAAATAAGTTACAGGTGTCACTTTCTTAGAAAGTGACACCGGTAACTTATTTGACGGGGCCTATGCAGGCTTTCCGTGGACAGTTTATTTTTATGCAAATTAAGCCATTTTAATAGCTCCAATGTACATGAAACTACTTGACGGTGTTTCCTGAGCACTGTACTTTAGATTTTATGCAAAAAATGTTCTTATTAATAAAATATGACTTATTAATGCATTCCAACATCAGAAAGTGACACCTGTAACTTATTTGACGGGGCCTGTGCAGGCTTTCCGTGGACAGTGCAATTTTATGCAAATTAAGCCATTTTAATAGCTACAATGTACATGAAACTGTTGTTCTGTGTTTACTGAGCAGTGTACTTTAGATTTTATGCAAAAAATGTTCTTATTAATAAAATATGACCTATTAATGCATTGTCCACGGAAAGCCTGTGGAGGCTCCGTCAAATAAGTTACAGGTGGGCAGTTCCTGTATGACTCGGCAAAATCACAGGAAGTGCCCACGTGCAACTTATTTGACGGGGCCTAAACATGCTTTCCGTGGACAGTGCGTGTTTATGCCAAATAAGCCATTTTACGAGCTCCAATGTACACGAATCAGATTGACGGTGTTTCCTGAGCACTGTACTGTCGGTATCACGCAATAAAATCATCTTATTTATAAAATATGACCTATTAATGCATTGTCCACGGAACACTTATTTAGGTCGCGTCAAATAAGTTGCAAGTGGGCAGTTCCTGTATGACTCGGCAAAATCACAGGAAGTGCCCACGTGCAGCTTATTTGACGGGGCCTACACAGGCTTTCCGTGGACAGTGCATTTTTATGCAAATTAAGCCATTTTACGAGCTCGGATGCACATGAAACTGCCGGAGGGTGTTTCCTGAGTACTGTACTGTAGATATTAAGCAATGAAATCATAAAAATATGAATAATAAATGAAATATGACCTATTAATGCATTGTCCACGGAAAGCTTGTGGAGGCCCCGTCAAATAAGTTACGGGAGGCCGAAAAAGACCCCCTTGACCGCTCACCACCTATGAATTTTCCATTGAATAAGTTGCCAGTGGGACATCGGAAACTCAGGGGTCACGAAGGTCGCAGGGCCCCGAGATTCATCACGGGGGACCGCCAGGGCCCCCCGACACGGGTCCTGGAGTTTCGTGGCCCCAGATGCTTCCCGAGCCAATAAAGCACCGAGAAAGTAGCTGCTGCGCAGGCCCTCCAACACAGAGGTCTATGTAAGACAGAAAGTTGTATGGAGAGCAATGAAATATATTTTTTGGCGGCCCCCGACCTAGCCCTCTCGGTATGTCGTCGAGGGCCAAGTGACGCAACTTCCTGCAAAATTTGAGGCCCCTCGGGGCCCCGGGGGCCGAACGGGAGCCGCTGACACGTGCAACTTATCTCATTCATTTTCATAGGTGTTTGTTGGACAGCGGAGAGAAAGGTCCGATCGGCCCGAAATGGACATATACGTCACGTCACGGTCCCCCGGGACAGCCTCCGGGGTTCCGTGTCCGCATCTGCCCGAATGGCCGAAAAAGACCCCCTTGACAGCTCACCACCTATGAATTTTCCATTGAATAAGTTGCCAGTGGCACGTCGGAAACTCAGGGGTCACGAAGGTCGCAGGGCCCCGAGATTCATCACGGGGGACCGTCAGGGCCCCCCGACACGGGTCCTGGAGTTTCGTGGCCCCAGATGCTTCCCGAGCCAATAAAGCACCGAGAAAGTAGCTGCTGCACAGGCCCTTCCAACACAGAGGTCTATGTAAGACAGAAAGTTGTATGGAGAGCAATGAAATATATTTTTTGGCGGCCCCCGACCTAGCCCTCTCGGTATGTCGTCGAGGGCCAAGTGACGCAACTTCCTGAGAAATTTGAGGCCCCTCGGGCCCCCGGGGGCCGAACGGGGGCCGCTGACACGTGCAACTTATTCCATTGTGAAGGCACCCGTCAAATAAGTTGCAAGTGGGCAGTTCCTGTATGACTCGGCAAAATCACAGGAAGTGCCCGCGTGCAACTTATTTGACGGGGCCTAAACATGCTTTCCGTGGACAGTGCGTTTTTATGCCAAATAAGCCATTTTACGAGCTCCAATGTACATGAAACAGATTGACGGTGTTTCCTGAGCACTGTACTGTCGGTATCACGCAATAAAATCATCTTATTTATAAATATGACCTATTAATGCATTGTCCACGGAACACTTATTTAGGTCGCGTCAAATAAGTTGCAAGTGGGCAGTTCCTGTATGACTCGGCAAAATCACAGGAAGTGCCCACGTGCAACTTATTTGACGGGGCCTAAACATGCTTTCCGTGGACAGTGCACTTTTATGCAAATTAAGCCATTTTAATAGCTCCAATGTACATGAAACTACTTGACGGTGTTTCCTGAGCACTGTACTGTAGGTATTATGCAATAAAATAATCTTATTAATAAAATATGACTTATTAATGCATTGTCCACGGAAAGCCTGTGGAGGCCCCGTCAAATAAGTTACAGGTGTCACTTTCTTATGTTGGAATACATTAATAAGTCATATTTTATTATTTTATTGCATATCTGGTATTAAAAAATATGAGCTTTTTATTAATGTTAAGCATTTAATTATAGCATAAAAATTTCCAGGATTATGAACAAAATATATGTTGCGATTTGGTCATATTTAGGTTGAATATTGGTCCATTTGCAGCACATGTGCTGCATTGCATTTTTATGCAAATTAAGCCATTTTAATAGCAACAATGTACATGAAACTGTTGTACGGTGTTTACTGAGCACAGTACTTTAGATTTTATGCAAAAAAATATTCTTATTAATAAAATATGACCTATTAATGCATTGTCCACGGAAAGCCTGTGGAGGCCCCGTCAAATAAGTTACAGGTGTCACTTTCTTAGAAAGTGACACCGGTAACTTATTTGACGGGGCCTATGCAGGCTTTCCGTGGACAGTTTATTTTTATGCAAATTAAGCCATTTTAATAGCTCCAATGTACATGAAACTACTTGACGGTGTTTCCTGAGCACTGTACTTTAGATTTTATGCAAAAAATGTTCTTATTAATAAAATATGACCTATTAATGCATTGTCCACGGAAAGCCTGTGGAGGCTCCGTCAAATAAGTTACAGGTGGGCAGTTCCTGTATGACTCGGCAAAATCACAGGAAGTGCCCACGTGCAACTTATTTGACGGGGCCTAAACATGCTTTCCGTGGACAGTGCGTTTTTATGCCAAATAAGCCATTTTACGAGCTCCAATGTACACGAATCAGATTGACGGTGTTTCCTGAGCACTGTACTGTCGGTATCACGCAATAAAATCATCTTATTTATAAAATATGACCTATTAATGCATTGTCCACGGAACACTTATTTAGGTCGCGTCAAATAAGTTGCAAGTGGGCAGTTCCTGTATGACTCGGCAAAATCACAGGAAGTGCCCACGTGCAGCTTATTTGACGGGGCCTACACAGGCTTTCCGTGGACAGTGCATTTTTATGCAAATTAAGCCATTTTACGAGCTCGGATGCACATGAAACTGCCGGAGGGTGTTTCCTGAGTACTGTACTGTAGATATTAAGCAATGAAATCATAAAAATATGAATAATAAATAAAATATGACCTATTAATGCATTGTCCACGGAAAGCTTGTGGCGGCCCCGTCAAATAAGTTACGGGAGGCCGAAAAAGACCCCCTTGACCGCTCACCACCTATGAATTTTCCATTGAATAAGTTGCCAGTGGGACGTCGGAAACTCAGGGGTCACGAAGGTCGCAGGGCCCCGAGATTCATCACGGGGGACCGTCAGGGCCCCCCGACACGGGTCCTGGAGTTTCGTGGCCCCAGATGCTTCCCGAGTCAATAAAGCACCGAGAAAGTAGCTGCTGCACAGGCCCTCCAACACAGAGGTCTATGTAAGACAGAAAGTTGTATGGAGCGCAATGAAATATATTTTTTGGCGGCCCCCGACCTAGCCCTCTCGGTATGTCGTCGAGGGCCAAGTGACGCAACTTCCTGCAAAATTTGAGGCCCCTCGGGGCCCCGGGGGCCGAACGGGAGCCGCTGACACGTGCAACTTATCTCATTCATTTTCATAGGTGTTTGTTGGACAGCGGAGAGAAAGGTCCGATCGGCCCGAAATGGACATATACGTCACGTCACGGTCCCCCGGGACAGCCTCCGGGGTTCCGTGTCCGCATCTGCCCGAATGGCCGAAAAAGACCCCCTTGACCACTCACCACCTATGAATTTTCCATTGAATAAGTTGCCAGTGGGACGTCGGAAACTCAGGGGTCACGAAGGTCGCAGGGCCCCGAGATTCATCACGGGGGACCGTCAGGGCCCCCCGACACGGGTCCTGGAGTTTCGTGGCCCCAGATGCTTCCCGAGCCAATAAAGCACCGAGAAAGTAGCTGCTGCACAGGCCCTTCCAACACATAGGTCTATGTAAGACAGAAAGTTGTATGGAGAGCAATGAAATATATTTTTTGGCGGCCCCCGACCTAGCCCTCTCGGTATGTCGTCGAGGGCCAAGTGACGCAACTTCCTGATTAATTTGAGGCCCCTCGGGCCCCCGGGGGCCGAACGGGAGCCGCTGACACGTGCAACTTATCTCATTCATTTTCATAGGTGTTTGTTGGACAGCGGAGAGAAAGGTCCGATCGGCCCGAAATTGACATATACGTCACGTCACGGTCCCCCGGGACAGCCTCCGGGGTTCCGTGTCCGCATCTGCCCGAATGGCCGAAAAAGACCCGCTTGACCACTCACCACCTATGAATTTTCCATTGAATAAGTTGCCAGTGGCACGTCGGAAACTCAGGGGTCACGAAGGTCGCAGGGCCCCGAGATTCATCACGGGGGACCATCAGGGCCCCCCGACACGGGTCCTGGAGTTTCGTGGCCCCAGATGCTTCCCGAGCCAATAAAGCACCGAGAAAGTAGCTGCTGCACAGGCCCTTCCAACACAGAGGTCTATGTAAGACAGAAAGTTGTATGGAGAGCAATGAAATATATTTTTTGGCGGCCCCCGACCTAGCCCTCTCGGTATGTCGTCGAGGGCCAAGTGACGCAACTTCCTGAGAAATTTGAGGCCCCTCGGGCCCCCGGGGGCCGAACGGGAGCCGCTGACACGTGCAACTTATTCCATTGTGAAGGCACCCGTCAAATAAGTTGCAAGTGGGCAGTTCCTGTATGACTCGGCAAAATCACAGGAAGTGCCCACGTGCAACTTATTTGACGGTGCCTAAACATGCTTTCCGTGGACAGTGCGTTTTTATGCCAAATAAGCCATTTTACGAGCTCCAATGTACATGAAACAGATTGACGGTGTTTCCTGAGCACTGTACTGTCGGTATCACGCAATAAAATCATCTTATTTATAAATATGACCTATTAATGCATTGTCCACGGAACACTTATTTAGGTCGCGTCAAATAAGTTGCAAGTGGGCAGTTCCTGTATGACTAGGCAAAATCACAGGAAGTGCCCACGTGCAACTTATTTGACGGGGCCTAAACATGCTTTCCGTGGACAGTGCACTTTTATGCAAATTAAGCCATTTTAATAGCTAAAATGTACATGAAACTGTTGTACGGTGTTTACTGAGCACTGTACTTTAGATTTTATGCAAATAAAAATTATTATTAATAAAATATGACCTATTAATGCATTGTCCACGGAAAGCCTGTGGAGGCCCCGTCAAATAAGTTACGGGTGTCACTTTCTTAGAAAGTGACACCGGTAACTTATTTGACGGGGCCTATGCAGGCTTTCCGTGGACAGTTTATTTTTATGCAAATTAAGCCATTTTAATAGCTCCAATGTACATTAAACTACTTGACGGTGTTTCCTGAGCACTGTCCTGTAGGTATTATGCAATAAAATAATCTTATTAATAAAATATGACTTATTAATGCATTGTCCACGGAAAGCCTGTGGAGGCCCCGTCAAATAAGTTACAGGTGTCACTTTCTTATGTTGGAATGCATTAATAAGTCATATTTTATTATTTTATTGCATATCTGGTATTAAAAAATATGAGCTTTTTATTAAAGTTAAGCATTTAATGATAGCATAAAAATTTCCAGGATTATGAACAAAATATATGTTGCGATTTGGTCATATTTAGGTTGAATATTGGTCCATTTGCAGCACATGTGCTGCGTTGCATTTTTATGCAAATTAAGCCATTTTAATAGCTACAATGTACATGAAACTGTTGTACGGTGTTTACTGAGCACAGTACTTTAGATTTTATGCAGAAAAATATTCTTATTAATAAAATATGACCTATTAATGCATTGTCCACGGAAAGCCTGTGGAGGCCCCATCAAATAAGTTACAGGTGTCACTTTCTTAGAAAGTGACACCGGTAACTTATTTGACGGGGCCTATGCAGGCTTTCCGTGGACAGTTTATTTTTATGCAAATTAAGCCATTTTAATAGCTACAATGTACATGAAACTGTTGTACGGTGTTTACTGAGCACAGTACTTTAGATTTTATGCAAAAAAATTATCTTATTAATAAAATATGACCTATTAATGCATTGTCCACGGAACACTTATTTAGGTCGCGTCAAATAAGTTGCAAGTGGGCAGTTCCTGTATGACTCTGCAAAATCACAGGAAGTGCCCACGTGCAACTTATTTGACGGGGCCTAAACATGCTTTCCGTGGACAGTGCACTTTTATGCAAATTAAGCCATTTTAATAGCTAAAATGTACATGAAACTGTTGTACGGTGTTTACTGAGCACTGTACTTTAGATTTTATGCAAAAAAAAATTCTTATTAATAAAATATGACCTATTAATGCATTGTCCACGGAAAGCCTGTGGAGGCCCCGTCAAATAAGTTACAGGTGTCACTTTCTTAGAAAGTGACACCGGTAACTTATTTGACGTGGCCTATGCAGGCTTTCCGTGGACAGTTTATTTTTATGCAAATTAAGCCATTTTAATAGCTCCAATGTACATGCAACTACTTGACGGTGTTTCCTGAGCACTGTACTGTAGGTATTATGCAATAAAATGATCTTATTAATAAAATATGACTTATTAATGCATTGTCCACGGAAAGCCTGTGGAGGCCCCGTCAAATAAGTTACAGGTGTCACTTTCTTATGTTGGAATGCATTAATAAGTCATATTTTATTATTTTATTGCATATCTGGTATTAAAAAATATGAGCTTTTTATTAATGTTAAGCATTTAATGATAGCATAAAAATTTCCAGGATTATGAACAAAATATATGTTGCGATTTGGTCATATTTAGGTTGAATATTGGTCCATTTGCAGCACATGTGCTGCGTTGCACTTTTATGCAAATTAAGCCATTTTAATAGCTAAAATGTACATGAAACTGCTGTACGGTGTTTACTGAGCACTGCACTTTAGATTTTATGCAAAACAAAATTCTTATTAATAAAATATGACCTATTAATGCATTGTCCACGGAAAGCCTGTTGAGGCCCCGTCAAATAAGTTACAGGTGTCACTTTCTTATGTTGGAATGCATTAATAAGTCATATTTTATTATTTTATTGCATATCTGGTATTAGAAAATATGAGCTTTTTATTAATGGTAAGCATTTAATGATAGCATAAAAATTTCCAGGATTATGAACAAAATATATGTTGCGATTTGGTCATATTTAGGTTGAATATTGGTCCATTTGCAGCATATGTGCTGCGTTGCATTTTTATGCAAATTAAGCCATTTTAAAAAGCTACAATGTACATGAAACTGTTGTACGGTGTTTACTGAGCACAGTACTTTAGATTTTATGCAGAAAAATATTCTTATTAATAAAATATGACCTATTAATGCATTGTCCACGGAAAGCCTGTGGAGGCCCCGTCAAATAAGTTACAGGTGTCACTTTCTTAGAAAGTGACACCGGTAACTTATTTGACGGGGCCTATGCAGGCTTTCCGTGGACAGTTTATTTTTATGCAAATTAAGCCATTTTAATAGCTACAATGTACATGAAACTGTTGTACGGTGTTTACTGAGCACAGTACTTTAGATTTTATGCAAAAAAATTATCTTATTAATAAAATATGACCTATTAATGCATTGTCCACGGAACACTTATTTAGGTCGCGTCAAATAAGTTGCAAGTGGGCATTTCCTGTATGACTCTGCAAAATCACAGGAAGTGCCCACGTGCAACTTATTTGACGGGGCCTAAACATGCTTTCCGTGGACAGTGCACTTTTATGCAAATTAAGCCATTTTAATAGCTAAAATGTACATGAAACTGTTGTACGGTGTTTACTGAGCACTGTACTTTAGATTTTATGCAAAAAAAAATTCTTATTAATAAAATATGACCTATTAATGCATTGTCCACGGAAAGCCTGTGGAGGCCCCGTCAAATAAGTTACAGGTGTCACTTTCTTATGTTGGAATGCATTAATAAGTCATATTTTATTATTTTATTGCATATCTGGTATTAAAAAATAGGAGCTTTTTATTAATGTTAAGCATTTAATGATAGCATAAAAATTTCCAGGATTATGAACAAAATATATGTTGCGATTTGGTCATATTTAGGTTGAATACTGGTCCATTTGCAGCACATGTGCTGCGTTGCATTTTTATGCAATTTAAGCCATTTTAATAGCTAAAATGTACATGAAACTGCTGTACGGTGTTTACTGAGCACTGTACTTTAGATTTTATGCAAAACAAAATTCTTATTAATAAAATATGACCTATTAATGCATTGTCCACGGAAAGCCTGTGGAGGCCCCGTCAAATAAGTTACAGGTGTCACTTTCTTAGAAAGTGACACCGGTAACTTATTTGACGGGGCCTATGCAGGCTTTCCGTGGACAGTTTATTTTTATGCAAATTAAGCCATTTTAATAGCTACAATGTACATGAAACTGTTGTACGGTGTTTACTGAGCACAGTACTTTAGATTTTATGCAAAAGAATTATCTTATTAATAAAATATGACCTATTAATGCATTGTCCACGGAACACTTATTTAGGTCGCGTCAAATAAGTTGCAAGTGGGCAGTTCCTGTATGACTCTGCAAAATCACAGGAAGTGCCCACGTGCAACTTATTTGACGGGGCCTAAACATGCTTTCCGTGGACAGTGCACTTTTATGCAAATTAAGCCATTTTAATAGCTAAAATGTACATGAAACTGTTGTACGGTGTTTACTGAGCACTGTACTTTAGATTTTATGCAAAAAAAAATTCTTATTAATAAAATATGACCTATTAATGCATTGTCCACGGAAAGCCTGTGGAGGCCCCGTCAAATAAGTTACAGGTGTCACTTTCTTAGAAAGTGACACCGGTAACTTATTTGACGGGGCCTATGCAGGCTTTCCGTGGACAGTTTATTTTTATGCAAATTAAGCCATTTTAATAGCTCCAATGTACATGAAACTACTTGACGGTGTTTCCTGAGCACTGTACTGTAGGTATTATGCAATAAAATAATCTTATTAATAAAATATGAATTATTAATGCATTGTCCACGGAAAGCCTGTGGAGGCCCCGTCAAATAAGTTACAGGTGTCACTTTCTTATGTTGGAATGCATTAATAAGTCATATTTTATTATTTTATTGCATATCTGGTATTAAAAAATAGGAGCTTTTTATTAATGTTAAGCATTTAATGATAGCATAAAAATTTCCAGGATTATGAACAAAATATATGTTGCGATTTGGTCATATTTAGGTTGAATATTGGTCCATTTGCAGCACATGTGCTGCGTTGCATTTTTATGCAAATTAAGCCATTTTAATAGCTCCAATGTACATGAAATTACTTGACGGTGTTTCCTGAGCACTGTACTGTAGGTATTATGCAATAAAATAATCTTATTAATAAAATATGAATTATTAATGCATTGTCCACGGAAAGCCTGTGGAGGCCCCGTCAAATAAGTTACAGGTGTCACCTTCTTATGTTGGAATGCATTAATAAGTCATATTTTATTATTTTATTGCATATCTGGTATTAAAAAATAGGAGCTTTTTATTAATGTTAAGCATTTAATGATAGCATAAAAATTTCCAGGATTATGAACAAAATATATGTTGCGATTTGGTCATATTTAGGTTGAATATTGGTCCATTTGCAGCACATGTGCTGCATTGCATTTTTATGCAATTTAAGCCATTTTAATAGCTACAATGTACATGAAACTGTTGTACGGTGTTTACTGAGCACTGTACTTTAGATTTTATGCAAAAAAATAATCTTATTAATAAAATATGACCTATTAATGCATTGTCCACGGAAAGCCTGTGGAGGCCCCGTCAAATAAGTTACAGGTGTCACTTTCTTAGAAAGTGACATCGGTAACTTATTTGACGGGGCCTATGCAGGCTTTCCGTGGACAGTTTATTTTTATGCAAATTAAGCCATTTTAATAGCTCCAATGTACATGAAATTACTTGACGGTGTTTCCTGAGCACTGTACTGTAGGTATTATGCAATAAAATAATCTTATTAATAAAATATGAATTATTAATGCATTGTCCACGGAAAGCCTGTGGAGGCCCCGTCAAATAAGTTACAGGTGTCACTTTCTTATGTTGGAATGCATTAATAAGTCATATTTTATTATTTTATTGCATATCTGGTATTAAAAAATAGGAGCTTTTTATTTATGTTAAGCATTTAATGATAGCATAAAAATTTCCAGGATTATGAACAAAATATATGTTGCGATTTGGTCATATTTAGGTTGAATATTGGTCCATTTGCAGCACATGTGCTGCGTTGCACTTTTATGCAAATTAAGCCATTTTAATAGCTAAAATGTACATGAAACTGCTGTACGGTGTTTACTGAGCACTGCACTTTAGATTTTATGCAAAACAAAATTCTTATTAATAAAATATGACCTATTAATGCATTGTCCACGGAAAGCCTGTTGAGGCCCCGTCAAATAAGTTACAGGTGTCACTTTCTTATGTTGGAATGCATTAATAAGTCATATTTTATTATTTTATTGCATATCTGGTATTAAAAAATAGGAGCTTTTTATTAATGTTAAGCATTTAATGATAGCATAAAAATTTCCAGGATTATGAACAAAATATATGTTGCGATTTGGTCATATTTAGGTTGAATATTGGTCCATTTGCAGCACATGTGCTGCATTGCATTTTTATGCAATTTAAGCCATTTTAATAGCTACAATGTACATGAAACTGTTGTACGGTGTTTACTGAGCACTGTACTTTAGATTTTATGCAAAAAAATAATCTTATTAATAAAATATGACCTATTAATGCATTGTCCACGGAAAGCCTGTGGAGGCCCCGTCAAATAAGTTACAGGTGTCACTTTCTTAGAAAGTGACATCGGTAACTTATTTGACGGGGCCTATGCAGGCTTTCCGTGGACAGTTTATTTTTATGCAAATTAAGCCATTTTAATAGCTCCAATGTACATGAAATTACTTGACGGTGTTTCCTGAGCACTGTACTGTAGGTATTATGCAATAAAATAATCTTATTAATAAAATATGAATTATTAATGCATTGTCCACGGAAAGCCTGTGGAGGCCCCGTCAAATAAGTTACAGGTGTCACTTTCTTATGTTGGAATGCATTAATAAGTCATATTTTATTATTTTATTGCATATCTGGTATTAAAAAATAGGAGCTTTTTATTTATGTTAAGCATTTAATGATAGCATAAAAATTTCCAGGATTATGAACAAAATATATGTTGCGATTTGGTCATATTTAGGTTGAATATTGGTCCATTTGCAGCACATGTGCTGCGTTGCACTTTTATGCAAATTAAGCCATTTTAATAGCTAAAATGTACATGAAACTGCTGTACGGTGTTTACTGAGCACTGCACTTTAGATTTTATGCAAAACAAAATTCTTATTAATAAAATATGACCTATTAATGCATTGTCCACGGAAAGCCTGTTGAGGCCCCGTCAAATAAGTTACAGGTGTCACTTTCTTATGTTGGAATGCATTAATAAGTCATATTTTATTATTTTATTGCATATCTGGTATTAAAAAATAGGAGCTTTTTATTAATGTTAAGCATTTAATGATAGCATAAAAATTTCCAGGATTATGAACAAAATATATGTTGCGATTTGGTCATATTTAGGTTGAATATTGGTCCATTTGCAGCACATGTGCTGCGTTGCACTTTTATGCAAATTAAGCCATTTTAATAGCTAAAATGTACATGAAACTGTTGTACGGTGTTTACTGAGCACTGTACTTTAGATTTTATGCAAAACAAAATTCTTATTAATAAAATATGACCTATTAATGCATTGTCCACGGAAAGCCTGTGGAGGCCCCGTCAAATAAGTTACAGGTGTCACTTTCTTAGAAAGTGACACCGGTAACTTATTTGACGGGGCCTATGCAGGCTTTCCGTGGACAGTTTATTTTTATGCAAATTAAGCCATTTTAATAGCTACAATGTACATGAAACTGTTGTACGGTGTTTACTGAGCACAGTACTTTAGATTTTATGCAAAAAAATTATCTTATTAATAAAATATGACCTATTAATGCATTGTCCACGGAACACTTATTTAGGTCGCGTCAAATAAGTTGCAAGTGGGCATTTCCTGTATGACTCTGCAAAATCACAGGAAGTGCCCACGTGCAACTTATTTGACGGGGCCTAAACATGCTTTCCGTGGACAGTGCACTTTTATGCAAATTAAGCCATTTTAATAGCTAAAATGTACATGAAACTGTTGTACGGTGTTTACTGAGCACTGTACTTTAGATTTTATGCAAAAAAAAATTCTTATTAATAAAATATGACCTATTAATGCATTGTCCACGGAAAGCCTGTGGAGGCCCCGTCAAATAAGTTACAGGTGTCACTTTCTTAGAAAGTGACACCGGTAACTTATTTGACGGGGCCTATGCAGGCTTTCCGTGGACAGTTTATTTTTATGCAAATTAAGCCATTTTAATAGCTACAATGTACATGAAACTGTTGTACGGTGTTTACTGAGCACAGTACTTTAGATTTTATGCAAAAAAATTATCTTATTAATAAAATATGACCTATTAATGCATTGTCCACGGAACACTTATTTAGGTCGCGTCAAATAAGTTGCAAGTGGGCAGTTCCTGTATGACTCTGCAAAATCACAGGAAGTGCCCACGTGCAACTTATTTGACGGGGCCTAAACATGCTTTCCGTGGACAGTGCACTTTTATGCAAATTAAGCCATTTTAATAGCTAAAATGTACATGAAACTGTTGTACGGTGTTTACTGAGCACTGTACTTTAGATTTTATGCAAAAAAAAATTCTTATTAATAAAATATGACCTATTAATGCATTGTCCACGGAAAGCCTGTGGAGGCCCCGTCAAATAAGTTACAGGTGTCACTTTCTTAGAAAGTGACACCGGTAACTTATTTGACGTGGCCTATGCAGGCTTTCCGTGGACAGTTTATTTTTATGCAAATTAAGCCATTTTAATAGCTCCAATGTACATGCAACTACTTGACGGTGTTTCCTGAGCACTGTACTGTAGGTATTATGCAATAAAATGATCTTATTAATAAAATATGACTTATTAATGCATTGTCCACGGAAAGCCTGTGGAGGCCCCGTCAAATAAGTTACAGGTGTCACTTTCTTATGTTGGAATGCATTAATAAGTCATATTTTATTATTTTATTGCATATCTGGTATTAAAAAATATGAGCTTTTTATTAATGTTAAGCATTTAATGATAGCATAAAAATTTCCAGGATTATGAACAAAATATATGTTGCGATTTGGTCATATTTAGGTTGAATATTGGTCCATTTGCAGCACATGTGCTGCGTTGCACTTTTATGCAAATTAAGCCATTTTAATAGCTAAAATGTACATGAAACTGCTGTACGGTGTTTACTGAGCACTGCACTTTAGATTTTATGCAAAACAAAATTCTTATTAATAAAATATGACCTATTAATGCATTGTCCACGGAAAGCCTATTGAGGCCCCGTCAAATAAGTTACAGGTGTCACTTTCTTATGTTGGAATGCATTAATAAGTCATATTTTATTATTTTATTGCATATCTGGTATTAGAAAATATGAGCTTTTTATTAATGGTAAGCATTTAATGATAGCATAAAAATTTCCAGGATTATGAACAAAATATATGTTGCGATTTGGTCATATTTAGGTTGAATATTGGTCCATTTGCAGCATATGTGCTGCGTTGCATTTTTATGCAAATTAAGCCATTTTAAAAAGCTACAATGTACATGAAACTGTTGTACGGTGTTTACTGAGCACAGTACTTTAGATTTTATGCAGAAAAATATTCTTATTAATAAAATATGACCTATTAATGCATTGTCCACGGAAAGCCTGTGGAGGCCCCGTCAAATAAGTTACAGGTGTCACTTTCTTAGAAAGTGACACCGGTAACTTATTTGACGGGGCCTATGCAGGCTTTCCGTGGACAGTTTATTTTTATGCAAATTAAGCCATTTTAATAGCTACAATGTACATGAAACTGTTGTACGGTGTTTACTGAGCACAGTACTTTAGATTTTATGCAAAAAAATTATCTTATTAATAAAATATGACCTATTAATGCATTGTCCACGGAACACTTATTTAGGTCGCGTCAAATAAGTTGCAAGTGGGCATTTCCTGTATGACTCTGCAAAATCACAGGAAGTGCCCACGTGCAACTTATTTGACGGGGCCTAAACATGCTTTCCGTGGACAGTGCACTTTTATGCAAATTAAGCCATTTTAATAGCTAAAATGTACATGAAACTGTTGTACGGTGTTTACTGAGCACTGTACTTTAGATTTTATGCAAAAAAAAATTCTTATTAATAAAATATGACCTATTAATGCATTGTCCACGGAAAGCCTGTGGAGGCCCCGTCAAATAAGTTACAGGTGTCACTTTCTTATGTTGGAATGCATTAATAAGTCATATTTTATTATTTTATTGCATATCTGGTATTAAAAAATAGGAGCTTTTTATTAATGTTAAGCATTTAATGATAGCATAAAAATTTCCAGGATTATGAACAAAATATATGTTGCGATTTGGTCATATTTAGGTTGAATACTGGTCCATTTGCAGCACATGTGCTGCGTTGCATTTTTATGCAATTTAAGCCATTTTAATAGCTAAAATGTACATGAAACTGCTGTACGGTGTTTACTGAGCACTGTACTTTAGATTTTATGCAAAACAAAATTCTTATTAATAAAATATGACCTATTAATGCATTGTCCACGGAAAGCCTGTGGAGGCCCCGTCAAATAAGTTACAGGTGTCACTTTCTTAGAAAGTGACACCGGTAACTTATTTGACGGGGCCTATGCAGGCTTTCCGTGGACAGTTTATTTTTATGCAAATTAAGCCATTTTAATAGCTACAATGTACATGAAACTGTTGTACGGTGTTTACTGAGCACAGTACTTTAGATTTTATGCAAAAGAATTATCTTATTAATAAAATATGACCTATTAATGCATTGTCCACGGAACACTTATTTAGGTCGCGTCAAATAAGTTGCAAGTGGGCAGTTCCTGTATGACTCTGCAAAATCACAGGAAGTGCCCACGTGCAACTTATTTGACGGGGCCTAAACATGCTTTCCGTGGACAGTGCACTTTTATGCAAATTAAGCCATTTTAATAGCTAAAATGTACATGAAACTGTTGTACGGTGTTTACTGAGCACTGTACTTTAGATTTTATGCAAAAAAAAATTCTTATTAATAAAATATGACCTATTAATGCATTGTCCACGGAAAGCCTGTGGAGGCCCCGTCAAATAAGTTACAGGTGTCACTTTCTTAGAAAGTGACACCGGTAACTTATTTGACGGGGCCTATGCAGGCTTTCCGTGGACAGTTTATTTTTATGCAAATTAAGCCATTTTAATAGCTCCAATGTACATGAAACTACTTGACGGTGTTTCCTGAGCACTGTACTGTAGGTATTATGCAATAAAATAATCTTATTAATAAAATATGAATTATTAATGCATTGTCCACGGAAAGCCTGTGGAGGCCCCGTCAAATAAGTTACAGGTGTCACTTTCTTATGTTGGAATGCATTAATAAGTCATATTTTATTATTTTATTGCATATCTGGTATTAAAAAATAGGAGCTTTTTATTAATGTTAAGCATTTAATGATAGCATAAAAATTTCCAGGATTATGAACAAAATATATGTTGCGATTTGGTCATATTTAGGTTGAATATTGGTCCATTTGCAGCACATGTGCTGCGTTGCATTTTTATGCAAATTAAGCCATTTTAATAGCTCCAATGTACATGAAATTACTTGACGGTGTTTCCTGAGCACTGTACTGTAGGTATTATGCAATAAAATAATCTTATTAATAAAATATGAATTATTAATGCATTGTCCACGGAAAGCCTGTGGAGGCCCCGTCAAATAAGTTACAGGTGTCACCTTCTTATGTTGGAATGCATTAATAAGTCATATTTTATTATTTTATTGCATATCTGGTATTAAAAAATAGGAGCTTTTTATTAATGTTAAGCATTTAATGATAGCATAAAAATTTCCAGGATTATGAACAAAATATATGTTGCGATTTGGTCATATTTAGGTTGAATATTGGTCCATTTGCAGCACATGTGCTGCATTGCATTTTTATGCAATTTAAGCCATTTTAATAGCTACAATGTACATGAAACTGTTGTACGGTGTTTACTGAGCACTGTACTTTAGATTTTATGCAAAAAAATAATCTTATTAATAAAATATGACCTATTAATGCATTGTCCACGGAAAGCCTGTGGAGGCCCCGTCAAATAAGTTACAGGTGTCACTTTCTTAGAAAGTGACATCGGTAACTTATTTGACGGGGCCTATGCAGGCTTTCCGTGGACAGTTTATTTTTATGCAAATTAAGCCATTTTAATAGCTCCAATGTACATGAAATTACTTGACGGTGTTTCCTGAGCACTGTACTGTAGGTATTATGCAATAAAATAATCTTATTAATAAAATATGAATTATTAATGCATTGTCCACGGAAAGCCTGTGGAGGCCCCGTCAAATAAGTTACAGGTGTCACTTTCTTATGTTGGAATGCATTAATAAGTCATATTTTATTATTTTATTGCATATCTGGTATTAAAAAATAGGAGCTTTTTATTTATGTTAAGCATTTAATGATAGCATAAAAATTTCCAGGATTATGAACAAAATATATGTTGCGATTTGGTCATATTTAGGTTGAATATTGGTCCATTTGCAGCACATGTGCTGCGTTGCACTTTTATGCAAATTAAGCCATTTTAATAGCTAAAATGTACATGAAACTGCTGTACGGTGTTTACTGAGCACTGCACTTTAGATTTTATGCAAAACAAAATTCTTATTAATAAAATATGACCTATTAATGCATTGTCCACGGAAAGCCTGTTGAGGCCCCGTCAAATAAGTTACAGGTGTCACTTTCTTATGTTGGAATGCATTAATAAGTCATATTTTATTATTTTATTGCATATCTGGTATTAAAAAATAGGAGCTTTTTATTAATGTTAAGCATTTAATGATAGCATAAAAATTTCCAGGATTATGAACAAAATATATGTTGCGATTTGGTCATATTTAGGTTGAATATTGGTCCATTTGCAGCACATGTGCTGCGTTGCACTTTTATGCAAATTAAGCCATTTTAATAGCTAAAATGTACATGAAACTGTTGTACGGTGTTTACTGAGCACTGTACTTTAGATTTTATGCAAAACAAAATTCTTATTAATAAAATATGACCTATTAATGCATTGTCCACGGAAAGCCTGTGGAGGCCCCGTCAAATAAGTTACAGGTGTCACTTTCTTAGAAAGTGACACCGGTAACTTATTTGACGGGGCCTATGCAGGCTTTCCGTGGACAGTTTATTTTTATGCAAATTAAGCCATTTTAATAGCTACAATGTACATGAAACTGTTGTACGGTGTTTACTGAGCAAAGTACTTTAGATTTTATGCAAAAAAATTATCTTATTAATAAAATATGACCTATTAATGCATTGTCCACGGAACACTTATTTAGGTCGCGTCAAATAAGTTGCAAGTGGGCATTTCCTGTATGACTCTGCAAAATCACAGGAAGTGCCCACGTGCAACTTATTTGACGGGGCCTAAACATGCTTTCCGTGGACAGTGCACTTTTATGCAAATTAAGCCATTTTAATAGCTAAAATGTACATGAAACTGTTGTACGGTGTTTACTGAGCACTGTACTTTAGATTTTATGCAAAAAAAAATTCTTATTAATAAAATATGACCTATTAATGCATTGTCCACGGAAAGCCTGTGGAGGCCCCGTCAAATAAGTTACAGGTGTCACTTTCTTAGAAAGTGACACCGGTAACTTATTTGACGGGGCCTATGCAGGCTTTCCGTGGACAGTTTATTTTTATGCAAATTAAGCCATTTTAATAGCTACAATGTACATGAAACTGTTGTACGGTGTTTACTGAGCACAGTACTTTAGATTTTATGCAAAAAAATTATCTTATTAATAAAATATGACCTATTAATGCATTGTCCACGGAACACTTATTTAGGTCGCGTCAAATAAGTTGCAAGTGGGCAGTTCCTGTATGACTCTGCAAAATCACAGGAAGTGCCCACGTGCAACTTATTTGACGGGGCCTAAACATGCTTTCCGTGGACAGTGCACTTTTATGCAAATTAAGCCATTTTAATAGCTAAAATGTACATGAAACTGTTGTACGGTGTTTACTGAGCACTGTACTTTAGATTTTATGCAAAAAAAAATTCTTATTAATAAAATATGACCTATTAATGCATTGTCCACGGAAAGCCTGTGGAGGCCCCGTCAAATAAGTTACAGGTGTCACTTTCTTAGAAAGTGACACCGGTAACTTATTTGACGTGGCCTATGCAGGCTTTCCGTGGACAGTTTATTTTTATGCAAATTAAGCCATTTTAATAGCTCCAATGTACATGCAACTACTTGACGGTGTTTCCTGAGCACTGTACTGTAGGTATTATGCAATAAAATGATCTTATTAATAAAATATGACTTATTAATGCATTGTCCACGGAAAGCCTGTGGAGGCCCCGTCAAATAAGTTACAGGTGTCACTTTCTTATGTTGGAATGCATTAATAAGTCATATTTTATTATTTTATTGCATATCTGGTATTAAAAAATATGAGCTTTTTATTAATGTTAAGCATTTAATGATAGCATAAAAATTTCCAGGATTATGAACAAAATATATGTTGCGATTTGGTCATATTTAGGTTGAATATTGGTCCATTTGCAGCACATGTGCTGCGTTGCACTTTTATGCAAATTAAGCCATTTTAATAGCTAAAATGTACATGAAACTGCTGTACGGTGTTTACTGAGCACTGCACTTTAGATTTTATGCAAAACAAAATTCTTATTAATAAAATATGACCTATTAATGCATTGTCCACGGAAAGCCTATTGAGGCCCCGTCAAATAAGTTACAGGTGTCACTTTCTTATGTTGGAATGCATTAATAAGTCATATTTTATTATTTTATTGCATATCTGGTATTAGAAAATATGAGCTTTTTATTAATGGTAAGCATTTAATGATAGCATAAAAATTTCCAGGATTATGAACAAAATATATGTTGCGATTTGGTCATATTTAGGTTGAATATTGGTCCATTTGCAGCATATGTGCTGCGTTGCATTTTTATGCAAATTAAGCCATTTTAAAAAGCTACAATGTACATGAAACTGTTGTACGGTGTTTACTGAGCACAGTACTTTAGATTTTATGCAGAAAAATATTCTTATTAATAAAATATGACCTATTAATGCATTGTCCACGGAAAGCCTGTGGAGGCCCCGTCAAATAAGTTACAGGTGTCACTTTCTTAGAAAGTGACACCGGTAACTTATTTGACGGGGCCTATGCAGGCTTTCCGTGGACAGTTTATTTTTATGCAAATTAAGCCATTTTAATAGCTACAATGTACATGAAACTGTTGTACGGTGTTTACTGAGCACAGTACTTTAGATTTTATGCAAAAAAATTATCTTATTAATAAAATATGACCTATTAATGCATTGTCCACGGAACACTTATTTAGGTCGCGTCAAATAAGTTGCAAGTGGGCATTTCCTGTATGACTCTGCAAAATCACAGGAAGTGCCCACGTGCAACTTATTTGACGGGGCCTAAACATGCTTTCCGTGGACAGTGCACTTTTATGCAAATTAAGCCATTTTAATAGCTAAAATGTACATGAAACTGTTGTACGGTGTTTACTGAGCACTGTACTTTAGATTTTATGCAAAAAAAAATTCTTATTAATAAAATATGACCTATTAATGCATTGTCCACGGAAAGCCTGTGGAGGCCCCGTCAAATAAGTTACAGGTGTCACTTTCTTATGTTGGAATGCATTAATAAGTCATATTTTATTATTTTATTGCATATCTGGTATTAAAAAATAGGAGCTTTTTATTAATGTTAAGCATTTAATGATAGCATAAAAATTTCCAGGATTATGAACAAAATATATGTTGCGATTTGGTCATATTTAGGTTGAATACTGGTCCATTTGCAGCACATGTGCTGCGTTGCATTTTTATGCAATTTAAGCCATTTTAATAGCTAAAATGTACATGAAACTGCTGTACGGTGTTTACTGAGCACTGTACTTTAGATTTTATGCAAAACAAAATTCTTATTAATAAAATATGACCTATTAATGCATTGTCCACGGAAAGCCTGTGGAGGCCCCGTCAAATAAGTTACAGGTGTCACTTTCTTAGAAAGTGACACCGGTAACTTATTTGACGGGGCCTATGCAGGCTTTCCGTGGACAGTTTATTTTTATGCAAATTAAGCCATTTTAATAGCTACAATGTACATGAAACTGTTGTACGGTGTTTACTGAGCACAGTACTTTAGATTTTATGCAAAAGAATTATCTTATTAATAAAATATGACCTATTAATGCATTGTCCACGGAACACTTATTTAGGTCGCGTCAAATAAGTTGCAAGTGGGCAGTTCCTGTATGACTCTGCAAAATCACAGGAAGTGCCCACGTGCAACTTATTTGACGGGGCCTAAACATGCTTTCCGTGGACAGTGCACTTTTATGCAAATTAAGCCATTTTAATAGCTAAAATGTACATGAAACTGTTGTACGGTGTTTACTGAGCACTGTACTTTAGATTTTATGCAAAAAAAAATTCTTATTAATAAAATATGACCTATTAATGCATTGTCCACGGAAAGCCTGTGGAGGCCCCGTCAAATAAGTTACAGGTGTCACTTTCTTAGAAAGTGACACCGGTAACTTATTTGACGGGGCCTATGCAGGCTTTCCGTGGACAGTTTATTTTTATGCAAATTAAGCCATTTTAATAGCTCCAATGTACATGAAACTACTTGACGGTGTTTCCTGAGCACTGTACTGTAGGTATTATGCAATAAAATAATCTTATTAATAAAATATGAATTATTAATGCATTGTCCACGGAAAGCCTGTGGAGGCCCCGTCAAATAAGTTACAGGTGTCACTTTCTTATGTTGGAATGCATTAATAAGTCATATTTTATTATTTTATTGCATATCTGGTATTAAAAAATAGGAGCTTTTTATTAATGTTAAGCATTTAATGATAGCATAAAAATTTCCAGGATTATGAACAAAATATATGTTGCGATTTGGTCATATTTAGGTTGAATATTGGTCCATTTGCAGCACATGTGCTGCGTTGCATTTTTATGCAAATTAAGCCATTTTAATAGCTCCAATGTACATGAAATTACTTGACGGTGTTTCCTGAGCACTGTACTGTAGGTATTATGCAATAAAATAATCTTATTAATAAAATATGAATTATTAATGCATTGTCCACGGAAAGCCTGTGGAGGCCCCGTCAAATAAGTTACAGGTGTCACCTTCTTATGTTGGAATGCATTAATAAGTCATATTTTATTATTTTATTGCATATCTGGTATTAAAAAATAGGAGCTTTTTATTAATGTTAAGCATTTAATGATAGCATAAAAATTTCCAGGATTATGAACAAAATATATGTTGCGATTTGGTCATATTTAGGTTGAATATTGGTCCATTTGCAGCACATGTGCTGCATTGCATTTTTATGCAATTTAAGCCATTTTAATAGCTACAATGTACATGAAACTGTTGTACGGTGTTTACTGAGCACAGTACTTTAGATTTTATGCAAAAAAATATTCTTATTAATAAAATATGACCTATTAATGCATTGTCCACGGAAAGCCTGTGGAGGCCCCGTCAAATAAGTTACAGGTGTCACTTTCTTAGAAAGTGACATCGGTAACTTATTTGACGGGGCCTATGCAGGCTTTCCGTGGACAGTTTATTTTTATGCAAATTAAGCCATTTTAATAGCTCCAATGTACATGAAATTACTTGACGGTGTTTCCTGAGCACTGTACTGTAGGTATTATGCAATAAAATAATCTTATTAATAAAATATGAATTATTAATGCATTGTCCACGGAAAGCCTGTGGAGGCCCCGTCAAATAAGTTACAGGTGTCACTTTCTTATGTTGGAATGCATTAATAAGTCATATTTTATTATTTTATTGCATATCTGGTATTAAAAAATAGGAGCTTTTTATTTATGTTAAGCATTTAATGATAGCATAAAAATTTCCAGGATTATGAACAAAATATATGTTGCGATTTGGTCATATTTAGGTTGAATATTGGTCCATTTGCAGCACATGTGCTGCGTTGCACTTTTATGCAAATTAAGCCATTTTAATAGCTAAAATGTACATGAAACTGCTGTACGGTGTTTACTGAGCACTGCACTTTAGATTTTATGCAAAACAAAATTCTTATTAATAAAATATGACCTATTAATGCATTGTCCACGGAAAGCCTGTTGAGGCCCCGTCAAATAAGTTACAGGTGTCACTTTCTTATGTTGGAATGCATTAATAAGTCATATTTTATTATTTTATTGCATATCTGGTATTAAAAAATAGGAGCTTTTTATTAATGTTAAGCATTTAATGATAGCATAAAAATTTCCAGGATTATGAACAAAATATATGTTGCGATTTGGTCATATTTAGGTTGAATATTGGTCCATTTGCAGCACATGTGCTGCGTTGCACTTTTATGCAAATTAAGCCATTTTAATAGCTAAAATGTACATGAAACTGTTGTACGGTGTTTACTGAGCACTGTACTTTAGATTTTATGCAAAACAAAATTCTTATTAATAAAATATGACCTATTAATGCATTGTCCACGGAAAGCCTGTGGAGGCCCCGTCAAATAAGTTACAGGTGTCACTTTCTTAGAAAGTGACACCGGTAACTTATTTGACGGGGCCTATGCAGGCTTTCCGTGGACAGTTTATTTTTATGCAAATTAAGCCATTTTAATAGCTACAATGTACATGAAACTGTTGTACGGTGTTTACTGAGCACAGTACTTTAGATTTTATGCAAAAAAATTATCTTATTAATAAAATATGACCTATTAATGCATTGTCCACGGAACACTTATTTAGGTCGCGTCAAATAAGTTGCAAGTGGGCATTTCCTGTATGACTCTGCAAAATCACAGGAAGTGCCCACGTGCAACTTATTTGACGGGGCCTAAACATGCTTTCCGTGGACAGTGCACTTTTATGCAAATTAAGCCATTTTAATAGCTAAAATGTACATGAAACTGTTGTACGGTGTTTACTGAGCACTGTACTTTAGATTTTATGCAAAAAAAAATTCTTATTAATAAAATATGACCTATTAATGCATTGTCCACGGAAAGCCTGTGGAGGCCCCGTCAAATAAGTTACAGGTGTCACTTTCTTAGAAAGTGACACCGGTAACTTATTTGACGGGGCCTATGCAGGCTTTCCGTGGACAGTTTATTTTTATGCAAATTAAGCCATTTTAATAGCTACAATGTACATGAAACTGTTGTACGGTGTTTACTGAGCACAGTACTTTAGATTTTATGCAAAAAAATTATCTTATTAATAAAATATGACCTATTAATGCATTGTCCACGGAACACTTATTTAGGTCGCGTCAAATAAGTTGCAAGTGGGCAGTTCCTGTATGACTCTGCAAAATCACAGGAAGTGCCCACGTGCAACTTATTTGACGGGGCCTAAACATGCTTTCCGTGGACAGTGCACTTTTATGCAAATTAAGCCATTTTAATAGCTAAAATGTACATGAAACTGTTGTACGGTGTTTACTGAGCACTGTACTTTAGATTTTATGCAAAAAAAAATTCTTATTAATAAAATATGACCTATTAATGCATTGTCCACGGAAAGCCTGTGGAGGCCCCGTCAAATAAGTTACAGGTGTCACTTTCTTAGAAAGTGACACCGGTAACTTATTTGACGTGGCCTATGCAGGCTTTCCGTGGACAGTTTATTTTTATGCAAATTAAGCCATTTTAATAGCTCCAATGTACATGCAACTACTTGACGGTGTTTCCTGAGCACTGTACTGTAGGTATTATGCAATAAAATGATCTTATTAATAAAATATGACTTATTAATGCATTGTCCACGGAAAGCCTGTGGAGGCCCCGTCAAATAAGTTACAGGTGTCACTTTCTTATGTTGGAATGCATTAATAAGTCATATTTTATTATTTTATTGCATATCTGGTATTAAAAAATATGAGCTTTTTATTAATGTTAAGCATTTAATGATAGCATAAAAATTTCCAGGATTATGAACAAAATATATGTTGCGATTTGGTCATATTTAGGTTGAATATTGGTCCATTTGCAGCACATGTGCTGCGTTGCACTTTTATGCAAATTAAGCCATTTTAATAGCTAAAATGTACATGAAACTGCTGTACGGTGTTTACTGAGCACTGCACTTTAGATTTTATGCAAAACAAAATTCTTATTAATAAAATATGACCTATTAATGCATTGTCCACGGAAAGCCTGTTGAGGCCCCGTCAAATAAGTTACAGGTGTCACTTTCTTATGTTGGAATGCATTAATAAGTCATATTTTATTATTTTATTGCATATCTGGTATTAGAAAATATGAGCTTTTTATTAATGGTAAGCATTTAATGATAGCATAAAAATTTCCAGGATTATGAACAAAATATATGTTGCGATTTGGTCATATTTAGGTTGAATATTGGTCCATTTGCAGCACATGTGCTGCGTTGCACTTTTATGCAAATTAAGCCATTTTAATAGCTAAAATGTACATGAAACTGCTGTACGGTGTTTACTGAGCACTGCACTTTAGATTTTATGCAAAACAAAATTCTTATTAATAAAATATGACCTATTAATGCATTGTCCACGGAAAGCCTGTTGAGGCCCCGTCAAATAAGTTACAGGTGTCACTTTCTTATGTTGGAATGCATTAATAAGTCATATTTTATTATTTTATTGCATATCTGGTATTAAAAAATAGGAGCTTTTTATTAATGTTAAGCATTTAATGATAGCATAAAAATTTCCAGGATTATGAACAAAATATATGTTGCGATTTGGTCATATTTAGGTTGAATATTGGTCCATTTGCAGCACATGTGCTGCGTTGCACTTTTATGCAAATTAAGCCATTTTAATAGCTAAAATGTACATGAAACTGTTGTACGGTGTTTACTGAGCACTGTACTTTAGATTTTATGCAAAACAAAATTCTTATTAATAAAATATGACCTATTAATGCATTGTCCACGGAAAGCCTGTGGAGGCCCCGTCAAATAAGTTACAGGTGTCACTTTCTTAGAAAGTGACACCGGTAACTTATTTGACGGGGCCTATGCAGGCTTTCCGTGGACAGTTTATTTTTATGCAAATTAAGCCATTTTAATAGCTACAATGTACATGAAACTGTTGTACGGTGTTTACTGAGCACAGTACTTTAGATTTTATGCAAAAAAATTATCTTATTAATAAAATATGACCTATTAATGCATTGTCCACGGAACACTTATTTAGGTCGCGTCAAATAAGTTGCAAGTGGGCAGTTCCTGTATGACTCTGCAAAATCACAGGAAGTGCCCACGTGCAACTTATTTGACGGGGCCTAAACATGCTTTCCGTGGACAGTGCACTTTTATGCAAATTAAGCCATTTTAATAGCTAAAATGTACATGAAACTGTTGTACGGTGTTTACTGAGCACTGTACTTTAGATTTTATGCAAAAAAAAATTCTTATTAATAAAATATGACCTATTAATGCATTGTCCACGGAAAGCCTGTGGAGGCCCCGTCAAATAAGTTACAGGTGTCACTTTCTTAGAAAGTGACACCGGTAACTTATTTGACGGGGCCTATGCAGGCTTTCCGTGGACAGTTTATTTTTATGCAAATTAAGCCATTTTAATAGCTCCAATGTACATGAAATTACTTAACGGTGTTTCCTGAGCACTGTACTGTAGGTATTATGCAATAAAATAATCTTATTAATAAAATATGAATTATTGATGCATTGTCCACGGAAAGCCTGTGGAGGCCCCGTCAAATAAGTTACAGGTGTCACTTTCTTATGTTGGAATGCATTAATAAGTCATATTTTATTATTTTATTGCATATCTGGTATTAAAAAATAGGAGCTTTTTATTAATGTTAAGCATTTAATGATAGCATAAAAATTTCCAGGATTATGAACAAAATATATGTTGCGATTTGGTCATATTTAGGTTGAATATTGGTCCATTTGCAGCACATGTGCTGCGTTGCATTTTTATGCAAATTAAGCCATTTTAATAGCTCCAATGTACATGAAATTACTTGACGGTGTTTCCTGAGCACTGTACTGTAGGTATTATGCAATAAAATAATCTTATTAATAAAATATGAATTATTAATGCATTGTCCACGGAAAGCCTGTGGAGGCCCCGTCAAATAAGTTACAGGTGTCACTTTCTTATGTTGGAATGCATTAATAAGTCATATTTTATTATTTTATTGCATATCTGGTATTAAAAAATAGGAGCTTTTTATTAATGTTAAGCATTTAATGATAGCATAAAAATGTCCAGGATTATGAACAAAATATATGTTGCGATTTGGTCATATTTAGGTTGAATATTGGTCCATTTGCAGCACATGTGCTGCGTTGCACTTTTATGCAAATTAAGCCATTTTAATAGCTAAAATGTACATGAAACTGTTGTACGGTGTTTACTGAGCACTGTACTTTAGATTTTATGCAAAACAAAATTCTTATTAATAAAATATGACCTATTAATGCATTGTCCACGGAAAGCCTGTGGAGGCCCCGTCAAATAAGTTACAGGTGTCACTTTCTTAGAAAGTGACACCGGTAACTTATTTGACGGGGCCTATGCAGGCTTTCCGTGGACAGTTTATTTTTATGCAAATTAAGCCATTTTAATAGCTCCAATGTACATGAAACTACTTGACGGTGTTTCCTGAGCACTCTACTGTAGGTATTATGCAATAAAATAATCTTATTAATAAAATATGACTTATTAATGCATTCCAACATCAGAAAGTGACACCTGTAACTTATTTGACGGGGCCTGTGCAGGCTTTCCGTGGACAGTGCACTTTTATGCAAATTAATCCATTTTAATAGCTAAAATGTACATGAAACTGTTGTACGGTGTTTACTGAGCACAGTACTTTAGATTTTATGCAAAAAATGTTCTTATTAATAAAATATGACCTATTAATGCATTGTCCACGGAAAGACTGTGGAGGCCCCGTCAAATAAGTTACAGGTGGGCATGCACCAATAGTGGTGAAACTCACCAAAATCCAACTCAAAATTCCAACATCAGAAAGTGACACCTGTAACTTATTTGACATGGCCTGTACAGGCTTTCCGTGGACAGTGCACATGTTTGGGGGGAAATTAATAGGCTGTTTTTGGTCATATAGGTGGTAGGGGGATGATTAGGCTGTTTTTGGTCATATAGGAGGTAAGGGGGATGATTAGGCTGTTTTTGGTCATATAGGAGGTAAGGGGGATGATTAGGCTGTTTTTGGTCATATAGGAGGTAAGGGGGATGATTAGGCTGTTTGTGGTCATATAGGAGGTAAGGGGGATGATTAGGCTGTTTTTGGTCATATAGGAGGTAAGGGGGATGATTAGGCTGTTTTTGGTCATATAGGAGGTAAGGGGGATGATTAGGCTGTTTTTGGTCATATAGGAGGTAAGGGGGATGATTAGGCTGTTTTTGGTCATATAGGAGGTAAGGGGGACGAATAGGCCTTTTGTGGTCAAATAGGCAGTAAGGGGGATGAATAGGCTGTTTGTGGTCAGTGGGCGGGGCCCGGGGGCGTTCCCGGATGGCCAGAGGGCCAATCGGGAGCTTCCGGCACCGTAAGCTGTGGGTGGCAGGTTTAGGCTTCCCGTGGACGCCCACCCCCAACCTGTTCGACGCGCCTCCCGTAGGCTTTCCGTGGTCGTGAGTGTGCCACCCTGTGGCCGACTCGCAGATTGCAAGAAATGGCGCAGAAAAAGGCGAAAGTTTGGCGCCGTTCCGTGGGGCCCCCGGGGGCCCCAGGCCCCGGGCGACGCCTCCGATGGGCCCCGTCGGGCCTCCCCTCGACGCCCGGCCGGTCGCCGGGGGCGGGAAAAATCATCTAGGGGGCGGCGCGCAGCGTCCACTAACTGCCTGACACGCAGCGCCTATTGTGCGCTCAGCGGGACCCTTCCCTAACGTGGTGGCCTTAGGCAGGTTAGAGCTTAAAAAAAAAAAAAAAAAAAAAGTCCAATTCCGGTCGTCCTCAGAATCCGGTCCGGGTTTTGCTCCAATCCAGGAGACCGCAGAATCCGGTTTTCCTCGGAATCCGATCCGGGTTTTGCTCCAATCCAGGAGACCGTAGAATCCGGTGGTCCTCGGAATCCGGTCCGGGTTTTGCTCCAATCCAGGAGACCGCAGAATCCGCTCGTGCTCAGAAACTCCAATACATGATTTATGAAAATGTCCATCTGAAACACATGATTTTTTAAAACAATTTCAATTTGAAATACATGATTTTTGAGAATTATTTCCTTCTGAAATACATGATTTTTTAAAACAATTTCCAATGTGAAATACATGATTTATGAAAATGTCCATCTGAAACACATGATTTAAAAAAAAAATTCCATCTGAAATACATGATTCATGAAAATGTCCATCTGAAACACATTATTTTTGAAAACAATTTCCATCTGAAATATATGGTTTATGACAACGATTTATGAAAATGTCCATCTGAAACAGGGTTAGAGCTTAAAAAAAAAAAAAAAAAAAAAAGTCCAATTCCGGTCGTCCTCAGAATCCGGTCCGGGTTTTGCTCCAATCCAGGAGACCGCAGAATCCGGTTTTCCTCGGAATCCGATCCGGGTTTTGCTCCAATCCAGGAGACCGTAGAATCCGGTGGTCCTCGGAATCCGGTCCGGGTTTTGCTCCAATCCAGGAGACCGCAGAATCCGCTCGTGCTCAGAAACCGGTCCGGGTTTTGCTCCAATCCAGAAGCCGAAATATCCGGTCGTCCTGAGAATCCGGTCCAGGATTTGCTCCAATACATGATTTATGAAAATGTCCATCTGAAACACATGATTTTTTTAAAACAATTTCAATTTGAAATACATGATTTTTGAGAATTATTTCCTTCTGAAATACATGATTTTTTAAAACAATTTCCAATGTGAAATACATGATTTATGAAAATGTCCATCTGAAACACATGATTTAAAAAAAAAATTCCATCTAAAAAAAATGATTCATGAAAATGTCCATCTGAAACACATGATTTTTGAAAAGAATTTCCATCTGAAATATATGGTTTATGACAACGATTTATGAAAATGTCCATCTGAAACAGGGTTAGGGCAAAAAAAAAAAAAAAAAAGTCCAAATCCGGTCGTCCTCAGAATCCGGTCCGGGTTTTGCTCCAATCCAGGATACCGCAGAATCCGGTCGTCCTGAGAATCCGGTCCGGGTTTTGCTCCAATCCAGGATACCGCAGAATCCGGTCGTCCTGAGAATCCGGTCCGGGTTTTGCTCCAATCCAGGATACCGCAGAATCCGGTCATCCTCGGAATCCGGTCCGGGTTTTGCTCCAATCCAGGATACCGCAGAATCCGGTCGTCCTGAGAATCCGGTCCGGGTTTTGCTCCAATCCAGGATACCGCAGAATCCGTCGTCTTGAGAATCCGGTCCGGGTTTTGCTCCAATCCAGGATACCGCAGAATCCGGTCGTCCTGAGAATCCGGTCCGGGTTTTGCTCCAATCCAGGATACCGCAGAATCCGGTCGTCCTCGGAATCCGGTCCGGGTTTTGCTCCAATCCAGGAGACCGCAGAATCCGGTCCGGGTTTTGCTCCAATCCAGGATACCGCAGAATCCGGTCTTCTTCGGATTCCGGTCCGGGTTTTGCTCCAATCCAGGAGACCGTAGAATCCGGTCATCCTCGGAATCCGGTCCGGGTTTTGCTCCAATCCAGGAGACCGCAGAATCCGCTTGTGCTCAGAATCCGGTCCGGGTTTTGCTCCAATCCAGAATAACGCAGAATCCGGTCGTCCTGAAAATCCGGTCTGGGTTTTGCTCCAGTACATGATTTATGAAAATGTCCATCTGAAACACATGATTTTTTTAAAACAATTTCAATTTGAAATACATGATTTTTGAGAATTATTTCCTTCTGAAATACATAATTTTTTTAAACAATTTCCAATGTGAAATACATGATTTATAAAAATGTCCATCTGAAACACGATTAAAAAAAAAATTCCATCTGAAATACATGATTCATGAAAATGTCACTCTGAAACACATGATTTTTGAAAAAAAATTCCATCTGAAATATATGGTTTATGACAACGATTTATGAAAATGTCCATCTGAAACAGGGTTAGGGCAAAAAAAAAAAAAAAAAAAGTCCAATTCCGGTCGTCCTCAGAATCCGGTCCGGGTTTTGCTCCAATCCAGGAGACCGCAGAATCCGCTCGTGCTCAGAATCCGGTCCGGGTTTTGCTCCAATCCAGAAGACCGAAGAATCCGGTCGTCCTGAGAATCCGGTCCAGGATTTGTTCCAATACATGATTTTTGAAAATGTCCATCTGAAACACATGATTTTTTAAAACAATTTCAATTTGAAATACATGATTTTTGAGAATTATTTCCTTCTGAAATACATGATTTTTTAAAACAATTTCCAATGTGAAATACATGATTTATAAAAATGTCCATCTGAAACACGATAAAAAAAAAAATTCCATCTGAAATACATGATTCATGAAAATGTCACTCTGAAACACATGATTTTTGAAAAAAAATTCCATCTGAAATATATGGTTTATGACAACGATTTATGAAAATGTCCATCTGAAACAGGGTTAGGGCAAAAAAAATAAATAAAAAGTCCAATTCCGGTCGTCCTCAGAATCCGGTCCGGGTTTTGCTCCATTCCAGGATACCGCAGAATCCGGTCTTCTTCGGATTCCGGTCCGGGTTTTGCTCCAATCCAGGATACCGCAGAATCCGGTCGTCCTCGGAATCCGGTCCGGGTTTTGCTCCAATCCAGGATACCATAGAATCCGGTCGTCCTGAGAATCCGGTCCGGGTTTTGCTCCAATCCAGGATACCGCAGAATCCGGTCGTCCTGAGAATCCGGTCCGGGTTTTGCTCCAATCCAGGATACCGCAGAATCCGGTCGTCCTGAGAATCCGGTCCGGGTTTTGCTCCAATCCAGGATACCGCAGAATCCGGTCGTCCTGAGAATCCGGTCCGGGTTTTTCTCCAATCCAGGATACCGCAGAATCCGTTCGTCCTGAGAATCCGGTCCGGGTTGTGCTCCAATCCAGTATACCGCAGAATCCGGTCGTCCTGAGAATCCGGTCCGGGTTTTGCTCCAATCCAGGATACCGCAGAATCCGGTCGTCCTCGGAATCCGGTCCGGGTTTTGCTCCAATCCAGGAGACCGTAGAATCCGGTTGTCCTCGGAATCCGGTCCGGGTTTTGCTCCAATCCAGGAGACCGCAGAATCCGCTCGTGCTCAGAATCCGGTCCGGGTTTTGCTCCAATCCAGAAGACCGAAGAATCCGGTCGTCCTGAGAAACCGGTCCAGGATTTGTTCCAATACATGATTTATGAAAATGTCCATCTGAAACACATGATTTTTTAAAACAATTTCAATTTGAAATACATGATTTTTGAAAATTATTTCCTTCTGAAATACATGATTTTTTAAAACAATTTCCAATGTGAAATACATGATTTATGAAAATGCCCACCTGAAACACATGATTTAAAAAAAAAAATCCATCTGAAATACATGATTTATGAAAATGTCCATCTGAAACACAAGATTTTAAAAAAAAATCCATCTAAAATACATGATTTATGAAAATGTCCATCTAAAACACATGATTTCAAAAAAAAAATTCCATCTGAAATACATGATTCATGAAAATGTCCATCTGAAACACATTATTTTTTAAAACAATTTCCATCTGAAATATATGGTTTATGACAACGATTTATGAAAATGTCCATCTGAAACAGGGTTAGGGCTTAAAAAAAAAAAAAAAAAAAAAAAAAGTCCAAATCCGGTCGTCCTCAGAATCCGGTCCGGGTTTTGCTCCAATCCAGGATACCGCAGAATCCGGTCGTCCTGAGAATCCGGTCCGGGTTTTGCTCCAATCCAGGATACCGCAGAATCCGGTCGTCCTGAGAATCCGGTCCGGGTTTTGCTCCAATCCAGGATACCGCAGAATCCGGTCATCCTCGGAATCCGGTCCGGGTTTTGCTCCAATCCAGGATACCGCAGAATCCGGTCGTCCTGAGAATCCGGTCCGGGTTTTGCTCCAATCCAGGATACCGCAGAATCCGTCGTCCTGAGAATCCGGTCCGGGTTTTGCTCCAATCCAGGATACCGCAGAATCCGGTCGTCCTGAGAATCCGGTCCGGGTTTTGCTCCAATCCAGTATACCGCAGAATCCGGTCGTCCTGAGAATCCGGTCCGGGTTTTGCTCCAAGACATGATTTATGAAAATGTCCATCTGAAACACATGATTTTTTAAAACATTTTCAATTTGAAATACATGATTTTTGAAAATTATTTCCTTCTGAAATACATGATTTTTTAAAACAATTTCCAATGTGAAATACATGATTTATGAAAATGCCCACCTGAAACACATGATTTAAAAAAAAAAATCCATCTGAAATACATGATTTATGAAAATGTCCATCTGAAACACAAGATTTAAAAAAAAAAATCCATCTAAAATACATGATTTATGAAAATGTCCATCTAAAACACATGATTTCAAAAAAAAATTCCATCTGAAATACATGATTCATGAAAATGTCCATCTGAAACACATTATTTTTGAAAACAATTTCCATCTGAAATATATAGTTTATGACAACGATTTATGAAAATGGCCATCTGAAACAGAGTTAGGGCTTAAAAAAAAAAAAAAAAAAAAAAAAAGTCCAAATCCGGTCGTCCTCAGAATCCGGTCCGGGTTTTGCTCCAATCCAGGATACCGCAGAATCCGGTCGTCCTGAGAATCCGGTCCGGGTTTTGCTCCAATCCAGGATACCGCAGAATCCGGTCGTCCTGAGAATCCGGTCCGGGTTTTGCTCCAATCCAGGATACCGCAGAATCCGGTCATCCTCGGAATCCGGTCCGGGTTTTGCTCCAATCCAGGATACCGCAGAATCCGGTCGTCCTGAGAATCCGGTCCGGGTTTTGCTCCAATCCAGGATACCGCAGAATCCGTCGTCCTGAGAATCCGGTCCGGGTTTTGCTCCAATCCAGGATACCGCAGAATCCGCTTGTGCTCAGAATCCGGTCCGGGTTTTGCTCCAATCCAGAAGACCGAAGAATCCGTTCGTCCTGAGAATCCGGTCCAGGATTTGTTCCAATACATGATTTTTGAAAATGTCCATCTGAAACACATGATTTTTTAAAACAATTTCAATTTGAAATACATGATTTTTGAGAATTATTTCCTTCTGAAATACATGATTTTTTAAAACAATTTCCAATGTGAAATACATGATTTATAAAAATGTCCATTTGAAACACGATTAAAAAAAAAATTCCATCTGAAATACATGATTCATGAAAATGTCACTCTGAAACACATGATTTTTGAAAAAAAATTCCATCTGAAATATATGGTTTATGACAACGATTTATGAAAATGTCCATCTGAAACAGGGTTAGGGCAAAAAAAATAAATAAAAAGTCCAATTCCGGTCGTCCTCAGAATCCGGTCCGGGTTTTGCTCCATTCCAGGATACCGCAGAATCCGGTCTTCTTCGGATTCCGGTCCGGGTTTTGCTCCAATCCAGGATACCGCAGAATCCGGTCGTCCTGAGAATCCGGTCCGGGTTTTGCTCCAATCCAGGATACCGCAGAATCCGGTCGTCCTGAGAATCCGGTCCGGGTTTTGCTCCAATCCAGGATACCGCAGAATCCGTTCGTCCTGAGAATCCGGTCCGGGTTGTGCTCCAATCCAGTATACCGCAGAATCCGGTCGTCCTGAGAATCCGGTCCGGGTTTTGCTCCAATCCAGGATACCGCAGAATCCGGTCGTCCTCGGAATCCGGTCCGGGTTTTGCTCCAATCCAGGAGACCGTAGAATCCGGTTGTCCTCGGAATCCAGTCCGGGTTTTGCTCCAATCCAGGAGACCGCAGAATCCGCTCGTGCTCAGAATCCGGTCCGGGTTTTGCTCCAATCCAGAAGACCGAAGAATCCGGTCGTCCTGAGAAACCGGTCCAGGATTTGTTCCAATACATGATTTATGAAAATGTCCATCTGAAACACATGATTTTTTAAAACAATTTCAATTTGAAATACATGATTTTTGAAAATTATTTCCTTCTGAAATACATGATTTTTTAAAACAATTTCCAATGTGAAATACATGATTTATGAAAATGCCCACCTGAAACACATGATTTAAAAAAAAAAATCCATCTGAAATACATGATTTATGAAAATGTCCATCTGAAACACAAGATTTAAAAAAAAAATCCATCTAAAATACATGATTTATGAAAATGTCCATCTAAAACACATGATTTCAAAAAAAAATTCCATCTGAAATACATGATTCATGAAAATGTCCATCTGAAACACATTATTTTTTAAAACAATTTCCATCTGAAATATATGGTTTATGACAACGATTTATGAAAATGTCCATCTGAAACAGGGTTAGGGCTTAAAAAAAAAAAAAAAAAAAAAAAAAAGTCCAAATCCGGTCGTCCTCAGAATCCGGTCCGGGTTTTGCTCCAATCCAGGATACCGCAGAATCCGGTCGTCCTGAGAATCCGGTCCGGGTTTTGCTCCAATCCAGGATACCGCAGAATCCGGTCGTCCTGAGAATCCGGTCCGGGTTTTGCTCCAATCCAGGATACCGCAGAATCCGGTCATCCTCGGAATCCGGTCCGGGTTTTGCTCCAATCCAGGATACCGCAGAATCCGGTCGTCCTGAGAATCCGGTCCGGGTTTTGCTCCAATCCAGGATACCGCAGAATCCGTCGTCCTGAGAATCCGGTCCGGGTTTTGCTCCAATCCAGGATACCGCAGAATCCGGTCGTCCTGAGAATCCGGTCCGGGTTTTGCTCCAATCCAGTATACCGCAGAATCCGGTCGTCCTGAGAATCCGGTCCGGGTTTTGCTCCAAGACATGATTTATGAAAATGTCCATCTGAAACACATGATTTTTTAAAACATTTTCAATTTGAAATACATGATTTTTGAAAATTATTTCCTTCTGAAATACATGATTTTTTAAAACAATTTCCAATGTGAAATACATGATTTATGAAAATGCCCACCTGAAACACATGATTTTAAAAAAAAAATCCATCTGAAATACATGATTTATGAAAATGTCCATCTGAAACACAAGATTTAAAAAAAAAAAATCCATCTAAAATACATGATTTATGAAAATGTCCATCTAAAACACATGATTTCAAAAAAAAATTCCATCTGAAATACATGATTCATGAAAATGTCCATCTGAAACACATTATTTTTGAAAACAATTTCCATCTGAAATATATAGTTTATGACAACGATTTATGAAAATGTCCATCTGAAACAGAGTTAGGGCTTAAAAAAAAAAAAAAAAAAAAAAAAAGTCCAAATCCGGTCGTCCTCAGAATCCGGTCCGGGTTTTGCTCCAATCCAGGATACCGCAGAATCCGGTCGTCCTGAGAATCCGGTCCGGGTTTTGCTCCAATCCAGGATACCGCAGAATCCGGTCGTCCTGAGAATCCGGTCCGGGTTTTGCTCCAATCCAGGATACCGCAGAATCCGGTCATCCTCGGAATCCGGTCCGGGTTTTGCTCCAATCCAGGATACCGCAGAATCCGGTCGTCCTGAGAATCCGGTCCGGGTTTTGCTCAAATCCAGGATACCGCAGAATCCGTCGTCCTGAGAATCCGGTCCGGGTTTTGCTCCAATCCAGGATACCGCAGAATCCGGTCGTCCTGAGAATCCGGTCCGGGTTTTGCTCCAATCCAGGATACCGCAGAATCCGGTCGTCCTCGGAATCCGGTCCGGGTTTTGCTCCAATCCAGGAGACCGCAGAATCCGGTCCGGGTTTTGCTCCAATCCAGGATACCGCAGAATCCGGTCTTCTTCGGATTCCGGTCCGGGTTTTGCTCCAATCCAGGAGACCGTAGAATCCGGTCATCCTCGGGATCCGGTCCGGGTTTTGCTCCAATCCAGGAGACCGCAGAATCCGCTTGTGCTCAGAATCCGGTCCGGGTTTTGCTCCAATCCAGAATAACTCAGAATCCGGTCGTCCTGAAAATCCGGTCTGGGTTTTGCTCCAGTACATGATTTATGAAAATGTCCATCTGAAACACATGATTTTTTTAAAACAATTTCAATTTGAAATACATGATTTTTGAGAATTATTTCCTTCTGAAATACATAATTTTTTAAAACAATTTCCAATGTGAAATACATGATTTATAAAAATGTCCATCTGAAACACGATTAAAAAAAAAATTCCATCTGAAATACATGATTCATGAAAATGTCACTCTGAAACACATGATTTTTGAAAAAAAATTCCATCTGAAATATATGGTTTATGACAACGATTTATGAAAATGTCCATCTGAAACAGGGTTAGGGCAAAAAAAAAAAAAAAAAAGTCCAATTCCGGTCGTCCTCAGAATCCGGTCCGGGTTTTGCTCCAATCCAGGAGACCGCAGAATCCGCTCGTGCTCAGAATCCGGTCCGGGTTTTGCTCCAATCCAGAAGACCGAAGAATCCGGTCGTCCTGAGAATCCGGTCCAGGATTTGTTCCAATACATGATTTATGAAAATGTCCATCTGAAACACATGATTTTTTAAAACAATTTCAATTTGAAATACATGATTTTTGAGAATTATTTCCTTCTGAAATACATGATTTTTTAAAACAATTTCCAATGTGAAATACATGATTTATAAAAATGTCCATCTGAAACACATGATTAAAAAAAAAATTCCATCTGAAATACATGATTCATGAAAATGTCACTCTGAAACACATGATTTTTGAAAAAAAATTCCATCTGAAATATATGGTTTATGACAACGATTTATGAAAATGTCCATCTGAAACAGGGTTAGGGCAAAAAAAATAAATAAAAAGTCCAATTCCGGTCGTCCTCAGAATCCGGTCCGGGTTTTGCTCCATTCCAGGATACCGCAGAATCCGGTCTTCTTCGGATTCCGGTCTGGGTTTTGCTCCAATCCAGGATACCATAGAATCCGGTCGTCCTGAGAATCCGGTCCGGGTTTTGCTCCAATCCAGGATACCGTAGAATCCGGTCGTCCTGAGAATCCGGTCCGGGTTTTGCTCCAATCCAGGATACCGTAGAATCCGGTCGTCCTGAGAATCCGGTCCGGGTTTTGCTCCAATCCAGGATACCGCAGAATCCGTTCGTCCTGAGAATCCGGTCCGGGTTTTGCTCCAATCCAGGATACCGCAGAATCCGGTCGTCCTCGGAATCCGGTCCGGGTTTTGCTCCAATCCAGGAGACCGCAGAATCCGCTCGTGCTCAGAATCCGGTCCGGGTTTTGCTCCAATCCAGAAGACCGAAGAATCCGGTCGTCCTGAGAATCCGGTCCAGGATTTGTTCCAATACATGATTTATGAAAATGTCCATCTGAAACACATGATTTTTTAAAACAATTTCAATGTGAAATACATGATTTTTGAGAATTATTTCCTTCTGAAATACATGATTTTTTAAAACAATTTCCAATGTGAAATACATGATTTATAAAAATGTCCATCTGAAACAAATGATTAAAAAAAAAATTCCATCTGAAATACATGTTTCATGAAAATGTCACTCTGAAACACATGATTTTTGAAAAAAAATTCCATCTGAAATATATGGTTTATGACAACGATTTATGAAAATGTCCATCTGAAACAGGGTTAGGGCAAAAAAAATAAATAAAAAGTCCAATTAGGGTTAGGGTTAGGGTTAGGTTAGGTATCTAAGAATCCAGAAATCAGAACAGGTCTGATCTCAGTTAGGCACTGGCACACATTTCAAAGGCCCGCTTCAGTCCCAACTCCAAAAAAGAACCCCCTCCAACAGCACCTCCACATGTTTTATTTGTTCCCATTGTTCTAAATGTTGTCTCATAGAGTCTGTGTCCTGTATCTCCTCCAAACAGGTGTATATTTATTGGTCTGATGTTGTTTTAATATTGTGTATATGTATATTTATGTATTTAAAACCATCATGATAAAAAATCAGTAATATATTTTTATTAGTGCAATTTAAGCAATCATGATTAAGTAATATATTCTATTAACTCTCACAAGTCCCCACATGTCCATCAAGTGGTAAAACGTTATATTGTGCATCTCTATCTACCCCATGACCTTTTGACCCCTGTATTATATTTTAAAGACTGAAATTGTTGTTACTAAACAGAATACTTTTTCTTGAGTTAATTAAATGTACAAAATCAATGTAATTAGCAAAACAGGGCCACAACACCAAGGGTTCACCGTGTCAGGGTTGGGACGCCGAGGGCCCACCACCCAAGGGCTGCAAAATCAAGGTGCACGCCAACCAGGTGCACCCCAATCAGGTGTCCTCCTGCCAGGGGTATTCGCCCAAGGTCTACCATCTCTAGGTGTAAGGTTTGAGGTGGGTGAATTCATTAGGTCTACCAACTCTAGGTGTCAGGTTTGGGGTGGGTGAATCCATTAGGTCCACTAAATCTAGGTTAGGGTTAGGGTTAGGTTAGGGTTAGGGTTAGGTTAGGGTTAGGGTTAGGGTTAGGGTTAGGTTAGGGTTAGGTAATAGGGTAAAATGCGAATTTGAGCCCCCCCCCCCCAGTTGAGCCCCCCCCCCTATCTCGGGTTCTATAGGTCCTAGAGAGCTGAAACTTGGTATATATACTTATTGGGCCCCCCCCAGTCTATTGCACATGGTTTGGTTGCTCTAGCTCTACCAGGGGCTGAGTTATGCTGTTGAGCCCCCCCTATAATTGCACTTAGAGAGCTCAATGTCTGTATATACATTCATTGGGCCATCTCCAGTCTATTGCACTTAGTTTGGTTGCTCTAGCTCCATCAGGGACCGAGATATCCTGTTGAGCCCCCACTTGATTTAGTTTTTTTTGGGTGGGACTTAGTTTTTTTTGGGTGGGACTTAGTGTTTTTGGTTGGGTGGGACTTCATTTTTTGGTTTGGGTAAGGTGGGTGGGACTTAGTGTTTTGGGTGGGTGGGACTTAGTTTTTTTTTTGGTGGGACTTAGTGTTTTTTGTTGGGTGGGACTTAGTGTTTTGGGTTGGGATAGAAGAGAGTTTTCCCAGGATAGGACCCTGAGGGTCCCACTCTGGGTTGTGCACGGTCCATCCCTCCACTGGTCACCCCCAATTCACATAAAGACCAAGAGAGGTCACAGCAGGCCAACTGTTAAAGGCTGTTCATAGGGCTATTGAGGCCAGGGCTATTGAGGCCAGGGCTATTCAGCTTTAGGTCTGGTTAAGTTTAGGTTTGTGCAGGATGGGTTAGGGTTAGGGTTAGGGTTAGGAATTAAAAATCTCCAAAGGTCAGACTAGTCTGACCTTGGTTGTGCACTGGCCTACATTTCCACTGCCCGCTTCAGTGCCTGCTTGAATTTGGCCCCTCATCTCAGCGCCCACCAAACCTCATCCTCCTTTGTCTGTGTATTTTGGATGTTTCCTCTTTTATTTTTAAATTAACGGATTAATTAATTAGGGGTATTTTAGTCTAGGGGTTAAAGCGTTTTAGGTGTAAAGTATAAGAGGGGAATTTTACTCAGGGTTAGTGACCTTAGGTTTAGGGCCATGTTTGGGGTCAAGGTTAGATAATTGTACCCATTAGGGTAAAAACCGTCAGGTGTCTAGAATTCACATGGTCACTCAGGGCTAAGTTTTAGGCGTCAGAGGGGAATTTTACTCAGGGTTAGTGACCTTAGGTTTAGGCCCATGTGTAGGTCGAGTTTTTAGATTAACAAATTAATTAATTAGGGGTATTTTAGTCTAGGGGTTAGGGAGTAAAAAATCCAATGATCAGACCAGAGTCCGATCATGGTTGTGCACGGGCTCTGTACATCACCGGCCGCCACTCCTCGACTTCCAGTGATCCAAAAACATATTTCTGTTGATGCAAAAAAATCCCAAATAGGGCTCAGAGAACTAGTGGTTATGCCACCTAGGTTTGCACAGCGATTTGTGTCGGTTAGGTTCAGTGTGTGTGCTGTTGTGCACGTTTCCCCAAAGAAAAAAGCATTGAAAGTACCTCTTCATCGGTATAGACGAAGGAAATAATTTTTGTTTGGCTCTCTACGTCACCCATTCTCATGACGGAGGCCTAAATGTGGACGTCCAGGCCTTTGCGCAACGTTTCGGACTCTCTAGTCCTTCTTCAGGCGAGCTCTGGACACAAAATGGCTGGAATTCTCTACAGCAGCCATGTGCTGTTTCTAAGTGGGCGTGTCCCCACACACACACACACCAAATCACTCCACATCACGCACGCTGTGCTTCAAAAATAAATAAGTTGTTTTAAACTGTTGTTTTTACTGTATTGTACTGTTTTAACTATATTTACTATTTTTGCATCCCCAGAAAATGTTCTCAGAGTCCCCGGTCACCAAGGAGAGGTCCATAGCTGCAGGCACTGGCTTCGGTTAGGGAGTAAAAAATCCAATGATCAGACCAGAGTCCGATCATGGTTGTGCACGGGCTCTGTACATCACCGGCCGCCACTCCTCGACTTCCAGTGATCCAAAAACATATTTCTGTTGATGCAAAAAAAATCCCAAATAGGGCTCAGAGAACTAGTGGTTATGCCACCTAGGTTTGCACAGCGATTTGTGTCGGTTAGGTTCAGTGTGTGTGCTGTTGTGCACGTTTCCCCAAAGAAAAAAGCATTGAAGGGTTAGGGTTAGGGTTAGGTTAGGGTTAGGGTTAGGGTTAGGGTTAGGGTTAGGGTTAGGGTTAGGGTTAGGGTTAGGGTTAGGGTTAGGGTTAGAGTTAGGGTTAGATTAGGTTAGGGTTAGGGTTAGGGTTAGGGTTAGGGTTAGGGTTAGGGTTAGGGTTAGGGTTAGGGTTAGGGTTAGGGTTAGGGTTAGGGTTAGGGTTAGGGTTAGGGTTAGGGTTAGGGTTAGGGTTAGGGTTAGGGTTAGGGTTAGGGTTAGGGTTAGGGTTAGGGTTAGGGTTAGGGTTAGGGTTAGGGTTAGGGTTAGGGTTAGGGTTAGGGTTAGGGTTAGGGTTAGGGTTAGGGTTAGGGTTAGGGTTAGGGTTAGGGTTAGGGTTAGGGTTAGGGTTAGGGTTAGGGTTAGGGTTAGGGTTAGGGTTAGGGTTAGGGTTAGGGTTAGGGTTAGGGTTAGGGTTAGGGTTAGGGTTAGGGTTAGGGTTAGGGTTAGGGTTAGGGTTAGGGTTAGGGTTAGGGTTAGGGTTAGGGTTAGGGTTAGGGTTAGGGTTAGGGTTAGGGTTAGGGTTAGGGTTAGGGTTAGGGTTAGGGTTAGGGTTAGGGTTAGGGTTAGGGTTAGGGTTAGGGTTAGGGTTAGGGTTAGGGTTAGGGTTAGGGTTAGGGTTAGGGTTAGGGTTAGGGTTAGGGTTAGGGTTAGGGTTAGGGTTAGGGTTAGGGTTAGGGTTAGGGTTAGGGTTAGGGTTAGGGTTAGGGTTAGGGTTAGGGTTAGGGTTAGGGTTAGGGTTAGGGTTAGGGTTAGGGTTAGGGTTAGGGTTAGGGTTAGGGTTAGGGTTAGGGTTAGGGTTAGGGTTAGGGTTAGGGTTAGGGTTAGGGTTAGGGTTAGGGTTAGGGTTAGGGTTAGGGTTAGGGTTAGGGTTAGGGTTAGGGTTAGGGTTAGGGTTAGGGTTAGGGTTAGGGTTAGGGTTAGGGTTAGGGTTAGGGTTAGGGTTAGGGTTAGGGTTAGGGTTAGGGTTAGGGTTAGGGTTAGGGTTAGGGTTAGGGTTAGGGTTAGGGTTAGGGTTAGGGTTAGGGTTAGGGTTAGGGTTAGGGTTAGGGTTAGGGTTAGGGTTAGGGTTAGGGTTAGGGTTAGGGTTAGGGTTAGGGTTAGGGTTAGGGTTAGGGTTAGGGTTAGGGTTAGGGTTAGGGTTAGGGTTAGGGTTAGGGTTAGGGTTAGGGTTAGGGTTAGGGTTAGGGTTAGGGTTAGGGTTAGGGTTAGGGTTAGGGTTAGGGTTAGGGTTAGGGTTAGGGTTAGGGTTAGGGTTAGGGTTAGGGTTAGGGTTAGGGTTAGGGTTAGGGTTAGGGTTAGGGTTAGGGTTAGGGTTAGGGTTAGGGTTAGGGTTAGGGTTAGGGTTAGGGTTAGGGTTAGGGTTAGGGTTAGGGTTAGGGTTAGGGTTAGGGTTAGGGTTAGGGTTAGGGTTAGGGTTAGGGTTAGGGTTAGGGTTAGGGTTAGGGTTAGGGTTAGGGTTAGGGTTAGGGTTAGGGTTAGGGTTAGGGTTAGGGTTAGGGTTAGGGTTAGGGTTAGGGTTAGGGTTAGGGTTAGGGTTAGGGTTAGGGTTAGGGTTAGGGTTAGGGTTAGGGTTAGGGTTAGGGTTAGGGTTAGGGTTAGGGTTAGGGTTAGGGTTAGGGTTAGGGTTAGGGTTAGGGTTAGGGTTAGGGTTAGGGTTAGGGTTAGGGTTAGGGTTAGGGTTAGGGTTAGGGTTAGGGTTAGGGTTAGGGTTAGGGTTAGGGTTAGGGTTAGGGTTAGGGTTAGGGTTAGGGTTAGGGTTAGGGTTAGGGTTAGGGTTAGGGTTAGGGTTAGGGTTAGGGTTAGGGTTAGGGTTAGGGTTAGGGTTAGGGTTAGGGTTAGGGTTAGGGTTAGGGTTAGGGTTAGGGTTAGGGTTAGGGTTAGGGTTAGGGTTAGGGTTAGGGTTAGGGTTAGGGTTAGGGTTAGGGTTAGGGTTAGGGTTAGGGTTAGGGTTAGGGTTAGGGTTAGGGTTAGGGTTAGGGTTAGGGTTAGGGTTAGGGTTAGGGTTAGGGTTAGGGTTAGGGTTAGGGTTAGGGTTAGGGTTAGGGTTAGGGTTAGGGTTAGGGTTAGGGTTAGGGTTAGGGTTAGGGTTAGGGTTAGGGTTAGGGTTAGGGTTAGGGTTAGGGTTAGGGTTAGGGTTAGGGTTAGGGTTAGGGTTAGGGTTAGGGTTAGGGTTAGGGTTAGGGTTAGGGTTAGGGTTAGGGTTAGGGTTAGGGTTAGGGTTAGGGTTAGGGTTAGGGTTAGGGTTAGGGTTAGGGTTAGGGTTAGGGTTAGGGTTAGGGTTAGGGTTAGGGTTAGGGTTAGGGTTAGGGTTAGGGTTAGGGTTAGGGTTAGGGTTAGGGTTAGGGTTAGGGTTAGGGTTAGGGTTAGGGTTAGGGTTAGGGTTAGGGTTAGGGTTAGGGTTAGGGTTAGGGTTAGGGTTAGGGTTAGGGTTAGGGTTAGGGTTAGGGTTAGGGTTAGGGTTAGGGTTAGGGTTAGGGTTAGGGTTAGGGTTAGGGTTAGGGTTAGGGTTAGGGTTAGGGTTAGGGTTAGGGTTAGGGTTAGGGTTAGGGTTAGGGTTAGGGTTAGGGTTAGGGTTAGGGTTAGGGTTAGGGTTAGGGTTAGGGTTAGGGTTAGGGTTAGGGTTAGGGTTAGGGTTAGGGTTAGGGTTAGGGTTAGGGTTAGGGTTAGGGTTAGGGTTAGGGTTAGGGTTAGGGTTAGGGTTAGGGTTAGGGTTAGGGTTAGGGTTAGGGTTAGGGTTAGGGTTAGGGTTAGGGTTAGGGTTAGGGTTAGGGTTAGGGTTAGGGTTAGGGTTAGGGTTAGGGTTAGGGTTAGGGTTAGGGTTAGGGTTAGGGTTAGGGTTAGGGTTAGGGTTAGGGTTAGGGTTAGGGTTAGGGTTAGGGTTAGGGTTAGGGTTAGGGTTAGGGTTAGGGTTAGGGTTAGGGTTAGGGTTAGGGTTAGGGTTAGGGTTAGGGTTAGGGTTAGGGTTAGGGTTAGGGTTAGGGTTAGGGTTAGGGTTAGGGTTAGGGTTAGGGTTAGGGTTAGGGTTAGGGTTAGGGTTAGGGTTAGGGTTAGGGTTAGGGTTAGGGTTAGGGTTAGGGTTAGGGTTAGGGTTAGGGTTAGGGTTAGGGTTAGGGTTAGGGTTAGGGTTAGGGTTAGGGTTAGGGTTAGGGTTAGGGTTAGGGTTAGGGTTAGGGTTAGGGTTAGGGTTAGGGTTAGGGTTAGGGTTAGGGTTAGGGTTAGGGTTAGGGTTAGGGTTAGGGTTAGGGTTAGGGTTAGGGTTAGGGTTAGGGTTAGGGTTAGGGTTAGGGTTAGGGTTAGGGTTAGGGTTAGGGTTAGGGTTAGGGTTAGGGTTAGGGTTAGGGTTAGGGTTAGGGTTAGGGTTAGGGTTAGGGTTAGGGTTAGGGTTAGGGTTAGGGTTAGGGTTAGGGTTAGGGTTAGGGTTAGGGTTAGGGTTAGGGTTAGGGTTAGGGTTAGGGTTAGGGTTAGGGTTAGGGTTAGGGTTAGGGTTAGGGTTAGGGTTAGGGTTAGGGTTAGGGTTAGGGTTAGGGTTAGGGTTAGGGTTAGGGTTAGGGTTAGGGTTAGGGTTAGGGTTAGGGTTAGGGTTAGGGTTAGGGTTAGGGTTAGGGTTAGGGTTAGGGTTAGGGTTAGGGTTAGGGTTAGGGTTAGGGTTAGGGTTAGGGTTAGGGTTAGGGTTAGGGTTAGGGTTAGGGTTAGGGTTAGGGTTAGGGTTAGGGTTAGGGTTAGGGTTAGGGTTAGGGTTAGGGTTAGGGTTAGGGTTAGGGTTAGGGTTAGGGTTAGGGTTAGGGTTAGGGTTAGGGTTAGGGTTAGGGTTAGGGTTAGGGTTAGGGTTAGGGTTAGGGTTAGGGTTAGGGTTAGGGTTAGGGTTAGGGTTAGGGTTAGGGTTAGGGTTAGGGTTAGGGTTAGGGTTAGGGTTAGGGTTAGGGTTAGGGTTAGGGTTAGGGTTAGGGTTAGGGTTAGGGTTAGGGTTAGGGTTAGGGTTAGGGTTAGGGTTAGGGTTAGGGTTAGGGTTAGGGTTAGGGTTAGGGTTAGGGTTAGGGTTAGGGTTAGGGTTAGGGTTAGGGTTAGGGTTAGGGTTAGGGTTAGGGTTAGGGTTAGGGTTAGGGTTAGGGTTAGGGTTAGGGTTAGGGTTAGGGTTAGGGTTAGGGTTAGGGTTAGGGTTAGGGTTAGGGTTAGGGTTAGGGTTAGGGTTAGGGTTAGGGTTAGGGTTAGGGTTAGGGTTAGGGTTAGGGTTAGGGTTAGGGTTAGGGTTAGGGTTAGGGTTAGGGTTAGGGTTAGGGTTAGGGTTAGGGTTAGGGTTAGGGTTAGGGTTAGGGTTAGGGTTAGGGTTAGGGTTAGGGTTAGGGTTAGGGTTAGGGTTAGGGTTAGGGTTAGGGTTAGGGTTAGGGTTAGGGTTAGGGTTAGGGTTAGGGTTAGGGTTAGGGTTAGGGTTAGGGTTAGGGTTAGGGTTAGGGTTAGGGTTAGGGTTAGGGTTAGGGTTAGGGTTAGGGTTAGGGTTAGGGTTAGGGTTAGGGTTAGGGTTAGGGTTAGGGTTAGGGTTAGGGTTAGGGTTAGGGTTAGGGTTAGGGTTAGGGTTAGGGTTAGGGTTAGGGTTAGGGTTAGGGTTAGGGTTAGGGTTAGGGTTAGGGTTAGGGTTAGGGTTAGGGTTAGGGTTAGGGTTAGGGTTAGGGTTAGGGTTAGGGTTAGGGTTAGGGTTAGGGTTAGGGTTAGGGTTAGGGTTAGGGTTAGGGTTAGGGTTAGGGTTAGGGTTAGGGTTAGGGTTAGGGTTAGGGTTAGGGTTAGGGTTAGGGTTAGGGTTAGGGTTAGGGTTAGGGTTAGGGTTAGGGTTAGGGTTAGGGTTAGGGTTAGGGTTAGGGTTAGGGTTAGGGTTAGGGTTAGGGTTAGGGTTAGGGTTAGGGTTAGGGTTAGGGTTAGGGTTAGGGTTAGGGTTAGGGTTAGGGTTAGGGTTAGGGTTAGGGTTAGGGTTAGGGTTAGGGTTAGGGTTAGGGTTAGGGTTAGGGTTAGGGTTAGGGTTAGGGTTAGGGTTAGGGTTAGGGTTAGGGTTAGGGTTAGGGTTAGGGTTAGGGTTAGGGTTAGGGTTAGGGTTAGGGTTAGGGTTAGGGTTAGGGTTAGGGTTAGGGTTAGGGTTAGGGTTAGGGTTAGGGTTAGGGTTAGGGTTAGGGTTAGGGTTAGGGTTAGGGTTAGGGTTAGGGTTAGGGTTAGGGTTAGGGTTAGGGTTAGGGTTAGGGTTAGGGTTAGGGTTAGGGTTAGGGTTAGGGTTAGGGTTAGGGTTAGGGTTAGGGTTAGGGTTAGGGTTAGGGTTAGGGTTAGGGTTAGGGTTAGGGTTAGGGTTAGGGTTAGGGTTAGGGTTAGGGTTAGGGTTAGGGTTAGGGTTAGGGTTAGGGTTAGGGTTAGGGTTAGG